>NC_133458.1:95844118-96157002 GCF_048565385.1 Saimiri boliviensis | reverse complement strand
GTGCTTTCCACAACTCCCCCAAACCTTTGACAGGGCACCTCAGTCACTGCACAGTCGATGCAATGCAGCAAATATACACTGTACTTCTTCTATCTATTAGGTACTAAGCTAGCCATGCAGCAAAACCATAAACACGAGTAGCAGGCAATCAATAAATATCTGATGAATAATTAAATTCATAGCTACATGGTTCCTGCCCACAAATGCTAGCTTGTTACACTTATTGAGGGTTACTATGTATCAGACACTTCTGCAGGAGAAGGCAGAAAAAGAAAGGAAAAAAAAAAGAAGTATTGTAATAATAAAGCACAGGGTATATAAGAAAACACAAAATAAGTTCCAATATATGAGTAATTATAATAACTGTAAACAGGTTATTAAATTCATTTTGGGAGGTGGAGGCAGATGGATCATCTACCTAGGAGTTCAAGACCAGCCTGGCCAACATGGCAAAACCTCATCTCTACAAAAATTACAAAAATAAGCTGGGTGTCATGGCATGTGCCTGTAGTCCCAGCTACCTGGGAGGCTAAGGTAGGAGAATCACCTGTGCCTAGGTGATTGAGGCTGCAGCGAGCCATGATAGCGCCACTGGACTCCAGTCTAGGTGACAGAGTGAAACTCTGTCTCAAAAAAAAAAAAAAAAAATTATTTTACCAAAAAGGCCACATACTATAAAATTCCATTTATAGGAAATGTCTATAGAAATAAAAAATAGATTAGTGGTTGTCAAGGGTTGAGGGGAGGGAGATGAGAAGTGACTGTCAACAGGTTTCTTCTTGAGGTGATGAAAATGTCTGGAATTAAATAATGGCAATGGTTGCACGACTGTGAAGATTCTAAAAACCACTGAAATTGTGTATTTCAGAACAGTGAATCTTAAGGTATGTGAATTATAGCTCAATAAAACAGACTTTTAAGAAACAGAAACTGGTGTAGCATTATTAATATCAGGCAAAAAAGAATCCAGGGCAAAAAATATGAGTAGAAACATAAAGCAGTTTAGAAACATACATGAAAAGTTAATTACCTGTGCTATAAGTTATGGACAAGTGAAATGTATAAGGAAGAAATATTTCAGCCAGGCCTTCCATGATGAAGCAGGGGAGGGTATGAGCAGAGTTCTGCCCTGTGTGAGGTCATGGGGGCTGTGGCAGGGAGCTTGCAGAGCCAGGCTGTCAAGAGCTGAGTTTTAGGGCTTTGTTTTATAGGTTTTTAAAGAGAGAAAAGATGTTGTTAGACATCTGTGTTCTAAAAACAGCACCCTGGGGCTATATGTGGAAACTGAATTGTAGGGAGAGGGAAGAGCAAACAGGTATATCTATTTGGGGACCCACATGAGTGAGAATGGGTATTTATTTAAATCGGAGTATGTTACAGCAATGGGATAGAGCCAAGGAGGAAATCAGATTAAATGTCTGGGATTGGGGAAGAAGAAAGGGCCTGGGATGACCCCATGGCTCCTTGGTGATCAAGACAATTTAGTGTTAAACAAGGAGATGGAGGAGAGAGTAGGAAGTGGTGGCCAATAAACAGGGAGAAGAGACTTTAATTCGAGACATTCTGAGTTTGAGGTGCTTTTGGCAGATGGAAATTTAGATCTGAATTTCAGAGAAGCAGCAAGGCTGGCAAAAGCAATTTAGGAATCTTCACAGAGGCAGTTGGGTGCATTTCACTCTCTAACACTAATCCCATGAAGATCTAGAAAAGTACAACATTTAAAACTACTGAGTCACCTTCTGTAATTTCTAATTAAGTCAGAGACATGGCTAATAATGGAAGTCAGTCAGGTGGCTGATACTGCTAGCTGCATACTCAATAACCATTTCCTCTTCCTCACAGCAGAACCCCTAATTTGAGTGATGGGGTTGCAATTTACCCAGCTAAAAATATTTGATTTATTAGACTCTTATATATTTAGAGCAACTCTGTGACACTGTTCTGGCCAATGAGATATAGGTGGAAGTCCTAGGGAGTGTATCACTTGCTGAATAAAAAGGTGAAACCTCCCTAATAGAAGGACATTAATTCTTTTATCTACTTGTACCTTCCTTTTTTTCTTGCCTAGACTGCAGATAGAAGCCTACAGATACCACAGCCAAATTGTCACCATGAGGCAACCAGATTTAGAATAACGTCCTATAGGCTAAGTGTGGTGAAGCAGGAAGATGGATGGAGACCGGTCTCAGATAGTTTCTGCATAGGCCCTAGACTGACTTTCTTGGTAGTCTAATTCCACAGGACAAACAAATCTGTTTAAGCCAGATTCGGATGTGTGCACTGGTTTTGTTTTGTTTGCTTTGGCAGCTGATACAATTCACATCTGGATATACATACGGGAGTGGAGGAGCTAAAAAGACATGACGACTATTATTTCAACAATAAAAAATGTTTTAAAATAAGATATCATTTGTGCTTTCTAGCACTGGAATTTTCCTTTTCCCAAATAGGTGATAAAAATTTACAGCTAGAGGGAAATTATGGACTGCCAGTATTAAAATTAATGAATACGTAATCATCTGTTAATGAGCCCATGTGCACAACGACATCCTTTGGACTTTTCCTGGATGAGGTAAACTGCTCTGACTCATTTAAATGGCTTCAGCCAGATCCAAAGTTCTTAAAGATGAGGTCGTTCACTACCTGACTCTCACAAGAATTACAATCTTTGGAAGGAAGACTCTTTTGGCTCTTCCGGGCACTCAGTAAACATAGCTAAGAATACAGAATGTCCCTGAACCACAGTGTTTTGGCCCCGCAAAGAGCTTTTTACTGAGCTGTATGGGATTATATCTCCAGAACTTCAGTCAACAAAGTTACAGGAAACACTTTCATTGTCTTTATGGCAGAGATGATGTTGAAGACTTAGGTCTCTATGGCAACGGTGAGTGCACTGAAGACCTGCCAGGAGAAAGTTATCCCAGGTTTCAGGACCAGGAAAAGATGTGTAACTGATCTGTTTTTATCTCATGGTCACTGTGGATCAGGTAACTATTTATGTTTTCTTTTTTGTTTTGGCCGCTAGGAAGCTCTGACAAATTTTTACTCCCATCTCTGAAAACTATCCACACCTAATGATCTATTCTGGTTCTGTAAACGACCTCTGACTTTATCTCACTTTCTAACCAGTGTGTTCCCTTGACCTCAGTTTCATTATCTATTGATTTTATGTTGTTTACTATCTATTTTTGTAAACTCCTTGAACACTTTATGGAACACGGATCATTTAAGGCCAAAAATTTTTTAAGACATCAGATCATCCTCATAATAAAAATAATAATGGCTAATTGACTGAACACTGCTATCAATGAGGCAGTGTCCTAAGTGCCAAATCTATTTTATGGCTGAGCAAGGCAGATCATGCCTGTAATCCTAGCACTTTGGGAGGCTGAGGCGGGAGGATTGCTTAAATCCAGGAGTTTGAGACCAGCTTGGACAGTATAGTGAGATCCTGTCTCTACAAAAAATTTTTCAAAAAATTAGGTGGGCATATGGTATGTTCCTATAGTTCCAATTCCTCAGGAGGCTGAGGTGGGAGGATCACTTGAGCCTAGGAGTTGGAGGCAGCGGTGAGCTGTGATCAAACCACTGCACTCCAACTTGGGCAAAAGAGCAAGACCCTGTCTCAAACAAACAAACAAAAAACAGAATAAATTTATCTTATTAGCCTTAAATATAAGATAAATATTATTATCCTCATTTTGTAGATAAGAAAACGAAAACACAGAGAGAGTAGGTAATTTGTCCAAGATCATACAGTACATAATTGATGCATGCAAGATTCATGCAAAATAGTCCAGGTATTCTGACTTACATAAGTTATACAAAAGAAGAAATAATTTGTTAAAGAGGCAGAGGCTTTCCAATTTTATAGGCTGAGCCCTAAAGGAGATACCTATTGTAAATCTCATCCATACAATTATGCCTGATAAGCCATATCAACAAAAGGGAATGAGACAGTGAAAGCTAAAACAAGAGATAAAACAAAACCAATAATTGGCTTTTGATCTTGGAACATACTTCTAGATATTCATTCATTCATTCATTCACTCACACAATTACACATTCATCCATTTACAGTCATTGATTCTTCTAACAATCTTTAGGAAGTACCCAGGCATGGGGCAGGTGCTGGGAATGGAGATGAAGTGAACACAGCTCCTGCCTTCCAGGAGCTCAGGTGCAATAAGAGAGAGTCAGGTATGTTGGGGACCCCTTGGGGTTATAAGTGAACTTAGAAAAGACCAGAGAGCAAGGTGCGACATGATCATTCTGATAGTAAGCCAGCCTTTGGCCTCTGTCTCCCCTTTGATAATGAAGTATGAAGAATCAGCTCCCTATAGGGCTGTTGTAGTGATGTCCTACATATAAAGCTCCTAGCCTAGCCCCAGCCAGGGCTAGCTAGCCATTAGCTCTTAAGGAACAGTGGCTGGCAACCTGGGCGCCTTGCTGAGATGCATACATGCACTCACACCGACTCACGTTCTCAGAAATTCAAGCACTGAGGCTGACTACTGCCTCCTCCTAGCTAATCAGGAGCTGACTCTCACAGTCCATAGGCAGGTCTGGCATTCTCTCCTGGATGCCACCAACCTAGATGTGGTGTTAGCTGGAATATGCCACCCACATAGGATGAATATTCCTTCAAGATACACTTGAAAATCTTCCTCCACAGTGCCTGGCCCACATAATACCCGCTGGGCATTTTTGTCACATTCACTCTGTTTTAGTTTATCTCTTTGGCACTTGAACACCACAGTTCACTATACAATTCTCCTGCTGCATAATGGTCGGCTTCCCTCTTGAACAGGTCTAAGGAAAGATCCAGTTAGAATTGCAAAGGGGGAGTTTGAAGTGCACTAGTGGCCGAAGCCAGTGAGAAAACACATGTGCTGCCCAGGCCCAGCATAGGCTGGGGAAAGGCATCTCTCTTCGGTTTTGTACAGTGGCTAAAAAAAACCAAGCAATTAATCATTTTCTCACCAACTCTAACTCATATTTAATAGTTCCCCATGGAAGTTTGTTTTGTCATACTGTCGACAAAGTCAGTCAAACATTACGATCCTTTTCTAAATATTCCAGCAGCCAGATGGCAGAAGCGCTACTGTGACAAGGCACAACTTGCCTAAAGATGACTTTGTGATGCAGAGCCATGCTCAGTGGCACTGGGAAGGGGGGGCTTGCCCGGAGATCTTTCTAAATTGCTCCCCTTAACCCAGGTTCCTTACACCAAAACTTCCTAAGACGAACATTCAACTCCGCAACTTGAAACTCGCCAGTAGAACAAACACATTTCTACCTCTTTAACTTCTGAGTATTAGGCAGAATTATAAAAAATTGCTAGAAGACCACACATTATGACAAAGTTCTCAGGATTTCTCTGTAGATTTAATGCTACTGTACCCTAATGTTTTAAATATTCCTGCACCAAAGTCAAATATATTAAATATTTATAACACATTTACTAGAAAACACATTTCCTTCCTTTTGCTGAGTTACTTGTGTAGGTTTTTTTTTTTTTTTAATTCAACATTAATAAACATATTTATAAATTCGAGAACGTAAAAAAGTTGACCGTGCCTGCCTGGTGAAAATTCTATGTTTCCCTCTAATCACATTTTGTTTTCTTGGGTCTTTTCTAGGTCATATTCTTTATTCTTTGTCTATGTGTTTGAGTGACTGCAAACTCACAACCTGTACTATATGGTTTCTGAACAATAAGTCTCCTAAAAAGAGTGTTGCCAGGCTAGACCAGCTGGCTTTCCCCTGTTCTTATAACTGTATGTTCTTAGACACACACACACACAGACTTCCTCCATTCCTTCTGCTGCTGGCTAACTGCAATCTGTGACACAGTGTCACATTCACAATTACATGAAAACAGAGACTCCTAAAAGGAACAAAAAGGGGGCAATGGCAGGAAGCCAGCCTACAAGACTCTGTCACCTGGACCGCTCTGCCCCATTCAGGTGGCCACAAATTGCCTGTTGAAGGTTGCCTGTCTAGAATGTGAATTCTGTGTACCCAGCCTCTTACCCTGAGTAAGTAATTCAACCTCTGTGATTTTTTATTCTCTCATCTGGAAAAAAGGTGCAATAACAGTATCTCTGTTAACTGCTGCGAATCACAGGAGGTAATGCACGTAAAGGCATCTGCAGTGTATGTTTCATTTCCAGTTACTACTTAAACTTTCTTTTGCTCCCCACCACCTGACCTGCCACTTCTTTTCTAATTTGTTTTTTGTGGTTTCCAAATGTATCTCTAAAATGCATTAGCTGAAAAATTGCAGCCATCTGTGTGTTACCACAATGAGTGGACTTTAGCATTACATTTTTATTTACCTTTTCATTGAGGCAGAATTGACCTAAGTCAAGTGTGCAAGTCTCAGGGGTATAACGTCAGTAATTTTTTTATGTGTACACCTGTGTGGCCACACCTTAGGTCAAGGTGAGAAGCATTTCTAGCATCCCAGAAGCCTTCCTCTTGTCCTGTCCAGGCACTGATCTGGAGTTTATCTCCTTGCAAGGCCCCAAAAGAATCTCTCTTCTGACCTCTTCCGTAATGATAAAGTTAAAAAAAAAAAATTAAAGGCAGGCAGGAGTACCAGTGATAACTATTAATGCTGGCTATAAGAAATGCACTCGCAGTCCTTCCTCTGAACAGAGAAAAGATTCCGGAAAGGACGAAGAGGAGGGGCACAAACCTTATAATATATCACACAGGTCATGCTAAACAAAGCCTTCATTTACAGACAAGGACCCGAGGCACAGATGCGAAGGGACAGACTAACTTCCTGCTACAGAGTAACTTTCCTCCCCAGTGCAGCCAGTTACAAAGCGCGCTGTCAGGGATCGGCCAGACTATCCCAAGGCGCCTGGAATCGCTCTTCCAACCTTTCCTTGCAGAACTTCTTTCCAGGGGGAGGCGCACACACTGTCCCCACGCCGTCCCGGCGCCCGCCACGGGCACACCTACGCGGCTGGCACGCCACTCTCCAAAGGCGCTGTTCCTGAAAGTCGGTGCCTGACTACCCACGGGGGCCCGGGCCGCGCTCCTCCAGGTTCAGGGCCGGGTATCGGTCCTGCCCGCCACCTCCAGGGAGTGCGTGTCAGGGGCCAAGGAAAATCGGCTCTGCCACCTACCTACCCACCCCCACCCCCAAACCTCCAAACGACCCTAAACCCATCTGTGGCCACATGTACATTTCTGGAGCACAGTCTGACTACTGACGCCAGGGGCTTGGAGATGAGTACCAGGAGGGGCGTCCAGAGACCTGCGCTCTGTCTCCACGAGCTGTGTGACCTTGGACAAGTCACTTCACATCTCTGGAGTTGGCTTCCTCACTAGGGGGCTCCTTCTGTATCCCCCAGGCCACCTCCAGTTCTGCAATTTCCTAGTTCTCCTTTACTCCGCCCCGGCTCTTCCCGCGACAGCCCCCTCCCCAGCGAGACCCCAGCCTTTTGTTCTGGGGGTGAAGCAGAGAACAGACAGCGTCGCGAAGGAACAGGCCGAGGCGGCCTTGGCGCCAGGGGCTGCTCACTGAAGAGTCCGGTCCGCGGAATTCATCAGACAACCCCTCGGTGACCTAGCTCCCCACCCGCGGTGCGGTTCCGGCCCGGCCCGGGGGGCGCGGCAGGGTGCGGGTAGGGGGCGTGAGCGCCGCGCAGCACATCGACGACCTCCCGGGCCCGGGACTGCAGCCCGGCTGGGGTACCCCGGCCCTCCCACGCGCGCAGGATCCCCGTCCCGGGCCTGGCCACTCTGCTCCGGGACCGGCCAGGGCGGCCGCCGCGACACTGTCGGTTCCTTCCACCCTCGGGCACAGACCCACACCCGCGCGGGGAGCTGCTACCTGCAGGTGGCGGAGCCGGGGGCTAGACTGGACTCGAGCTCCGGCCGACGTCTTCGCAGCTGCCGCCTCCGACTCTGGGCTCGGTCCCGCAGCTCCCGTGCTCCAGGCGGCGCCGCTACCGCCGAGCCGTGCTCGGTGCTGCGCTCAGTGCGCCCGGCTTGCTCCCCGGCCGCCAGCTCTGGTGCTGCCGGGACGCGGAGGCGGGGCCGCCGCCCCCACCTGCTCGCAGGCTCCTGCCTGGGAGCCGCTGGCAGGAACACAGCCCGGGCGGGCGGGGTCGCTCTGGGACCCTGGAGGCGGGTCCCAAGTTGCCGGGCGCGCCTCCCGGGTACAGAGTCCCAAGTCTCAGCTGAGGGGAGACTGGGGCCTAAGGCTGGAAATCCCCAGATAGATGTTGTGCGGGTGACGCACGGCCCAGTGTGGGGACACGCCACCCTTGAATTTATTCCAAAATGTTGAGCCCTTACTAAGCTCCAGGCGGCGTCATAAGCCGTGGGGACGAGAAAACAAGATTACCTCCTGCCCTCGTGGAGGTAACAGTCTAGAAAAGCAAAGCGACCAATGGGCGATTAGGAGACAACCAGGCGGAGGCGGTCACAGACCTACTGAGCCTGCGCGCAGAGCGTCACCTGATCCAGACCCGGGGTAGGGGGCAGGTCAGGGGGGCTTCTGGAGGAGCTGACGTCCACGAGACCTGAAGAGTGAGCATGAATTACCCGGGTGTTGAGAGAATTATCCGGGTAGCCTGGGGAGGTAGACTGAAGTCCCAGGTGGAGCCGGAGGGAGGAGAAAGCTGACTGAAAACTGAAATATGGCCGCGCGCGGTGGCTCACGACTGTAATCCCGGCACTTCGGGAGGACGAGGCGAGCGGATCACTTGAGGTCAGGAGTCCGACCAGCCAGGCCAAACATGGTGAGTTGTCTTCCCAATTGCCAACCCATTCTTCCTTTCTTCCCTAGTGACAGAACCCAGGATTGTGATTGATCCAAGACAACCAAAAAATACAAAACTTAACCGAGTGTGGTGGCGCCTTTCTAGTCCTAGCTACTCGGGAGGCCGAGGTGGAAGGATCGCTTGAGCCCCGGAGGCGAAAGTTGCAATGAACCACTGCACTCCAGCTTGGGCGACAGAGTGAGATCCTGACTCAACAAAACAAAACAAAACAAACAAAAAACAAACCTGAAATAAGCTTGAGGTTTGATTACAACCTTGCTTCTGTCACACTTTATGTTCAGGCCCTTGGAGAAGGCAGAAGGTTTGTGTCTGAGGCTGAATGCATTTCTGTAGGTGCTGTGATCGTTTGGTGAGAATTCTGTATTTCCCGTATAATGGGCACTCCTGCTAGTGGAGGAGCTAAGCGGGTACACGTGGACCGTTCACTCAGCCTCGATATTTGAATACCTGCGGTGAACCAGACTCTGCAGGGCTTTAGGGCAAGGTCTCTAAGGGAGCTGTTGGTCTGGAGAAGAGGAGAAACGTGCACTCAGCGCTCTGCTGAGGCTTGTGTGAAATGTTGAGGACCCAGGTGAGGGAGCAGTTAATGCCAGCATGGAAGATCTCAGACGTGGGTTACAACCTGTGTTCAGGTGCAGGTTCTGGAGCTGCTGCTGTCAAAGTATGTTCCCCAAGCAGCCCTTAGCTGATCTCTTAACTACTCATGTTTGTAGCTGGGCAATGTGTTGGCTTATGTTTATAGCAAGGATTCATAATACACTTTTGATGTCTTTCACTCTAGTGTCGTCAAGAACGTGGTTTTCTGTTTTGATTTAGGTGAAGAGGAGTATATGTGTAGCAAGTGGAAGCTGATGAAGGACTTCCTTTCCACCTGTTTGAGCTATGTTCCTCCTGCCCTTTCCTCCTTTAGAATCATACTAGATGACCGCAGGCGTGAAACCTGAAGAACAATTCTCCAACATAAAATTCATAAATCCTCTTACATGGGTGATTGTTACTAAAACAAAAACCAAACCCAAAACCCCCAAACATGACCCAGCCACTCTCCTTCTCTGGACCTCCAGGGCCCGAGCTCACTAAATACATAACCACTAGTGTTCTAATTCAAAAAGGAAGAAAAGTCAAACTAGAGAACACATTGCCATGGGCCTAGAGAGTTTGCATTAGATCTGCTGAGCAGCTCAAGCATGAGCCAGTTGAATGGAAAGCCTGTTATTTATCTTAAAAGATGGATAGGTGCTGGATTGGATCAAAGAATTTGTTTTTCAACTCGTTAGCTAAACCTGGGTCAAATTTTCTGTTTCTGCTTTTCCATTTCCTACTTTCTTTTCTTTTTCCTTTCTCCTCCTCTCCCTCCTCCACCACCTCCTCCCTCTCTACTATGGACTCCTCTCTTTCCCCTCTCCTCTCCCTTCCTACCCTCCCTCTTCCCCTCCTCCCCCTCCCTCTTCCCCTCCTCCCCCTCCCCTTCCTCTTCCTCCTCCTCCTCCCCCGCCCCCTCCTCCTGCTCCTCCTCCACCACCACCACCATGTCACTCTTGTTGCCCAGGCTAGAGTTCGATGGCACAAAAATTAGCTGGATGTGGTCACAGGTGCCTGTAATCCCAGCTACTTGGTAGGCTGAGGCAGGAGAATCTCTTGAACCTGGGATTACAGGCACCTGCCACCACACCCAGCTAATTATTGTATTTTTAGTAGAGATGGGGTTTCACCATGTTGGCCAGGCTGGTCTCGACTCCTGACCTCAGGTGATCTGCCCAACTCGGCCTCCCAAAGTGCTAGGATTATTGTGTTTTATATCCATTACCACACCTGGCCCATTTCCCACTTTCTTTATGCTTTGAATGCAAATGAAATGCCTAGTGATGCTACAACCAGACTGCAACCAAGAGCCAAAGACTGTGAGGCCAAAAGGTCAATATAGTGGGGACAACACACTGGAAAATAGAGTCAGTGTGCTATTGCTGAGCACTTGAGCCAAAGTATGCAACTGTCCACCTCTGGATGAACCGTTTCCTACATGAGAAAAATAACCCATGTTTGTTTTTGTCTCTAAGAATGAATTTTCTAATTTTGTAGCCAAAAGTATTCCTAACTTATATAATGACCTGGTAAAGGGCAAAAATCTCCTCTTTCCTTCTCATTGCTCACCCAATGCCTGCAATAGCTCACCTTTCACAGCTCCACTTGCAAACATATATTTATATCTGTTCTGTAACTTCTTGAGCTCTTCAGAAGAAAGGCACTATGGAAATACTAAACGTTGTATATGTGCTTACTTCAATCTCTCAAATATGTACAGATCAGCTGTTTTATGGTGACACTGCACTGGTGCTAGGGGTGCAAAGAGGAATTCACAGCCCTGCCCCCCGGGAGCCAACAGCTTAATAGACAACACAGCTTGTAAAGAGAATATTGCAATTCCGGCTAAGAGAGGAGCTTGTCCTGGAGGGAGAGCTAATGCAGAAGAAATGATGAACTATCTGTAGAAAAGGAAGGAGCCTGTGAGACCTGAGCTGGGCATGCATTAATGAATGGAATTTCTCCTGTCAGAAAGTGGGGACGGGAGGGCATTTCAGGGAGAGGAAAGCCTGAAAGAGCTTGATGGTTCAGGAGCCTCAAACCCCACAGGTCTGAAACCACATGTTGGGTCTTCCTTTCAAACCTGACCCACTCTGTATTGCCCATGCCCCCCACCCATCTAGTTGGACCAGCCCGAAATTTTATAAACTACTTTCCCCGCATCAACCCTTCTTGAGGTTGACTTTGCCTGTTGAATCTGTCCAGTTCTGCCCATCTGTACCTCTCTCTAGGACTTCCCCAGGAACCTCTTAGCTTTTCCCTCTGTGATCATATGCCACCTCTCTCTTCTAAACCGTTCTCCCCAGTGTGGCCAGGGAGACTGTCTTGAAACACAGAGCTGATCTCATCAACTCCCATTATCTGTAGTTCAGTGAATTTCCATTGCTCCAGTGATAATACCAAGATCCCAAGCTTTGTCCGAAGGCCCTTATGGCCTGGCCTGCCCCACTCTCCCAACATGTTTTTCTCAGTCCTCCTCTCCATCTCTGTCCTTCAGCCATGTTGCCCTGCTTTCAGATCCTTCGACAGCAATATTCCTTCCTGTCACAGGGCTTTTGAACGTGCTCTTCTCTTTTTGTAAAGAACACCCCAAGCATCAAGTCCTCTCCATCTTTCAGATCTCAACTAAACTTAGCCACAACTTATCTGAATCTCAACTAGGTCGACTTCTACTATAAGCTCTCAAAACCTCATGTACATTTCTTTCATAGCCTTTGTGACAGTTATGATGATGACGTTATTTATTTGATGATGTAACATTTGTCCTCCAGACTAGACTGTGGTATTCATGACCTCAGGAACCATCTCTGTCACCTTTGTGTCCTTATCTCACAGCATAAAGACTCGCAGATACTACATACTCAATACACATTTGTTGAGTTCTGAAAGAAATGAATAAATTGGGGTTGGAGATTGGAGCTTACATATATGAGGGTTTGTAGCTTTTTAAAAAAAGTTTATATCAAGTTTACTAAGGAATAATGTCACACAATAAAATGCACTGCTTTTAAGTGAACAGTTCAATGAATGTTGACAAATGTGTACTCTGATGTCACCACCACCTTTATCAAGGTATAAACTATTCCATCCCCAAGAATGTTCTCTTGTCTCCCTTTGTAGTCAGTCCCTGTGCCTAGCCGCATGCAACTGAAATGAGGGAGTTCTCTGACTCATTTGTTTGGCCACGGCATGCTCAAACCCCTTATGGGAGGAGGAGCAGATGGGCAGGTGCAGGAGCCAGGGCAAGTGCTTTTAGACTCTGGCCCCATAGTAGCGTCTAGGGTGGGTGCCTGCCACTCCCAAAGCTCCCAGTGGCCATGTTACAGTGCTCTTTTAGCTCTGCTGTCTCCAGATGGCTTAAGTGTTAACCAACTCAGTACCCTGTTGGTACCCAGGTTTTTGTCCAGCACCCAGGAAGAATCATGTCACATAGACAAATTAAGGGATGGTAATTGTGGGGGATTTTATTGCCGGATGGAAGTGGTTCTTGGTGGGATGGATGGAACTGGAAAGGGGAAGGAGTGGGAAGATGATCGTCCGTGGGGTTCAGCCGTCCTGTAGCCAGTCTGCTTTCCCACTGTCCCCAGCTGAACTCCTCTGGATGGTCAGATGCTCCTTCTCTTCTTTGCCACTCTGCTCTGCTGCTGTTTTGCTCCTCTGCTCTTCGCTCAGGGAGCCTGGGGTTTGGGGGTTTATATAGGTACAGGATAGGGGGATGTGGCCAGCCAAAAGGCAACATTTAGACACAAAAACAGGAATGTCTGTTCCCATTTAGGGCCACAGGTTTCCAGGCTTGAGGGTGGGGCCTTTGCTGGGAAACCGCCCTTTTCTATCCAGTACCTCCTTGCCTCCTGTCAGTATCACAACTACAGAGCTGTTACTATAGTTTAGTTTTATCTTTTCTAGAGCTTTGCATACTGGAATTACACATGAGGAACTATTTTGTTCTGGCTTCTTTCACTCAGCATAATGTATGTGAGATTCACCCACGAGTTATGTGTAGTTTATTTCCTTTTACTGCTGATTAGCATTTCATTTTATGGATATACCAGTATTTGTTTAATCCGTTTGCCTTTTGATGGATGTTTGGTTTGTTTCTAGTTTTTTGGATATTACAAATGAAGCTGCTTTGAATATTTGTGTACAAATCCTTTGTAGATAAATGCTTTTATTTCTTTTAGGCAAATACTTAGGAATATAGTTTTAAGAATCATTAGCATTAAAACCTTAGAACCACACTGAGATACTACTTCACACCCACTTAGATGACCATAATTTTTAAAAGTGTTGGCGAGAATGTGGAGAAGTTGAAATCTTCATTCCCTCCAATTAAAGAATTGCTGGGGAGAATATAAAATGGTACAGCTGCTGTGGAAAATAGTTTGGCAGTTCCTCCAAAAGTTAAACATAGAATTTCCATAGGACCCAGAAATTCCACTCCTAGGCATGTACCCAAAAGAACTGAATGCAGGAATTTAAAAACTTGCATATGAATGTTCATAGTAACACTTCTCATAATAGCTAAAAGATGAACACAATCCAAATTTCCATTAACAGGTGACTGGATAAACAAAATGGGATATAATCATACAGTGGAATATTATTCAGCAATGAAAAAAAATGAAGTGCTGATACATGCCACCACATGGATGGACCTTGAAAATATGCTAAGTGAAAGAAACGGGCATAAAAGATCACATATTATGTGATTCTATTTATATGAAATATATAGAATAGGCAAATTCGTAGAGACAGAAAGCAGGTTGGTGGTTGCCAGGAGTTGGGGAAGGAAGAGTGGGGAGTGATGGCTTAATAGTTACAGAATTTCTACTGAGGGAGATAGCAATGTTCTGGAACTAGATAATGGCTATGGTTGCACAACATTGTGAGTGTACGTAATGCCACTGAACAATTAAACATGGTTTGAAGATTAGAGCAGGTGCTGTGGCTCACGTCTGTAATCCAAGCACTTGAGGAGGCCAAGGAAGGAAGATTGCTTGAGATCAGGAGTTCAAGACCAGCCTGGGAAACATATCAAGACCCATTCTCTACAAAAGAAAATTAACCAGGCATAGTGGCGTGTGCCTGCAGACTCAGCTACTCAGGAGTTGGAGGTAGGAGGATCATTTGAGCCGAGGAGTTTGAGGCTGCAGTGAGCTATGATGGCACAGCTGGACTTCAGCTGGGGCAACAGAGCAAGACTTCATCTCTTAAAAAAAAAAAAAGGATTATGCTGGGCGTGGTGGCTCATACCTATAATCCCAGCACTTTGGGAGGCCAAGGCAGCAGGATTGCTTGAGCCTGGGAGTTTGAGACCAGCCTGGACAATATCCTGAGACTTTGTCTCTACAAAAACATTTTTTAAAAAAGTAGCCAGGTGTGGTATATGTGTGTATAGGTGCATGCCTGTAGTCCCAGCCGTTTCGAAGGCTGAGGAAAGAGGATGGCTTGAGCCTGGAAAGTGGAGGTTGCAGTGAGCTGAGATCGCACCACTGTACTCCAGCCTGGGCAAAAGAGCAAGACCTTGTCTCAACAACAACAACAACAAAAAGATTAAATTTTATGTTATGTATATTTTACTACAATAATTCTAAAAGATAAAGCCTTAGAGGGGTGTGAGAGGCTGGGGCAGTGTTTCCCAGCCTCTGTAAAAGCTGTTCCTTCATGTACCACACCTGAGAGTGGGCATGTCTGTCAGCTCGAATGTGGCCCTGAGCCTTCTGTGAAAGTGTCTGTGCAGAGAGGAAGCTCCATCCTGCCATGAGGAAACGTTAAGAGGCATGGCACTCCATCACTTCACAGCAGGCCGGGGCTGTGCAGATTCCTGGGTTGAGAAACTTGACTTCACAAGCACAGTACATAAAAGAGAGCAGGAAGTTCTATTCAAACACCCACACTGTGCCAAAAGGCAACCAGGGCGGCGATAGTTCAATGTATCTGTGGGTGCAATTTAATCCCATCAGACTGCCTCCAAAATTTCTCCTGCTCCAAAATGTGCTGCCAACACAAGAAGGCTGATATCTACTTTCTTCATTTTTGGAGTGAGAAGATGGCCAAGGCCTGTGGAGAGCACGGGGCTTTACTGAACAGACAGAGAAAGAGGAACCAATCCACAGGAGAGAGTGACAAGAGAAAGAGGAAAGTGCCCAGGAAAGTGAGGCCACAGCAACCAAGGGGAGAGAAGACCTGGCTGGAAGTGTCATGCTACACCGAAGTCACATTTAGCGGCCAAAACACGTGACAATGAGAGGTCATCAGTGACCCTTGTATTTGCAAGGTCAGTGCAGTAGGCCACACGGAAGGCTGATCTTACCGGGCTGAGATGTGGGAAGGACCTGAGGAAGTAGAGAACACACTTTGAGCGTACGCTTGTTTTTTAAAAACCTTGACCTAGAAGAGAAACAGAGAGACAGGGCCACGTCTAGAAGAGGAGAAAGAATCTAGAGGAAGTCGAGACCCTAATGTGTTGTAGGCTAAGAAAAAAGAGCCAAGAGAGAAAAATGTTTCAAGATTTAAAAAAGCAAGAGAATTGTAAATGGAGCCAGGAATTCTCTGAAATACCTTCTTAAACCTGTTCTTTGAGAAACTGAGAAGAGATTTGCTAAAGAATATTTTACAACATTTTCATGACCTTTGATCCTTCTAAGTAAATAACATAACGTAGTATAGAAAGCCTGGATCTTGGAGATAAGACATGGATTCAAGCTGTTGCCAACTGGTTGTGTGATTTTCATTCTTTCAGTAGTTTATCAGATCCTCAAATCTTAGTTCCTTGAAGTGCAAAACAGGTGCAGTCATTTCTGCTGGGCCTCAAAGTCATTATCAGAATACCTAGAGGTAAATTCCATGAAATCATTTAAAGTGCAAACACTACCTTTTACTGTGAAGGGCCACAGAAACCAAACGAACTTTACCGGGTTTACTGTACTTTTTTCTTTTTTTTTGAGACAGAATCTCACTCTATCCCCCAGGCTGGAGTACAGTGACCCAGTCTCAGCCCACTGCAGCCTCCGCCTCCCAGGTTCAAGTGACTCTCCTGCCTGAGCCTCCTGAGTAGTTGGGATTACAGGTGTCTGGCACCACGCCTGGTTAATTTGTGTATTTTTAGTAGAGACAGGGTTTCGCCATGTTGGCCAGGCTGATCTTGAACTCCTGACCTCGGGTGATCCTCCCACCTCGGCCTCCCAAAGTGCTGGGATTACAGGTGTGAAGCCACCATGCCCAGCCTACTGTACCATATTTTTAATTAATCTGCACTCAGAAAACACCTACTGAAAAAAATTATTATTATTTAAAATAAGTAATGTAACTGCCAGCTATTCTCACCTTACAACCTCTTGCCTGTTGTTTCAGAGTACTTCTCTTTATCTGCACAAAGGCCACCTTTTTGTATACTGTGAGTACAAGGGACTGTCAATACAATGTAGAAACAAGGGGTGATGCGCCTCCTGAGGCTGCTCCCCACTTCTCTCCAAGACTGTTGCACTGCTAAGGTTGGTTTTCTTCACCA
This sequence comes from Saimiri boliviensis, assembly GCF_048565385.1. Taxonomy (NCBI): domain Eukaryota; kingdom Metazoa; phylum Chordata; class Mammalia; order Primates; family Cebidae; genus Saimiri; species Saimiri boliviensis. The sequence goes on along the minus strand of NC_133458.1, from coordinate 96,140,103 downwards.
GTCTTTTCATCTCTTCTTTGCCAATATTGTCCATTATCCACAAGGCAAACTCTGCTCTCAGCTTCGTGGTTGAGATGACCATTTGGTTTATAGTGACTGACAGCTTTCTAAGGGCTTTCCCTTCCATTGTCATAACGATCACCATCACAAGTGGAGGCTTTGGTCACCGTATTTGAGATGATGAAATGGATACTTAGAAGTGAATGGGCAACAGTCCCAGGGCTGGTGAGGAGCAGAGCTGTGAATGGAGATGAATCCTACTGTCTTGCCATCATGCCACAGGATGGTCATCTCACTGCTAGCATGGGGCTTCTTGCAAGCCACCTTCATTGACTGTGTGACTGGACAAATGACTCATGAACCTTTCAGCTTAGTCGTGCCTCCTGTATCCTCCATCCTGGTAAGAGCTATCCTGTCCTAATGGAAACCCTTTTTTTTTTTTTTTGAGACGGAGTTTCGCTCTTGTTACCCAGGCTGGAGTACAATAGCGCGATCTTGGCTCACTGCAACCTGAGCCTCCTGGGTTCAGGCAATTCTCCTGCCTCAGCCTCCTGAGTAGCTGGGATTACAGGCACGCGCCACCATGCCCAGCTAATTTAGTAGAGATGGGGTTTCACTATGTTGACCAGGATGGTCTCGATCTCTTGACCTCGTGATCCACCTGCCTCGGCCTCCCAAAGTGCTGGGATTACAGGCGTGAGCCACTGCGCCCAGCCCTGGAAGCCCTTTTAAGAGGATTCTGTCCTCCTTCTGGCTTGCTTGTCTGTGGTAACAGCCCTGACACTCACTGATTCTCTCAAGCCAGGAACCTGGATCATCCTAGTCTTGATTTCTGTTACCACCATCTGATCCATCACAAAACCCTTTACCTTCTGCCTCCCAGACATCTCTTCCTGATGTCTCCTGCAGCCACTGCTTTAGTTCTTCTCCACCCTGCAGCCATAATTATCTTTCTAAAGTAAAATTTTAATCATCTAATTCACCTGCTTAGAATTCTTCAACCACTTTCTTTTGAGCTTAAAATAAAGCCTAAGTCACTTAGTCTATAAAGACCTCCAAGATTGGCCACATCTCACCTTCTGTCTCTGCCTCCCCACGGCTACACTGTGCTGCTGCTGTCCCAGAGGGCTCTGAGCCCCTCACATTCACCTGACTGTCTTCCCCCAAGCCATTTCTTGTCCTGGAGTACCTTTTCCCTCCTTATTTTCTGGAGAACATTTCATCCTTCAGTATCAACGCTCACCTATTCTGAGAAAGCTTTCTGAACCCTCATGGAAGACCAGGGCTCCTTTTCTCAATATTTAACATCCTCATCCCCTTTGCACTTAAGCACTTAGAGCATCACATTGTAACTGTTTGTCTATATCCCTATGGGCAGAAATGATGCCATTGTCCCAGTACCACCAGCACTGAACAAAATAGGTGTCACATAGTAAGTCAGCACTCAATAAATCTTGATGAATAAGTTAACAAAAGAGTATCTAGCCTTCTTTTTCTCGCCTGTCCAGGGAAATTTTGCACCAGAAAGACCACAGCTTAGAGGTGAGAAGTCAGCAAAAGTGGATGCTTTATTTCTCTCTTGGTGAGAAAGGACTCTAGCTACAACCTCATGGTGTGAAGTTACGGAGCCCTTTGGAACAGAATGATAGAGTAAGAAAGCAGACAGTTTTTGAGCAATCCTGAATCAGCTGTCTTTGTTGCTTTGCTTTTTTGTTTTGTTTTGTTTTGTTTTGTTTTTAATAGTGGGGCAGACTTCTGAACAATAGTCACACACATTTCAAATGTGAAAACAAAAAAGTAGTTCAAAGCTAAACAGACATGCTTTAAAATTTTCTGCCATTTTGGGCTATCTGTGCTCATACTCCCTAAACAGAGTTACACTGTTTACAGTGATGATCAAGGATAGACTGCTCTCAGAAGTCCTGGAATTCTGCACATTAAGATAACAAGAGGTGACATGTGACATGGTGTTAAATTGCCACTTACTGGCAACGAGGAACAGTGATGACTTCTCTATCTGAAAGGGTAGTCAACCAGGTGACATAGCCGAGTCTTGGTCAGTCAGTTCTCAGCAAAGACAGACACATCTTCTATCCACATGTATAAAGTAACAAGTTCAAATATAAGATTAGCTATGTTTCCCTGTCATTAAAGAGATCTTTTTTTTTTTTTTTAAATGCTGGCATTTCTTGACCAAAGAAAGGTTGAAGAAAGATATTGGGTCATGTAGAAAAAAAGGATAGCATGCTTGTCTAATGGCATTGCCTACCAGTTTTCTATAGCTTAGTAAAAGTAAAAGACTGGGTCTTGAAAACACTAGAAAAGAGATCATCATAAATCAGAGGATACCTTAATCAGCTTAACGTATTAAACCTTCTTCTTGGCTATTCAAGCAAAATAGTCAGGAAGCACTTAGTGCACAATGTGGGGAAGGAATGACCCTGGAAAAGCTTGCTGAAGAATGAAGCACCAGCCAGCTTCTTTTACCAAAGGCCATGTGATCCAGCTCAGGAAAAATGCAAATGATTTCAGGGTGTAACTCCCATATATCTTCACACAGCCAAAGTCTGCATTATAGTATAGAAGATGTAAACAGGCAGAAAATATACTTGCAAGCTCCTTAAGGACCGTAAAGAATAGCTCATTGTCTTGGAGAGGAAAGGAACTAGAGGGGTGAGGGCATCAGAGGTGTTTGAACCAGAGCAACTCCATCTTGAATAGGGGCTGGGAAAATGAGGCTGAGACCTATGGGGCTGCATTCCCAGATGGTTAAAGCATTCTAAGTCACAGGATGAGATAGGAGGTCGGCATAAGATACAGGCCATAAAACTGGCCAAAACCCACAAAAACCAAGATGGTGATGAGAGTGACCACTGGTCATCCTCACTGCTACCCTCTCACCAGTGGCATGACAGTAAAATGTTATGGCAACCTCAGGAAGTTACCCTATATGGTCTAAAAAGGGGAGGCCTGAATAATCCACCCCTTGTTTAGCATATCATCAAGAAATAACCATAAAAATGGGCAACCAGCAGCCCTTGGGGCTGCTCTGTCTATGGAGTAACCATTCTTTATTCCTTTACTTTCTTAATAAACTTGATTTCACTTTACTCTGTGGACTTGCCCTAAATTCTTTCTTTTCTGAGATCCAATAACCCTCTCTTGGGGTCTGGATTGGGATCTCTTTCTGGTAAGAAGGAGAAGCTACTATCTCAGAGTAATAATAATTAATAATAGCTAATATTTATTAAATATTTTCTACCTATACTTACCAGTGCCTACAGGCACTGCTCTAAGCACTTTGCTTGTGTCAATTCACTTCATTCTTAGAATAACAATTAATCTTACTTTGTGACCTCTGCTCTTAGCCATCATCCTATACTGTCTCTGAGACCAGAACTTGGTGGGATCTTTCAGGTGTGGGCAAACATTTGCACTGTGGCAACTCCATTAACAAGCCCCCTTTCCTTCTTTTGCTTTAGATAGAAAAAAGAAAAAAAGTTTTATTCAAGATTTCTTTTATTGTGCCTTTAATGCTAAAGGAAAATATGCCCTCGGTTCCCTGTTGAGATAATTTGGAAAATACAGAACATTACCAAGAATAAAATTACAAACCACTCACAATTACTCTACAACACAAATAACCACAGATAATACCGTATAATGCATTTCTCAGAAACTTATGAACACAGACTCATCTATATAACATGTATACACACGTTCTGCTTTTTTCACTTAACATCATATCATGAGCAAGTTTCCTTGTCATTACACAGGTCAGCGGGAAGAGTGAAGGAATCCAGGAAGCCGTAGGTTTGCTGTATATGGTTCACTCCTCGTTTGTTGGTTCAACCTGGGAGTGACATTACTTTTGAGGGCACCTTGATTTCAAAACCTAGTGTTCTTTTGTTGTGAGAATGAGGGCTAGCACCCACTTGTGAATGGAAAGTCTGCCTCTGTAAAATAAAATGGCATTTCACTAGAGGTCAAATCACAAGGAAGTAAAGAGGGGATGGGCACTGAGCTCAGTTATGGCAGAATTGAATCCTTTCTGCTCTTTCTCTTGGCTGGGGATGGCGCTGAACCCCAGCTTCGCAGCAGAACCTAGGAGGAAGGCTTGATGTAGCTCTTGTTTTGCGCACCTCTGTTGTTATCTACACTTTAAAGGCCCATTACTGCCTTTCAGTCGCTCTCTAAAGGAGAGGGAAGCTTCTTGGGGCTCTTCAATCAACTCCTCTTTCAGAGAAAGAATGAAAGGAACACCTGGGTACTTTGACACATGTAAAATAACAGTGCATACACGCTGTCCTGTCTTTGTCAGCCCAGTAAAATGCTTCTTTGAGTAGCTGGATTTCTTAGTGACAAACTTACACAAGGAGTTTTCAAATAATACTTATCTTGGGAGAAATATTATGTTAGCTGTCTCCTTCCTTGATTCAGTTTGACAGATTCCTTCCCTCTACAATTTATCTCATTAATGCATTTTGTGTTAAAATTTTTTCTTTAAATCAACAGTCAAACTGGGTTTCTAAGGACCCAGGAAGTTAGCAGACTGGTTCTTGGTAAACCATTGCAGTGGCTCTTTTGTTCTAAAGCCTTCAAATTGAATCAGTGAAACATGAACAGAAATTCATTCTCTCTCTCTCTCTCTCTCTCTCTCTCTCTCTCTCTCTCTGTGTGTGTGTGTGTGTGTGTGTGTGTGTGTGTGTGTGTGGTGCCCGATGCCTTCCTAAGATAAAATGTCATTTCCTGTAGGAGCTGAGATTGAGATAGATAGATAGACCCTGAACACAGAAACCTTGGTTTCTAGAATTCACAGAACTAGTTGATAGAGTGATTGACTCACAGACAAAGATAAGATTAATCCAGATAAATCTATTAATTTATTTCATCTACTGTTTTATTTCTCTAATTCCAATGAAAGGTGCCACCGAAGTGGTTTGGATAACTTAGTGAAGGAACAACATGATTGTTTTTATTTTTAAAAAGTGTATTTTTTATTTTTTATTTTTGAGACAGAGTCTCAGTGTCACCCAGGCTGGAGTGCAGTGGTGAGATCACGCCTCACTAAAACTTGGACCACCCAGGCTCAAGCAATCCTCCTACCTCAGCCTTCCGAGTCGCTGGTACTACAGGTCCACCACATCTGACTATTTTTAAAAACTTTTTTGGTAGAGACGAGGTCTCACTGTGTAACCCAGCCTGGTCTTACTCTCCTGGGCTCAAGTCATCCTCCAGCCTTGGCTTCCTAAAGTATTGGGATTACAGGTGTGAGGCACCATTTAAAAAATTATTTTTTAAATGTCAAAGATTTTTAAAATAACAAATATTTTTTAAATGCACCTATTTTAACCTGTGTTTAAATTATTTTAATTTTAATGCTAAAATTCTCATATGAAAAACAGAGTTTCCTTGCTTTGGTTTCCCCCTTCGTCTTCTGCCAAGGCAACCACTCTCTGTTTTCGTTTTATTGTTGTTGTTGTCGTCTGCATCTATATGTTCATAAATATGCATAAACTTTTATTTCTCAATCGTTTCTCAAATGTTTTAGATGTTATCATCGAACTTGTATCATGGTAAATGAATATTTGCTTTTGTAATTGCTTAACTTCTTTTTTTTTTTTTAATTTTTGAGACAGGGTCTTCCTCTGTCACCCAGGTTGGAGCACAGTGGTGTTATCATAGCTCACCATAACCTTAAATTCTTGCGCTCAAGGGATCCTGCCACTTCATCTTCTCAAGTAGTTAGGACTGTGGGTGCATACCACAACAGCTGGCTAATTTTTCTTTTTTTTTTTGAGACAGAGTCTTGCTCTGTCACCCAGGCTGGAGTGCAGTGGCACGATCTTGTCTCACTGCAACCTCTGCCTTCAGGGTTCAAGCGATTCTCCTGCCTCAGCCTCCTGAGTAGCTGGGACTACGCACTCGCCACTGCTACCAAGTATGGCTAGTTTTTGTATTTTTAGTAGAGACGCGGTTTCACCGTATTGGTCAGGCTGAGCTTGAACTCCTGACCTCGTGATCCACCCACCTTGGCCTCCCAAAATGCTGGAATCACAGGTGTGAGCCACCGTGCACAACCAGCTGGCTAATTTTTTTAAAACTTTTTGTAGAGATGAGGTCTCACTGTTTTGCCCAGACCAGTCAAGCAATCCTCCTAGGCTCGAGAGATCCTCCTGCCTTGGCCTCTGAAAGCATTGGGATTACAGGCACGGGCCACTGCTCCCTGCCTTGTAACTGGTTCATTTATTTACATTGGCTTAGTTTTATTTGGATCTATTGCTAAATTTTCTTATACCCTTAGTTTTTCTGTGTAAATTTCAAATAATTGATCCTTGATTTTCTCCTACTCTAAAGTGGGCTGGGTGCTCCCTAGGCCTGCTAAGCAGCTACCATCCTGGTGGAATGAGAGGAGTTCCCTTATCCCCCTTGAAGGGCATGTGACAGGGCTGTGGCTTGCTTCTTTGGTGCCCCACTGCTCAAACCCCTAGGGGAAGCATGCAGACAGGCAGGTCATGGGGATCATGGGCTCCGACTCCACTGCAGTGTCTAGAGTTGAGGGTTCACAACTCTTGAAGCCCCAGTGCTCTCTCAGTTTTGCCATCTGCAGGCAGTTTGTGTTAATTAGCTCCATTAGACCCTCTGCCTTATCTCAAGAACAGAGGGCTTTATGTGTCCTGGGCTCTTGCCCTCGTGTACTGGAAAAATCGAATCACATGTGGGCTTGGAGGATGGATGCAAGGTTTTACTGAGTGCTCGAAGTGGCTCTTGGTGAGATGGATGGGAAGGACAAAAGGGGGGTGGAGTGGGAAGGTGGTCTCCCCTGGAACCAGGCCGCCCAGCGGCCGGACTCTCCTCCAACCACCCCGACTGAATTCCATGTTGGTCTGCCACCGATGGCCAGCAGGTGTCTGCTGGTGCCTGTTGGTGTGCTCTTCTGCTCCTCTGCTCCTCTGGGTGTCCAGCTGCTTGTGTCTGTGCCTGTTACAGTCTTGGATTTTTATAGACAAAGGATGGGGGGGTATGGCAGGTCACAGTGGTCTTGGAAAATGCAACATTTGGGCACAAAAACTCGAATGCCTGTTATCATTTAGGTCCATGGGCACAGGCCCGAGGGTGGAGCCCTTTCTAGGGACCCTGCCCTTCTCTACCCAGCACTTCCCTGCCCACCCCCGCCTCCTCTGTATCACTGGGAATTCGTTCATCCTTCCTCCTGTGTTGGCTCAACTGTATCCTAAATTTCACCTTCTCTTTTTTCTTAGTTTCTTCCCAAGAACATTTTTCAACAGCTGAGATTCTCTGTAAACTTGATTATTCATTTTTCCAGGTGTTGAACTCTAGGATGAAAATCATGTTCCTGAGAATTTTAACAGCGCCATCCCTGCTGTCTTCTAGCTCCCAGGGGTGCTGTTGAGACTCTCGTGACATCCTGAGCCCTGATCCCCTGTTTGTGAACTTAGCCTGGATCTTCTCTTTGTGTCCAGCAGTCTGAAATCTTATAAGGATGGGCCTTGATGGGATCCTTTCACATTCATTATGCTCAATTCTTGGCAGTTCATCCCTCTGGAAATATATTTTCCTTATATGAATTCTGAGTAATTTCCTCCAATCCATTTTCTCTAGTCACTTTTCACAGACTTTCTATTAACCAGAAATGGGACCCTATTATAAAGACTGCTATTCCCTCCCTAAATATGTTTATATCCTCCCTTTCTTCCTTAGTAAGAAATACTTATTAGTTGACTGTGGTAAAATACCCAGATAAAAGAATACATTTCCCAGACTCCTTTGCAGTCGGGACCAGATTACTGTTCTAGCTGATAAGATATAAGTGGAGGTATTGGCATAGGATTTCTTGGAAAATTGCTTTTGGTGCTGACTTGGCCAGGTGTCCCTCTGTCCTGCCTGGCTTCCTGATGCTGGCCAGACCATGATGTGAATTTGAGAATAGAAGCCACATGCTGAAAAAGGCAGAATAAAAAGATAGAGGCAATCTCTCTGGAGCTGCCGTACTAACTTTAGCTTGCCTATCTCCATTTAAGAGAGAATAAATCCTTGTGCATTTGTCATTATTAGTTTTCGTTTTCTGTTATCTGTAGCAAAACCTAAGCTTTCTGACACAGACCTCCTAGATTGATACTCTAATTTTAATATTGTTGGCTGGGCACAGTGGCTCATTCCTGTAATCCCAGAACTTTGGGATTCTGAGGTGGGAGCATCACTTGAGCCCAGGAGACTGGAACCAGCCTGAGCAACGCAGTGAAACCCCGTCTCTACAAATAATAAAACAATTAGCTTTGCATAGTGGTGCACACCTGTAGCCCCAGCTACTTGGGAGGCTGAGGTGAGAGGATTGCTAAAGCCTGGGAGATTGAGGCTGCAGTGAGCCATGATTGTACTATTGCACTCCAGCCTAGGTGACAGAGTGAGACCCTGTCTCAAAAATAAAAATAGTAATAGTTTCAATACTGTTTTCTCTGATTTGCTTTTTGGTAAACTTTCTTGGAATCTTACTCGACATTTTCTTTTTTCGTTTGGTTTTCAGTTTTATACTTTTCCAGAGTTTTTTATTGTTTTGTGATTACTCTGTCCCGTAGATGCAGTATCTTCTCTTACCACTGTTTTTTGTTTAGGGAGGAGAGGTTTCTTCTATTTCCAGCATTGTCTCTGGCCTCCATATTCCTTTTTGTTGTTTACTTGTATTTCTGTTTTCCATGTTAGAAGCTTTCCCCAAACACCATGTAATCTTTAATTGCCAATCACATTGAAACAGTCCATTCTCTAGTTGGAAGCTCCATGTCCCTGGATAAGCCTTGTTGATTGGTAAGCTCCTAGCAGGGGATCAGAAATGGACAGTTATTGGATAATCCCCTAATGTCAACATTTGAAGACGTTTTGCTCTAAGTCTATTGAGTTTTTCCAGAGAAGAATTTTCTAACCTCCCATGGGAGTATAGTCAACCTGATGGTGGAAATTCTGGGATCTGAGCAGGAGAATGATATCTTACTGTTCAGTATGCAGATTTATAATCCTGCAATATTCAGTCCCTCATTCTCTTTTTCCCCTCCGTGGGGACCATTGTGCTAAAATATATCTGGTTGACCTCTTGGTTATTAAAAAACCCAAAATAACAAAATTAGATATTGTTTACTGTATACTCTCTTGACTTGGCTCTGGAAGTTAGTGAATAATGATTTAACATGAAATTTCTAGAGTATACTTGTAGGTAGAATGTAGACAGATTTTATCTCCCCACCCAAAGATATAAATAAGCCATGAAATAAGGAAATAGGGACCGAGACCCATAGCAAAAGGCATGTGTGCCATCTCTCCATCTGCCATTGGTACATGCCAGATGGGCTGCAGGCAGTTGCCTTCTTTCTCCTTCCATGTAACTATAGGCTAATCAATTCCCTTGCTGCTTCCTTTGTGGGTTAAGAGAGAAGGATGGAGAAACCAAAGTTCTAACCAAAGTTCATTTCATGTGTGTAATGCTACTGATGTTTGCAATTGTAGTCGGCTTTCCATTATATTTGCTGAAGAAAGTAGGTCATGGTATAGTGATACTCAGCTCACAGAAATGTGAACTGGGGAGAAATGGCATGATGACAATAGTAAGAATAGCTGGCCAGGCATGGTGGTTCATGCCTGTAATCTCAGCACTTTGGGTGACCAAAGCAGAAGTATCATTTGAGGCCAGGAGTTTGAGACCAGCCTGAGCAGCATAGTGAGACCCAACTCTACAAAAAAAATAAAATAATTAGCTCGGTGTGGTGGCGTGTGCCTGTAGTCTTGGCTACTTGGGAGGCTGGGGTGGGAGGATTACTTGAGCCCAGGATTTCAAGGATGCAGTGAGCTATGATGATATCTGGGTAACAGAAACCTTGTCTCTAAAAAAAAAAAAAAGAAAAAAAAAGCCTAACTAATTGTGTGCTTGGCACTATAAACATATTACTCGTTTAATTAGTACAGCAATACTATGAAGTGCACACTATTATAATTATCCCCTCTTGTCAAGTGACAAAAATGAGGTGCAAAGGGATTAAGTAACTTGCTCAAAATCATACTGTGGACAGTGGAAGATCTGGGATTTAAAAAAAGTTGTTTGTCTACGTTCACTGCACAAAGGTGCTGTAATGTGTTTTATTCTCATTCATTTTTTTTCTTTTTAAATCATGTGTCAGACATGAGAAATCTGGTGTGTGTTTTTCTAGATATCTTTTCTTATCCATATGCTAATATTTATATTTTTGAAATTGGGATATAATTTTATCTTAGTTATGTTTTAAAGTAAAATGGCACTGTTTTATAATAACTACCCAGAAATTCATTCATTTGTGAAATATCAATAGATAACCTCTGTGTGCAGGGGGTCTGTGCTAGTCTCTGGGTAGGATAAACCTCATGGTATTTCTTCTCTCTTTGTCTTTAAGTTTAGTAGTTTGCAGACACATATTCTACCTGTTAAGGAGTGAAACCAACTATCAAGCTACTAGCTTGAACTTTTTAAAAGTGTCTTAAAAATATCTCTCATTAAAGAATTTTCAAACAAGCTGAAGACCCTATCTGACTGAGCCTGTGTAATAGAGACTCACATGTAGAATTAAATGTCAAAGCCTAAACTTTGATCTCTGTCTTAATCTGCAGTACAGCTACAAACCTGGTTTTTCTCATGTAGAAAATAAGGATAATAATAAAGCTAGCCTCTGTACAGTTACAATAAAGAAATGAGAGAATACACATGAAGCATAAGTGAAATGCCTTGCAGAACCATATAGTCTTGATGTTAATTAGATAACTGAATTAGTGTAATGAGAAAATTCTAAGCAGTTGAGGAGGCAGTAGCTAATTAGCTGACCAAACAAATAATCCACTTCTCCTTTTTTAAAAAACGCAAGTACTTGCTTAGGATTGGAACTGCTGGGCTTCCATTTTGATAATATAGTTATGATTGCTTTGGGGGGTATAGATTTGCAAATAATAATTCAAAAACCATGTAAGCTTGGGTGCTTTAGGAGATTGAAGTCAGTTAATCCAAGAATCTTCTCTATTCCTTCCTCACCCATCCTCCAGTATCGAGTTTTACTTGGTTGAGGTGACTGTGGCAAGTAAAAATGTGCAAAGTTGCTAGACTGTTGCTGGGTTTTGAATTCATTGGGAAATAGGGAGAATATGGGATGGAATCCAGCAAGTAGTCAGGATTTCTGTTTATCTCTCCTTTTAAGGAAACAGGGCAGAAGAGAAAAGCTCTTTGGAGTAATCCAAAGTCTTTAGGATTGGCCATTGGGCAGCACACTTGTGATTTCAGCACAAATGAATCAGAGACACTATTGAAATTATCCATAAATTGTACTTAATTTAAAGCTTGATGAACAAAAATGTCCTTGGATAATGTCAGGTTTTATATAACTCCAAAGACAAGACTGAGGGAGAAAAAAGCAAAATGAAGCACTATTCAAGCTCAGAACATTAACTCATCGCGTTCTATCAAGGATTTTTCTCCTTCGAATTACTGAGGAGAAAAACTGGGAGAAAGGGAGAGGCAGAGGATGGGAAATCTGCATTGTGTCCCCATATGAATTTGAAAAAGAAAATGTTCCTTAGAGACTGAGCTTCAAATGCTACCCAATTTGATATTTACTGATTCTCCTGGGACATCTACTGCACTATCAAGGAATAAAAAGTGTATTCTAGAACACTTTAATGAACCCCTAAGATCACAAGAACTTGCTGGCACCATCATGTGTAATGAAAAAATAGGTAAAAAAAGTCTAACCTTCCCCCTTTCTTCCTGGGTATCTTTTTCTTCTCCCTTTGAACACCTTAGCCAAGGCTCCCAGCTCTGACATCCATCTTTATTTTGCTACTATTGCTGCTTGGCAGCCCTCAGAAAGTGGAATCATGGTTCATTTTCACTTTGAGTAATTACAGGATTCGCCATTTTTCACCACATTTCCAGGAGTTTTTAAAGAAATTGTTGCAGATTAAATAACCACAGGCAGACACCTTAATGCAGCCATGTTGGCAGCTACTGTCTTTCCATCCTAGAAAGTGAACAGTTCTCTCTCTTCCCTTCACAAGAGCATTTGAGAATATCTTCCATATGATCAGGTAATGGCAAAGTTTTTAAAAAGTCCCTAGAAGAGGTGATGAGAGAGAATCCATCTTTGCTCTAAAATTGAAAGCTTTTCAGATTTAATTAACCTCAACAGAAGGTAAAAAATCTCATTAGTCCATGAAAAATCTCTTCCTCTTCTCTTTAAGAAGGGATTGAGGTTGCCCTGGGAATGATCCCTAAGGAAGCCCTTCCCCACAAAGCAGGCTCTGCGTCTGCCTCAAATTTCCACAATACCCTCCGAAAGGATTTTTAAAGCTCTCTCCTGGGACTGTTTTACTGGGTGGGACTAGGATAAAACTTAGGTCTTGGAATCTCAAACCCTGAATTCGTGTCCTGGCTGCCACCTGCCTGATGTGGGATCTCAGGTAAGTAACTTCGCCATTGGGGAAGTTTCCTTTTCCTTATCTGGATTTCTGGGGTTGATGACAGTAATAATACCTAGTTATTTCATAAGGCTGAATGTGAAGCACAGTAACACTTGTGAGGACCCTTGTAGATAGCAGGTACCCAATTAATTGCTGTTACCTCATTTAACTGCCTACTCAACATCTCCATGGGATGTTTCATAAGCATCTCAAACACCGCATGTTCTAAAGGGAACTCTTAGTTCCCAAGTCCTACCCACTTTTACCAGGCCCTCCCCCAAATGATCCACCTTAGTCTTCTTTAGCCTAGCAAATGGAGCTGCCAGCCCACCAGTTGGTCAGGAATGGTTATTGACTCCTCTTTCTCTTAAACCCCACAATGAATTAAAATCAAGCTCTGTTAGTTCTGTCTTCACAACTTACTCCTATTCCACTTTTCCTGCTGTTTACCACTCTGGTCTGAGCCACCATCTTCTTTTGTTTGGATTACTTCAAAAGCCTCCCAACTGGTCTCTCTTCGTCCATTTTTAACCTCTGTACAGTCCATTCTTTACACAGCTGCAAAGTGGTCTTTTTAAAGATAAAGCAGATCAAGTTACCTGCTTAAGTAAAACTCTCCAATGCCTTCCAAACTCTGCTCCACAGCTCACAAGACCCTACCCATTCCTGCCTCTCCAACTTCATGTCCTATTTCCTGGCTTATTATGCTCAACTCACAGCCATATTTCAGGCTTGCTGGCATCTCAGAGCATTTCCGTGTGCTGTTACCAGTCTAGAACACTTTCTATTGGTTCTTTGCATGGTTGGCTCGTCCTTATTATTCAGAACTCTGCTCTATTATTTCCTCTTCACAGAAGCTTTTCTGACTTCCAATCTGTAGTCACTAAAGTCATTCTCTAGTTACTATCTGTAATTCTTTTTAATTTTTTTCATAGCATTTATCATTGTCTGAAATTATTTAAAAAAAACAAAAACACAAACAAGCAAATGCTCCTACTTCACTGTCCAAAGGCTCAAATTTTAGCCAAAATAGGGCAAGCTGCCATCTACCCTACCCAGCCGTATGATGGGGTAGGAAGAGCTTGGACAGTAGAGTCAGACAGGCCAGGGTTTTATCTGGCTCTACCTTTTCCTTAATCTCTTTGAACTTAGTGCTCTGATCTATAAACAGAGATGCTAAGGGCCACTTCATAAGGCTGTCTGAGGAGCCAAGGAGCTAGCATATGCAAAACAGCTCAATCCTTGATGCATGTAAGCTGCTCAATACGTATTAGTTCCCCTTGACCTCATGATAATAAGGGGGCCATCTGCTAGGAATACTTTTGGATGCAAGTAACAGAAAACCAAGTAGAGAGGCTTAAACTATTAGAGGTTGATTTTTCTCACATAACAAGAAGGCTAAAGATGGGATGTGGCCTGCTGATGGAACAGCTCAACTACATTAGGACTGATGTCTTTGCATTTCTCTTGGTTGATCCCTTTTGGTCACATGGTGATTACTGTAGCTCTAGTTTCACATTGGTGTTCCAGGAAGGAAGAAGGAGGACAAAAGAAAAATTAAGGTAAAAAGGCAAGGGGCCATGACAAGCGGGCTTGTTCCTTCCAGTTAAGAAAGCAGCCACTTCCCCTAGGGCTCTACCTGGCAGATTCTGCATACATATTAGTGGCAGAACTGGAGCACATGCCATCCCTAGACCCATCACAGGCCGAGGGAATGCAATTGGTGTGCCAGGTAGAGATGCATTGCCTGGTATTCCTTGGAGCAAAATCAGGGTGCACTCAGAGGAGAAATAGGGTGATGGTCGGGGAAAAGAATACCGAGTAGATGATAAATGGTGTCTGCCACAAGGGTAGAGCCCATCCATATAATTCTGGTTAGAACGAAGCAAAACAGAGGAAACTTCTGCTTGGCGCTGCAAGTTTCAACTGTTGATGGAGATCAGCAGAGTTTAGGAGTTTTAAAAATTACTGATATGTTTCTTGGAAATGGTCTTGCATACAAATCTTCCTGCAATTCCTTGAATTAGATACATGGAAATATTTAGAAGTCTCAATGTCAGGGTCTGCTCAGGAAAATAATCCACATGAACTTTAGTGTACTATGTACTCAATCTAGGACAAATTGAGATTAGCTTGTACTTATTTATTTATTTATTCATTTTTTGAGACAGAGTCTCACTCTGTCACCCAGGCTGGAATGCACTGGCATGATCTCAGCTCACTGCAACCTCCACCTCCCAGGTTCAAGCAATTCTGCTCAGCCTCTTGAGTAGCTGGGATTACAGGCACTGCCACCATGACCAGCTAATTTTTGTATTTTTAGTAGAGATGAGGTTTCACCATGTTGGCCAGGCTGGTCTCGAACTCCTGATCTCAGGTGATCCACACCTTGGCCTTTCAGAGTTCTGGGATTACAGGTGTGAGCCACTGTGCCTGGTTGATTAGTCTGTATTTAAAAATTTACTTCCAAAAATTGTGTCTCTAACTCCAAGCACAGAACACATTCACAGGCTGTGAAAAGAGGCTGTGATCCAATATTCCGAAATTGTCCTTGGCAAATAATGCCATTGGCTAAATGGAGATTCATGGAACTGTGAGCACTGGTAGGTTATAAAGGCCCCAGCAGAGGGGCTGGGTGTCAGGAATGGAAGGAGGTATGAGGCACTTAGAAGCACAATAAAATGACCAAATGAGGGGCATGAAGAAGGATCAAGGATAGTTTATTAAAAAGATGATAACCATGAGCATTCTTGCTTAAGGAAGAAAAATTACACTAAAAGACTACATTTCAGTCTCTAGTAATCTTGAATATTTTTTCACAAAGAGCCCACATCAGCATGGAAGGGCTGCTTAGGCATGCATTTTGCAGCAATAGGAAGTAAATCCATTCACCTGTTTGTCCATTTCTTTATCTATCTTCCCAAAAGTAAAAAAAAAAAAAAAAAATATGTTGGAAGTTGGAGAGTGGGGCTGAAGCAGATCAATGGTTCCAATCCCAGGGACCTAAACTCAAGAGAAAGAAAGAAAGTACATCCAACAAGGAGAAAAGGACTAGACAAAGGCAAGCTGACATCTCTAAGGGCACCAGCCAGTAGCTAAGGGTGACTTCAGGTGAGCTCAAGTTTAAGAGAGACTTGATATTCACCTCCCCAGCCATGGCTAACTTAAAAAAAAAATCCCTACTGTCACAGTCAGTTCAGGCTTCTATAATGGAATACTATAGATCGGGTGGCTCAAATAACAAGCATTTAGTGTTTCACAATTCTGGAGGCTGGGAAGTCCCAGATCAGTTAATTCAGTGTCTGGTGAGGGCCCTCTTCCAGGTTTGCAGATAGCTGCCTTCTGGTTTTATCCTCATATGACCAAGAGATAAATAATCTCTCTTGGGTCTCTTCTTATAAGGGCTCTAACTCCATTCATGAGGGTTCCTCTGTCTTGACCTAATCGTCTCTGAAAGGCCCAACTTCCTAATACTATCACCTTGGGCATTAGGTTTCAACATATAATTTTGGGGAAGACAAAACATGCAGTCCATAACACCTACTATTAGGTGCTTTCTTCTGTCTCAGCAATCTCCATCTTCACAGGGATCACACATAAAGATGTTCAAACATGTTCACAGGCTGTGAAAATAGCCTGTGAACTAATATTCTCAAATTGTCCTTGGCAAATAACACCATTGGCTAAATGAAGATTCATGGAACTGTGAGCACTGGTAGGTTGTAAAGGCCCCAGCAGAGGGGCTGGGTGTCAGGAATGGAAGGAGGTATGAGGCACTTAGAAGCACAATAAAATGACCAAATGAGGGGCATGAAGAAGAATCAAGGATAGTTTATTAAAAAGATGATAACCATGAACATTCTTGCTTAATGAACGTTCAAACAAATTTACATTCCCACCAGGAGCATATGGGGCCTCCAGTTGTCTGTATTCTCTCCCATTCTTGATAGTGTCAGTCTTCTGCCTTGTAGCCGTTCTGGTGGGTGAGTAGTGATATCTCACTGTGATTTTAACTTTCATTTCCCTGATGATTGATGGTATTGAGCACCTCTCTTCATACACACATTGACCATTTGGATATTGTCTTTTGTGAAGTGCCTGTTCAAGCCTTTTTTTTTTTTTTTTTTTTTTTTTTTTTTTTTGAGAGATGGAGTCTCACTCTGTCACCACGGCTAGAGTGCAGTGGCACAATCTTGGCTCACTGCAACATCTGCCTTCCAGGTTCAAGCGATTCTCCTCCCTCAGCCTCCAAAATAGCCGAGATTATAGGTGCCCACCACCACGTCCAGCTAACTTTTGTATATTTAGTAGGGACGGAGTTTCACCATGTTGGTCAGGCTGGTCTTGAACTCCTGACCTCAGGTGATCTGCCTGCTTTGGCCTCCCAAAGTGCTGGGATTACAGGCATGAGCCATTGTGCCTGGCCCCCTGTTCAAGTCTTTTGAGCATTTAAAATTTTGTTTTTATCTGTTAAAACAATTTATAGGAGTTTTTCATACTATTTATTTATCAGATATATGTATTGCAAGTACCTTTTCTCACCTTGTAGTTTGCCATTTAACTCTCTTTTTTTGTTGTTTCTGTTTTTATTGTTTTTGAGATGGAGCCTTGCTCTGTCTCCCAGTTTCGAGTACAGTGGCATGGTCTTGGCTCACTGCAACCTTCACCTCCCAGGTTCAAGCAATTCTCCTTCCTCAGCCTCTAAGTAACTGGGATTATAGAGATGGGCCACCACGCCCAGCTAATTTTTGGTATTTTTAGTAGAGACGAGATTTCACCATGTTGGCCAGGCTGGTCTTGAACTCCTGACCTCAAGTGATCCACCTGCCTTGGCCTCCCAGAGTGCTGGGATTACAGACCTGAGCCATTGCCCCTGGCCTTAACTCTCTTAATGGTGTCTGTTGATAGAAGATTCTTTTTTTTTTTTTTTTTTTTTTTCAAAGACCGAGTTTCGCTCTTGTTACCCAGGCTGGAGTGCGATGGCACAATCTCAGCTCACTGCAACCTCCGCCTCCTGAGTTCAGGCAATTCTCCTGCCTCAGCCTCCTGAGTAGCTGGGATTACAGGCACGTGCCACCATGCCCAGCTAATTTTTTTGGATTTTTAGTAAAGACGGGGTTTCACCATGTTGACCAGGATGGTCTCGATCTCTCGACCTCATGATCCACCCGCCTCGGCCTCCCAAAGTGCTGGGATTACAGGCGTGAGCCACCGCGCCCGGCCTAGAAGATTCTTAATACTAAAAAAGTTTATCATTTTTTTCTTTTATGGTTAGCTCTTTTCATAATCTGTTTAAGAAACTTTTGCTTACCCCAGGGTCATTGCTGTGACCTTGCAGTGACCATTACAATGAAGGGTTTTTGTTCCTTCGAAATTCATGTTGAAACTTGATTTCCAATGCAACAGTGTTAAGAAGTGTGGCCTTTTGGAGGCAATTGAGTCATGTGGGAGCTCTGCCTTCATGAATGGGATTAGGTATCCTTATAAAAGGGCTTCACAGAGGGAGTTTGTACCTCTTGCCTTTCTGTCCCTCTGCCATGTGAGGATGCAGCATTCATCCCCTCCATCTCATACACCAGTAGGACCCCAACTTGGGAGCAGAGATTGGACCCTTACTAGCCATCAAATCTACTGCTGCATTGATCTTGGTTCACAGTCTCCAAACCTGTGAGAAATGTTTCAGTTCTTATAAATGACGCAGTCCATGGCATTTTGTTATAGCAGCACAAACAGACTAAGACAGTCCTAAAAATATCTCTTGTATGTCTTTTAGAAGCCTGATTAGTTTTGTTTTCACACTTAGATCTATGATGTCTCAAAATAACTTTTTCTCATTTATTCATCATTACAACTTCCCTTTCTAGTAAAACCTGTCAAATGCTTTAAAATATTCTGAAATCTTTTAATTCAAAGATGTACAGTGTCACTTTTTTTTTTTTTTTTTTTTTTTGAGAGATGGAGTCTCACTCTGTCACCCAGGCTGGAGTGCAGTGGTTCGATCTCTGCTCACTGCAGCCTCTGCCTCCCAGGCTCAAGTGATTCTCCTGTCTCAGCCTCCCGGGTAGCTGGGACTACAGGTGCACACCACCTTGCCTGGCTACTTTTTTTATTTTTAGTAGAGACGGGGTTTCACCATGTTGGCCAGGCTGGTCTTGAACTCTTGACATCATGATCCACCTGCCTGGCTTCCCAAAGTGCTGGGATTACAGGCGTAAGCCACCGTGCCTGGCTAGTGTCACTGTCAAGTTGAGATTTGAAGGGAAGCTATATGCTATTTATTTCATCTTGGCAGAGTTTCGGAAGTGCTCTAAGCAAGTTTCAAGGCTCTCACTAATGCACAGACAGCATCCTACCTGCATTTCCACTCACAGTCTAAGGTCAGAACGTGTTCACAGAAGCACCAGAAGTAGAGGGTAATGGAGATGAATAGCCAGTCATTATGCTCTTTGAAGCTTTGACCTTCCAATCTGAAGTATTTTTAAAAGCCTTTCACTGTAGAAATATAATTGTCCTTAGGTTGTGTTTTTTACCAAGGACTTCAATAGTGCTTTTAAGCAAATCTCTCTGGCTTCTTGGGCTTCTTCAGCTTTTCGAGGCTCCAGAGGCCAATGTAACCACAAGTGTTTTTTTTTTTTTTTTTCTGGAGTATTGTGGAAGTCATACTGCTCTGCCCCAGCTCACCCAGACCCTGTTGAGTGAGTCAGTGACCTCGCTGAGTGGAGCAGTGACCCTGCTGTCAGGTAGCCAGCAGCCATTTAATAAATGAGCAAGGAGGACAAGACTCTTCTTAATTGAGATTAAAACACATAGACATCTCTTATTCTAAGTAACAATTACTACTTTTAGAAGTCCCTGCTTCATCCCAGATCAGAGTGATACATTGCTCTGCTATCAATTGCATGTCTACTTCCTGGCAGCTACCTTCATGTACTTTACTGCATTTAATCCTTGGTGCAAGCCCACAAGGTACATATCACTACTTCAGAGCGGTTAAGTAAGGTGCCCAAATTCATTTCCTAGCAATGGCAGATCTGAGATGTAAATACAGACCTTCTAACATTACACCAAATCACCTCTGCACCTCTCGTTTCTAGACAATTTCTTGAGCATGACTCTTTTTGCTTCTTTTGTTTGGATAGTTTTAAGTCTAGGGTCCCTTGGGAAAATTGTGAACCCCAAACTTTTAAGAAGACTGTGTTTTCTTGTGTGATTATGTGCACAGAGGCCTTCCCTTTCCTTACATTCAGGTTTTCAAAAGGTTCCATGAAGTTAAAAAGTTTCAGAGTCACCGTGCTGGATGGTGATGCAAGAGAAACCCTGAGGTGGCCTTGTCGGCTGCCAGGCATGGGCAGCCCACTTGGAGGTCGTGGGAACACTGGATACAGCTTTCAGCTCTTTCCTCACCAGTGGGGCACTCCTGCTGCTCCTGCTGTGTGTGAGCCCCTGGAGGCCTTCCTGGGGCTCTGTTAACATCTCTCAACTTCTAAAATATGCTTTCTTTTCTTTTGTGATTATAGGGAAGAATAATGATGCTCATAATAAATAATTAAGGCCCCTTTGTAAATAAAACATTAAGTACAGAATGTTCTTCCAAGCTTTTTTCTGATTCTCTTCCCACGTGTTTCCCATTATTGTGATACATCCCACAACAGTGTGCAGTCTTCAGATTGGCTAGCAATTGTGTGTAGACATTATTATTGTAATTACAGAATCTCTGGGTAGCAAGAAACAAAAGCTATAGTTATTTAACAGGGAGTGCAACAGCAAGAACTGTAGTGAAGGTGACGCCGCAGAAACCACTATGGATCAGAGGGAGAGGGAAGAGAGGAGGGAGGGAAACCTCATGGGAGGAGGATGTGAGCAAGCAGAAGGAGAAGGCATAAAGTGTCACTGGCATTGCAGATATTTTGCAAACAAGAGGGTTTCCGTAAGTGTACTGGGTGATCCAGGAGGAGACCTGTTTTGGGGCAGCACCATAATTGTGTATCCCCTGGCAGAAGGAAAAAGAGCTGGTATCTGTTATATCAGCCTAGACATGATGCTGAGTTTGCTCCATGTTTGGTCCATGAACTAACAGCATTGGCATCACCTGGCAGCTTGTTTGAAATGCAAACACTTGGGCCCAACTCGAAAGTCCTAAATCGTAATCTTCAAGTGATCTGCATGCACATTCAAATTTGAGACTCACTGAACCAGGAGACACACAGGCAGGTGGCAGAGGGGCTGGTAGTGTGGGTTATAGTGAGGCATTAGTGGAAGAAGCCAGAAACCAAAATGACTGGACAGATATTGTTGACAGGCAAATAAAGGTTTTTGTAGGGGGTGGAAATGGTTCCATCAAACGCAGGAGGTTTTATTAACCTATTTGTCCAGAATATTGTAAAGGTTTTACATGTGAAAAGGTTTTACCTCTGTAAAGGGTTTTACATTTAAGTTTTTAATCTATTTTGAGTTGATTTTTTTTGTGTTTATGGTGTGAGGAAGGAGTCCAGTTTCAATCTTCTGCATATGGCTAGCCATTTATCCCAGCACCATTTATTGAACAGAGAGTCCTTTCTCCAATGCTTGTTTTCATCAGCTTTGCGGAAGATCAGATGGTTGTCAGCATGTGGCCTTATTTCTGGGCTCTCTCTCCTGTTCCATTGGTCCATGTATCTGTTTCTGTACCAGAATCATGTGGTTTGGCACCATGACGTACATGTCTATGGTGTATATGCACCACATTTTCTTTTCTTCTTTTTTTTTTAAGATGAAATTTCACTCTTGTTGCCCAGTCTGGAGTGCAATGGTGCAATTCTGGTTCACTGCAACCTCCACCTCCTGGGTTCAAGCAATTCTCCTGCTTTAGCCTCCAAAATAGCTGGGATTACAGGCGCCTGCCACCACACCTGGCTAATTTTTTGTATTTTTAGTAGAGACAGGGTTTCACTATGTTGGCCTGGCTGGTCTTGAACTCCTGACCTCAGGTGATCCACCTACGTTGGCCTCCCAAAGTGCTGGGATTACAGGTGTGAGCCACGGCTCCCAGCCAGTACCACATTTTCTTTATCCAGTCTACCACTGATGGACATTTAGGTTGATTCCGTATCTTTGCTACTGTGAATCCTGTTGCAGTGAACATATGCATGCATGTGTCTTTATGGTAGAACTATTTATATTCCTTTAGGTAAATTCCCAGTAATGGGATTGCTGGGTTAAATGGTGGATCTGTTTTAAGCTAATTGGGGAATCATTACACTGCTTTCCACAACTGAACTAATTTGCATTCCTGTCAACAGTATATAAGCATTCCCTTTTCTCTGCAATGTCACCAGCATGTGTTATTTTTTGATTTTTTAGTAATAATCATTCTGACTGATGGAAGATGGTATCTTATCATGGTTTTGATTTACATTTCTCTGGTAATCCATGATGCTGAGCTTTTTTTTTCATGTTTGTTGGTCACATGAATGTATTCTTTCAAAAATCGTCTGTTCATATCCTTTGCCCACTTTTTAATGGGGTTGTTTTTCTCTCTTGTAAATTTATTTAAGTTCCTTATAGCTTCTGGATATTAGACCTTTTTCAGATGCATAGTTTGCAAATATTTTATCCCATTCTGTAGGTTGTCTATTTAATCTTTTGATAGTTTCTTTTGCCATGCAGAAGCTCTTAAGTTTAATTAGATCCCATTTTTCAATTGCTGTCTGAGTCTTCACCATGAAACCTTTGCCTGTTCCTATGTCCTGAATGGTATTGCATAGGTTATCTTCTAGGGTTTTTGTAGATTTGGATTTCACATTTAAGACTTTGATAATCTTTTTTTTTTTTTGAGACAGTCTTGCTCTGTTGCCCAGGTTGGAGTGCAATGGCCTGATCTCCATTCACCACGACCTCTACCCTAGGTTCAAGCAATTATCCTGTCTCATCCTCCCAAATAGCTGGGATTATAGGCGCCCACCACCACTCTCAACTAATGTTTTGTATTTTTAGTAGAGATGGGGTTTTGCTATGTTGGCCAGGCTGGTCTCAAACTCCTGACCTCAGAGGCTCTGCCCGCCTGGGTCTCCCAAAGTGCTGGGATTGCAAGCATGAGCCATCACACCCAGCCTTTAATCTATCTTGAGTTGATTTTTGTGTATGGTGTAAGGAAGGGGTCCAGTTTCAGTCTTCTGTATATGACTAGCCAGTTATCCCAGCACCATTTATTGAATAGGGAGTCCTTTCCCCATTGCTTGCTTTTGTCAGCTTCGTCTAAAATCAGATGATTGTAGGTGTGCGGCCTTATTACTGGGTTCTCTATTCTGTTCCATTGGTCTATGTATCTGTTTTTGTACCAGGATTATGCTGTTTTGGTTACTATTGCCCTGTGGTATAGTTTGAGGTCAGGTAACGTGGTGCTTCCAGCTTTGTTCTTTTGTTCTTCCAGCCTTTGTTCTGAGGATTGCCTTGGCCATTTGAGCCTTTCTTTGGTTCCATACGAATTTCAAAACAATATTTGCTAGTTCTATGAAGGATGTTACTAGTAGTTTGATAGGAATAACAGTGAATCCATAAATTGCTTTGGACAGCAGAGCCATTTTAATAATATTGATTCTTCCTATCTATGAACATGAAATGCTTTTCCATTTGTTTGTGTCATCTCTGACTTCTCTGAAAAGTGTTCTGTAATTCTCATTGCAGAGATATTTCACCTCCCTGGTGAGCTGTATTCCTAGGTATTTTATTATTCTTGTGGCAGTTGTAAATGAGATCATATTCCTGATTTGTCTCTCAGCTTGGCTTTTGTTGATGTGTAGGAAAGCCAGCAATTTTTTGTACATTAATTTTGTATCCTGAAACTTTGCTGAAGGAGCTTTGGGGCTGCGATTATGAGGTGTTCTAGATAAAGGATCATGTCATCTGCAAACAGAGATAGTTTGACTTCCTCTCTTTCTAATTTGATGCCCTTTATTTTTTTCTCTTGCCTGATTGCTCTGGCCAGGACTTGCAATACTATGTTGAATAGGAGTGGTGAAAGAGGGCATCCTTGTCTTGTGCCAGTTTTAAGGGAATCCTTCCAGCTTTTGCCAGTTCAGTATGATGTTGGTTGTGGATTTATTATAGATGGCTCATGTTATTTTGAAGTATGATCCTTCAATACCTAGTTTATTGAGGGTTTTGAACATGAAGCGTTGTTGAATTTTATCAAAAGCCCTTTTTGCATCTATTGAGATAATCATGTGGTTTTTATCATTGGTTGTATTTATGTGATGAATCGCATTTATTGATTTGTGTATATTGAGCCAACCTCGCATCACAGGGATAAAGCCTACTTGATTGTGGTGGATTGGCTTTCTGATGTGCTGCTGGATTCAGTTTGGAAGTATTTTGTTGAGCTTTGTCCCAGACACAGGAGATAATATAGAAAAGTTGGGAATTCCAGTGAGCTGGAGGTGAGGGGGTGAAGGGGTAGGCGACAAAGGGCTGAATATACAGGGATATTGAGTGTATATGCAAGTTCAGAGTTCAGAGAATATTGACTAGATCCATTTGGCCAGGGGGTGATTTCCTGTGTCAAAGGAGTTGGAGATCAAGTTGTGTATGTAAGATATGTAGAATGAGGTCAGGGTGTAAAAGCACTTTACTTCTGGATTGAAGAGTATGGACTCTGTTCAGTGTGAATTATGGATCCAGGATTCCTTATACACACAATAAAAGCTAAGTTTAATGAGTCTAAACAATGAAGGTAGTACATCAAAGTGGGTAGGAATAGTATACAAGTTTAAATCCCAGTCCTGCTGCTTACCAACTGCGTGATCTTGGGCAAGTGATTTCAACTCTTGGGGCTTTAGGACCCGCATCTGTGAAACAGTGATAACAGCACCTCCACCAGAGGCTGGTTTGTAAGGAAAGTAAATATTACATATATGATGCCTTAGAATTGTTTCTGGAATGGTTAGTTCCAACAGTTATTATCATTATTACTGCATGCCTGGTTGCAGAAAGTAGAGTAGAGATGGAGAAACTAGAAACAGGGTCAACAGTTTCCAAGTTTCAGAGAAAGTCAGATTAAGTTGGGAAGAGAGTGGAGGCAGTAATTGTTGGAACTTGCCTCAGTACAAAAACAGCTGATTTCATCCCTGTGTAAGCAGCTCTCCTGTTTACCAAGGGCACTAGTAATAACCAGCCCTTGCGTCTGTTCTGCATATCACCCTGCCACCCCTCCAGCTCACAGAGTGCTGTCCCTTGCATATTTCCTCTTCCTCCTCCTTTTTCCCTGCTCCAGGCATGGGATCAGGTCAAGCACATACTGAATAGGTGGGCCATATGGTAAGCAGGAAAGTATGTGTCCCCCACTCCAGGAGTCACATACTGGCTCTGCCTGGGTCCCTGAGACTGCAGGCATTTCACTCACCTGATATATAATATCATTTCACTCACCTGTCTTGACCAGCTGTGTCAGTAGAGGAGACTATCACAGGTCGGCGTCAGCCCTCCCTGGCACCGACCTGCCTTGGAGGATTGCTTGGATCCTCCTACAGCTCTCACTCTTGAATGTATGGGGATTTAAAAGGATTGACAACCCTTCCAAAGTTGTTGGTTCTGGGAGGTTTAACTAGTGGCTTTATTAGTTTGAGGAAAAGGCATGTAGCTCAAAAAATTTACCTTTTTATTCCCTCCATTGTACTAAGTAGAATGGGTTAACAACACCTCTTTTAAAATGGAAATATCCCTTGAAAGTAAATGTCAGACTTAGAAGTAACTTACCCCTTTTTATGAATTACTGTAACTGGGTAATTTCCTATCTGTCGTCAACAACATTATGGGAAGAACAATTATTGTTGGACCGGGGTGGATGCCAGAAAGAACAATGGGATGATTTTATAGAGTAAGGAACTTACTGTAGGGTTAGGGGGAGAAGTGGGGGTCCTGAAAGGAGTCAAGAAGTCAAAGGGCTTTAGGCAGAGGGGAAGAATATTAAAGAGGAGGCAGCAGGAGGAGGGATACAGGTCACAAAGTGAAATGGAATGGCCCCAATGGCCCCAGTGGAAGTCTTCTTGACTATGGAACTAAGCTCATGGTGGATGGAAACAACTAACTGAATGTATTTGTAAATAATCTCCTGGAATGTTTTAGGCATTTATGCCATAAGTAGACAATGCTTTGCTTGCAGAATAAACTCAAGGTATCTCACTGGAGACCCATAGCCCTCCCTAGCTGAGTGGAGCTAAACTTTATGCTTACTCTCCTTTACTGCCCTGAATGAGAAACTGTATGCTTACCCTCCTTTACTGCCTCTCTGCTCCAGTCAGAATGTTCTATTTCCACCCTGTGGGCAGGTCATCTTCCGTGCTGGGAGTGCCCTACTCCTTCCTTTTTGCCCATTTATAACTGCTCATACTTCAAGCCCAGCAAAAGCTCTGTCTCCCATAAAGTCATTCCTAATGCATGGCCACAGTGAACTTCCTTCTAATAATCTTGTTTATTTTGGAACTGAATGGGTTTTCTTTTCTTTTCCTTTCTTTCTTTCTTTCTTTTTTGGCATTTACTGCCTTAAATTAATCATTTACCATTTATTTTTGGAAAGAGAGTGATTTTTTTACATTAAAAATTAATATATACTCTGCTAATCATAGAATATTTGGAAAATACAAAAAGCCAGAAAGCAGAAATTAAATCACTCAGGAACCATTAAATGCTAGTATTCTTCCTTCTAGCTATTTTTCTCTTTATACATTTCCTCTTCACTTAGTTAATATTATGGACATATGTAAATTGTATATTCTGATTTTTGTAAAAACATTCATTTTTAACGATTATTTAAAAAATGGTCATTTAAAAACACAGAAAAGTGGAAAAACCCTCAAATTTCTTAGATTTTTAATATCTAGAAAGAATTGCTTCATACATTTTGATATATGTCTGTAGTCTTTTTCTCATATATTTTTACATGCTCAAGATCATATTGTAAAGATCATACAGCACATATTTTAAATTCTAGTTGACCCAGAAGTATTAACAGATCCAGATGCTGTGAAGCAAGATCTGGTGAAAGGTAATATTTGTCCCTGGATGGTTTACTAAATTTTCCCAATTTAAAGACTCTTTGATCATTTAAAAAAAGTTTTGAAGATGCAAAATATCATTATTCAAATTGCTGAGCCATAAAAATGTCCATTATGTTGTTCTATGTAATTCTGCTTTTATAAAGGGAAAAAAGACTTTTTGTTAAGCGTTTCTTCTAACATAGTGATCCAGTCAAGTGAAAACTTAGCCATTGTTAGCAAGTCCTGGAAGAACAACAGTAGTTATTGTTTTAAATAGTCATCAAACAAGTCAAGACATTCCATCTGATTTGTTGGGTGGAGACTGGTTCAGGAAACATGTATCCTTATACTGAGAAAGGAAGAGAGGAATACGACTAGTAATTAAAATGACACAGGGTCACACTTTGTCCTGAGACCTCAGGAGCTATCTGGAAACATGTAATTCAAAGAGATTCTTCAAGCTGGGATGCAAACTGAATAAGAAGAGATCTTATCCTTTTGAACTACAATTTTCCCTTTCTTGCTATGCTACTTTTTATTAATCTTTGATTTGGTTAGAGTATCTTCAAATAATTTTTTTTCCAAAAAAATCTACAGTAGACGTTTTCTCTTATGAGTAGTTGAGCATCTATTCATTCAAAATATTTATTGAAGGCACCAGATGGCGACCTTATCTTTACTCCTTTGACCTGGGAATATTTAAAGGGTACAATACTATTTTTAGGCAATATATGCTCCACCTTAAAATGGAATGTGGAAGCAACTGGCCTCAAAAGAACCCGATTTTTTTTCTTTTTGAGACAAGGTCTCACTCTGTCACCTAGGCTGTAGCGCAGTGGCACAGTTGTGGCTCACTGCAGCCTCAAACTCTCAAGCTTGGGTGATCCTTCCACTTCAGCCTCTTGAGTAGCTGGAACTACCGGCATGTGCCACCAAGCCCAGCTAATTTTTTGGTATTTTTTGTAGAGATGGGATTTTGCCATGATTTCCAGGCTTATCTCAAACTCCTGGGCTCAAGCAATCTGTCTGCCTTGGCCTTCTAAAGTGCTGGGATTACAGGCGTGAGCCACTGTGCTCTGTACCATTTTTTAATTTTATTAATATTATTTTTAATCCATGACATTAGAAACAGAGACAGAAAGAGATTGTATTACTCAAGGTTTTTCAGAGAAACAGAATCTGTGTGTGTGTGTGTGTGTGTGTGTGTGTATGTACATATATGTAAAATGTATATATACATATGTATTATATATACTATAGTAGTATAATACTATGTATTTAGTATTAACAAATCCTGATGCCATGAGATCTAGTGAAAGGTAACATTTGTCCCTGGGTGATTTACTAAATTTTCCCAATTTAAAGACTCTATGATCATTTAATACAAGTTTTGAAGATGCAAATTCAAATATTCAAATCGATATATACATGCATACATATATATGTACATATGTACATATATATGTATGCATGTATATATCGATTTGAATATTTATATATATATGGAGAGAGAGAGATTATTATGAAAGATTGGCTCCTGAGATCATGGAGGCTGTGAAGTCCCATAATCTGCCATCTGCAAACTGGAGGCCCAGGAAAGCCAGTGGTGGTGTTTGTAGTTTCAGTCAAAACCTGAAGGCATAAGGATCTGGTGAGCAAATAGTATAAATTGTGGTTCTAATCTGAAGGCCTGAGAACCAGGAGCACCAATGTCTGAGAGCAGGAGAAGATGGATGTCCCAGCTCAAGCAGAGAGCGAAGCTGCCTTTTTGTAATACTCAGGCCCTCAATGGATGGGATGATGCCCACCTGTGTTAGGGAGGGAGATCTTATCTTCTTTACTCAGGCTACAGATTCAAATGCCAATCTCTTCTGGAAACACCCTCACAGAAATGTTCTATCAGCTATCTGGGTATCCCTACCCTAGTCAAATGAACACACACAATTAACCATCTCAGAGATACTCTGTAAGAGCCTTTGTTGCTGTCTTCTGGGGCTGAGTTTAAGCTCCAAAGCATCCCTTTAGACAGATATTTGTCTCATTCAAACTTAAGGAGGACTAGGACTAGACCCTGTTTCCCAACTGCCTCAGAAAAATTTTTAGGCTTTCACTGTGGTGAATGAGTCCCTCTGTCAGGATTCAGGACTAGCATTACTTTTAGTTGATAGCCCTGGGTCACAACTGGGTTGTTTTGCATGGTGTTCTGCGTGGGTGTTTGCCTATTTGATCAACCTACACTGTCGATTTCATCGTCAGACTACATGGAATGGACTTTTTTTTTTTTTGAGATAGAATCTCACTCTGTTGCCCAGTTGCAGTGGCACTATCTTGGCTGACTGCAGCATCAACCTCCTGGGCTCAAGCAATCCGCCCACTTCAGCCTCCAGAGTAGCTGGGACTACAGGTGTACACCATGACATCTGTCTAATTTTTGAATCTTTTTTTTTTTTTTAAGAGATGGGGTCTTGCCATGTTGCCCAGGCTAGTCTTGAACTCCTGAACTCAAGTGATCTGTCCACCTTAGCCTTCCAAAGAGCTGACATTACAGATGTGTGTCACTGAGCCCAGCTGGACATTGTGAAATATCAGTCCAATGAAAGGACACTGATGCCAAAAGAACACCCACATTTTTTTTTTTTTTTTTTTTTTTTTTTTTGCTATAGCAAAGGCTATAATGTTACACTCCTAAGAGTTACCTGGTTTTACTGTGCTGGAAAAGATTTTACCCTTAAAGTAGAATTACATACCAGGAGAGGTTAAATGTAGGCAAAGATTAACTGCCCATTATCTACCGATTCAACAGTCCAGTTTGGCTGGTCAGAAACACTGGAGGTAGGGACTGGGCTTGATGCCTGACTGTGGATAACAAGGACTAAATAAAGGGGTGGTTGTGTAGTAGTTATTAAACTTACTGAGGCTTCTATCTACACTTGGCATGTTATTCTAGGTCTGCTATTGCCTCTTCTTGCTGATTCTTTATGAAGTAGACCAAGAGCCCTTTGCCTTTACTTACCATGACATGTAGTACATCTTTATTATTCTGTTGCAGGGATATTTGAGCTCACTAGAAATAGGGTCTTGATCCTTAGCATAATGGGAACAGCTCATTGAGATTCAAGTATTCTTTTAAATTTATGACATCTTAATCACAGCTCCAACTAAGAAAGTGGCTTTTACTGTCCCACATGCTGACCAGAAAATGCTCTTCACAGCCAGCTGGGGCTTGAATCAGAAGAGAGTCCACAGCCTCACTTCCCAAATGTCTTTCTTGAAGGGTGCTTGGGCAGCAGTCCAAAGAGCTATTTTACAACTGCCAAAGACACATTGCTAACCTTATAGCTATAAGCTACAGAGAAAGAGCCCTAACACCTCATTTGCCTCTTTGGATACAGTGCATCACACATACACATTTTGTTAAAGGACTTGTGATACTTCAGTGGACAACCAGGCCAATTTAAATGCCCCCGTGACACACCCACCCTGCAGTAAGAAGCCTTGCAAGCTCTCTAGGGTGCATTAACACAGTCTCTACCCTTGGGCCTCTTATCCCCTTCAGACCCTGAGAAGTTACATGTATTCATGACTGATGGCCTTGGTTCATTTTGTCCTGCTACAGTGGAATACCTAAGACTGGGTAATTTATAAAGAAAGGAAATGTATTGGCTTACAGTTGTGGGGGTTGGAAAGTCCAAGATCAAGAGGCTGACATCTAGTGACGGCCATCTCACTACATCATCACATAGAGGACAGTAAGAGGGCAAGAGGGGTCAAGAGAGAGAGAAAACTGAACTCTTTCTTTTGTAACAAGCCTACTCCTTCAATAACAAACTCACTTTCATGATAACCGCATTAATTCATTCAAGAGAACAGAGCCCACATGGCCTAATAACCCTTCATTAGGCTTCAACTCCTAAAAGTGTTGCATAGGGGTTACGTTTCCAACACATGCTTTTTGGAGAACATATTTAAACCATAGCACTGATCTCAGATATTATTGAAATTTTTGGCAAAGAGATTCTGCTAGTATTTTTTGATCTTTAAGTGTTTACACTTTGAGGCTTCC
The DNA here is from genome assembly GCF_048565385.1 of Saimiri boliviensis. NCBI lineage: Eukaryota > Metazoa > Chordata > Mammalia > Primates > Cebidae > Saimiri > Saimiri boliviensis. The sequence continues at coordinate 96,109,548 of NC_133458.1, read as the reverse complement.
TTCCATTGCTGAATATTTTAACCCTCTTTCTGAGCTCTAACAGGCAGAGATTGTCCCACTTTAAAAAAAAAATGTAACACTCTAACCTGACAACCCATCTGATTCTCTCTGAACCAAAGACCTTTGAGAAGGGAAAATGCCAAGAAAATGGCTATGAAATGGAAATGGCACATCCAATTGCAGGTCAAATCTAGCCCTCAAGTCCTGAGCAAAATTCATGAGAATTGGTTGTTCACAGTAGGAATGATTCATTCAGTGTGTTAGAACCCTCGTGTTTCTATACCTAACTACTTTTTCTTTTTTCATCCCCACCCTGTCTCCATTAGGTGGCCGGGAAGGTTAGGTTGCCTGGGTTGAGAACAACTTCATGGATAAAATTTGGATGATTTCTGCTGTGTGAAGTCATCTCATGATAATTGCCACAAGGTAGGTGACTGACATTTTTGTGTGCGTTGACTTTTCTATACTTCCTGCATGTTCTTCTATGATGGGGACATGGTTGTGGCATTAGGCCTATGTGGCAGGTTCTCTCTTCTCTGTAGTAGACCCTCCTTGATCTGTGGAGGTAGCCTAGTGGCCTTTCGTGGCAGAATGATGACTTTCTGTCTGCACATAGCTTTCACTGAGGGAAAAGGTGGGATGGTCTGGATCAACCCAGGGTAGTATTGGGTGTGGGTGGGGCTCAAAGTATGAATTACTTTTCTTCCATTCCATTTCAGATATACATAGGGAATAAAGAACAGCTTCTGTGGGTGACTCAGGCAATGGCCTATTGTGTAAACTTAGTGTCACCCTAACTTGAAGTGGAAGCAGGGGATTTCATGAATATTCTGCTCTCTCAGACAATGGCACAGGAGTAGCTGTCATCTAGCAGTGGGTCAACTACTTCCCTTGGCGCCATACCACCATATTCCTATCTTCTGCCCAGACGGTACCATTGGCAACTTGATACAGAAAGTCATCTTAAACCAGACTCAGGTTGGCACCATGTGACCCCAGGACTGATTTTTCTGTGAAGTAAGCAGGCCCTTCCTTGCTTTTCCCTTGGGCCTAATACTGCCTGTTCCCTGGGAGTTATACATGACCCTTAACAATGACCCAAATCCTGACAGCAGCAGCAACATTTTAGCCCCTGGTACCAGTGACAGCAATTCCCTGGGGAGGACAAGGACGTAGATTTAACCGTTTTACCCAAGTTTTCCTCCCCAGGGCATGATACAACCTCTCCCAGTCACTCAAGGGAAATATTGCCAATACAGTTAAGCCTCTTAATTTTAAGCGGCTAGCTTTGACTCCAGAGTTTAGTTTTGTTATATAAACCCTAGTTTTGAATTATTTGCCGATTAGCCGGTGTGTGTATATATAGTGGCCATCACCTTCCACTGCTTCGATATTAATATATTTGGTCAAGTCTAGCCTTATTTGTAGTACTGTAGGGCCAGTCAAATAATTGTAAACCCCCTCAAGCTGATCCTTGGGTTTTTTCCCCTACTAGATTGACCTGGATTTCATGATTAAATACTCTGGGAGGTCCTGAAGGTCTTCACAAATAACTTTTATTTGTGTTCTCCCTGTTTATGAAATTGTCTCATTTGGTGATGTCACCAAATGCCGAAAACTCCACTGAAAATTTCATGTTTCTGCCCCAAATGGGCAGGCTTATGTTTTCTGTGTCTCCAGAGTCACTGGGTGGATTGTTGGAGAGAGGCAAGCAGGGCTGTTTGTTGAATAACCCCTAGAGCTCAGGCTGACGGATAGTGGAAAGACTGGGATAGGCTAACTCAGTTGCCCTTGGAACTGGGTGACCCGTCTTCTACCAGCCTGAATCTAACTTCTTACCAGGTTGCCAGGCACTGAGTGCCTGAGTTTGCAGATAATTCCCTGCAGGGCTGCCTGTGAATTCATACTACTTGGTGCTTATGCCCCAATAGTTTATTCTTTAACTTCAAGTTTCTTGAATTTACATTATGTGAAGATGAAGGAGCAGAGAGGTAGAATCCCTCCTCTGGGCCATAAGTGTGGTGTGTGGCCGGCAACTTTGCCTTTCTCCATGGGATGATGAGAGAATGGGTGGGGCGGGGGCAGACTGATGCCCTTTCTGGCTGGTTGTGTGTCTCCCAAGAACCCCTGTTCCATGGTTCACACCACAGGATACTTGGTATTTGACTTTGTCCACCTTGCCACATAGCCTTTCCTTTATTTCACAGTACATTTATAGGCTTATTTTTTTTCCCCTTCTACCCATTTTTAAACATTTTCTGCTTAAATCCCAGAATGTAGCAGACATGTTTTTTTGTTTTGCTTTGTTTTGCTTTATCACTCAGCCTGGAGTGCAGTGGCACGATCTTGGCTCAGTGTAACCTCTGCCTCCTAGGTTTAAGCAATGCTTGTGTCTCAGCCTCCTGAATAGCTGGGACTATAGGCACATGCCACCACACTCTGCTTATTTATTTATTTATTATTATCATTATTAGTTTTTGTAGAGATGGGGTTTTACCATGTTGGCCAAGCTGGTCAACCCTTGACTTCAAGTGATCCGCTTGCCTCAGCCTCCCAAAGTGCTGGGATTAACAGGCATGAGCCACCATACCTGGCCCAGGTATTTTTTATGTATATTTTCTTCTGTCCTGAGGAGAGATCCCCTACCTTTATGGCCTGGTTCTCTAGTGGAGTCCATGAAATACATAATACTCTTGCCTCGACTCCTGATTCTTCCTGAGCATCTCTCAGCTTGAATGTCATGTGCCAATGTCGGTCTTCCCTACTTTTTCTGCTGTTTTATTTGTTCTTTTGTAATTGCAATCTCAAATGCATTTACAGACAGTGGTGCTGTGGGGGAAATGTGAATGGCACTCTCACTAATACCAAAGGCAATGTGCACTCGTGAGAGACAGCTGCCTAGTTCCCATGGGGTTCCTTATCCTGACTCTCTGGTTCTTTGAGCAGAGGAGAAACATCTTTCAGGTGGACTGGCTTTGTGGTTTTATGCTACAAAGTATAAGAAGACAAGTAAGTGCTTTTCTAAATATAGCTTCACTATTATTATCGTGACTGGAGAATCACATTTTGGAAATCTTTGGTCTTCTTTGTGTTACAAGTTTCCACCTTTTTCTGCACCTTCATAGGCATTTTAACTGGAAGTCCAGAGAGACTTTCTCGGGGCTGCCATACTGACAGCTGTGAAAAAGAAAATGTCCTGTTTCTAGCTCTACATGTGCGCGTGTTTGATTTGCCACGTTACACTGAGAACTGTTCAAGGGAGGGGACCATTGCTTCATTGAATCTCTTGCACAGAGTAGGTGTATAATATACATTGAGTGATTAATTAATTATCTATTTAATGGCCATTTTTTTATGATGATTTGTGTTTTTCTAGAAGCTTGTCTAGTAAATCTGTAGCCTAGGTGCAGTGAAGAAAATGTGAAGTCCGACTTTAGGACTAAGAGAGATCCCTTCTCAGTTCACCCTTCAGTCTTCAGATGAATTTTTACTGTAACAAGCTGAACAGTAAAAACATTCCCTAGTGAAATCTGGCTTTTCCTATTTGTTTCCAACATAAATCTTTACTCACACATCACATTTAATGTAAGTTCCATAGCAATACCCTATTCCCCAGTCCCTGAATATATATTCATAATAAGTTTCCCTAACTATTCAACTCTACAATTTAGAAAAATCTCGTTCCAAAAGCACATGGAATATCTGTGCTCCAGGGTGAAAGAATTATGACATGTCCATATTTATTCACTGTGACTCAGTTGAATATCATGTAGGATTATGTTCTGTTTAGGCAGCTCATTTAAACTTTTTCAACTTTTAGAGAACTAGCTTAACTTCTGTTCTCCAATCAGGAGTAGTTCTAAGTTCTATTTCAATGTTGGTTGTTCCAGAGCTGTCAGAAAAATAGACATTTTATGGTCTAGAAATAAATACAATAAGTTCCCTTCTTAAAAAATGGCAGAACAGATTTTAGACAACTGTTCCACCAAATTTACTGCATGACACTGGGTTTGGAAAGTCTCAGCAACCAGAATAAAACTATGGAAACTTTGGGGTTGGAAAACAAGGGCAAGAATGGAAAGTACTTCATTTCCTTCCTTGTACGAAAAGAGATAACATTAGCTCAGTGTGCTGGCCAAGAGGTGTGCAAATATACACAGTGTTTCTGGAATCCACACTGGACCATGACCACCACCACCATAAACAACAAAACCCCCAAAACAAAAACAAAATCCCCACAACCCTCAGGAATGCAAAGACAATTTGTTGGCAAAGTTTTCCTTGGCATTTCCCCAAATTTATCAAGAATGACTTCTATTAGCAGCCAGACTCTATTACTTATTATCAACACTTAAACCATTAGACCGGTGTTTCCTAAAGAACATTCCAGGAGTTACTAGTTCTTAAAGATGGGTATTACTGGCCAGGCACAGTGGCTCACACCTGTAATCCCAGCACTTTGGGAGGTCACAGCGGGCAGATGATTTGACTCCAGGAGTCGGAGACCAGCCAGACCAATATGGCAAAAACCTGTCTCTACTAAAATTACAAAAAGTAGCTGGGCATGGTGGCATGTGTCTGTAGTCCCAGCTACTCAGGAGACTGAGGAGGGAGAATCACTTGAACCTGGGAGATGGAGGTTGCAATGAGCTAAGACTGCACCACTGCACTCCAGCCTGGGCAACATAGCAAGACTGTCTCAAAAAAAAAAAAAATGTATATATTATTTAAAGAAAGGGTTTCAAGGTAAAAGAGGTTCAAGAAATACTGTCTTAAACACGACTTTACAGCTTTATTGATTCCAGGACCTCCCAATATGCTGTTTTGCAATGCAAATATCTAAGCATGAGCTATAGAATGCAGTCTGGGGACTCCCATTTTCCAGCAACATAGTGAACGAGCAGCCTAAAAAGAAAATTCTCTTCACAAAACATGCAGAAACTCTGGACAAAATACAGAATTTTATATACATAGTTGAGCAAAATTAGGGAAATCGTCATGGGAAAAAACAAAGAAAAAAACTGGACCAGTAAGTTAGTTATGCTTCTGCCTGTCTAGTGGCAGGCAGGCAGGTTAAATAGGTCTAATCTTTCTGATTTGCCTGCCACATTTTTCAGGAAGAGGATTATAATAAAAAACTATGTATGTGTAGTGCTTTAAAAAATTTACAAAGTATATATCGCTAACATTAAGAAAGTCGCAACCAGGACATAACTTTACCTGGAATGGAGATGTCCTGCTCCCGCCCTCTCACACGATGTTATTTATGCATGCAAAACACCTTGTAAATGGGACAGGAGAAGAATAAACATCTACTGGTTTTGCCAGGCCAGCATTTGTTTCTTCTTCCTTCTTTTAAAGCCTCCCAGTTTTGCCTTGGGGAGCTGTCCTGTTGAATAGAGTGTTGTTAGAATGGTCAATCATAGCGCTGAGGGGCAGTCATAGCAGCCAAGAAGAACCTCTTACCATGGATTTCAATCTTGGGAGCAGGCTCTCAAAGTGGGGGAAGGCAACATCTCTAAGCTTTTGCATCCTTGATTCTTATGGGCACCTTGGTTCTTACCTTTTCTGAGGTTACTGCATTTCACTGGATTCTGTAATCCGATCCATATGTTTTCATTAGTTTTATTTGCCTAGCTTAGCCAGAGTTTGTTTCTGTTGCTTGCAACCAAAAATCCCTAATAGGTTAAAGTTTTTCTATACAGGTGTTGATGGTGATTATTATACATTGATGTGAGCCACTGAATTTTTTCTTATTTGTCTTACATTTTACAGAATGGTAATATGTGAAGAACTTCTCTCAGGGTCAGGATTAGGGCAAGTCAGGAATGGTGTCTAGGGTGCAAAACTGAAGGAGGTATGCACCCTCATATTCTTGCAAGAGCAGAAGAGGTACTTAGGGTCAGTTTTTCTTAAGGGCCTGAGAGAAGCACTTACCTCTGCATTAAAGTGAGCTGATTCTACCATGCATGCCTCATGAGCAAAAAAAAAGAAGGTTTTTGAAACCCCCCGTGAAGAATCCTTACCCCCATCGCTTGTTCAGAGATTGCCCCTTGGAGAAGAAGGAACAAATATAATTCCAAAGAGATTTTTGATATGAGGGTCTTGGGAATTTCTTTGTAAAGTTTCATCTATTCACTGAGAATGGCTTTAAGGGGAGTAGTTCTCAACTCTGGCCACCCAGTAGAGTCATCCAAAGAAATCTTACAAAACATCCATTGCTTTGGTCCCGCCCTCCAGAAAATTGAATCCAGGTGGTCTGGGGAGGACCCGGTGGGTCAGCTCCCCAGGTGATGATCTCACGTGCAGATGGCGCTGAGAACCAGTGCTATGAGTGTACTGCATCTTCTGCATTCCATGGAAGCTCTGAACTAGGCCCATAGCAGAAGCCTGGAGCCATAGGATCGGGGCAGCTGAAGAGTTACTTCCATATCATGGGATAGAATTAAAAATAGAATTCTTCTCTTGCTAGATGTATGACTTGAGCTAATTACTTAGTTTCCTTTTCTGTACAGTAAGGATAATGATGTTACCAAAACTGACAGTATTGGCTGGGCATGGTGGCTCATGCCTATCCCAATTTTGGGAGGCCAAGGTGGGAAGACAGCTTGAGGTCATGAGTTTGAAACCAGCCTGGACAACATAGTGAGACTCCATCTCTAGAAAAAATAAAAAAGTTAGCCATGTGCGGTGGCACATGCTTGCATCCCAGCTACTTGGGAGGCTAATGTGGGAGGATCACTTGAGCCTGTAAGGTAGAGGCTACAGTGAGCCACTGCACTCTGTCCTGAGTGACAAAGTGAGGCCCTGCCTCCAAAAAAAAAAAACCACCAAAAACCTTTCAGAGACCCAGTCCCAAAAAGCCAGCAAGCAAACAAATGAAACCGAAAACTTACAGTGTTGTCGTAGGGATTGAGGTGACACATGCAAAGCGCTTAGTGCAGAGCCCAGCATGCTAAAAAATGCTAGCCTTCAGTTTCATCACAGGTACCCCTGTGGCTAAGTTAGGCTAGGTACCTAGTCCCCGACAAGACACAGAAGTTCTCATGTATTTCTGGCCACTTATGAAGTCAAGGGTATTCCTTTAAGCAGGTACCGTTGAGTTGCACAGAACTTTGTGGCTGCAGACCCTGAGAGTGCACTGTTTTCTGGTAGGTACAAAGGCTTTTCCTGGGGTGGCTGCCCCAAAAGTAGAGCAGCTTCTGACCTGGGAGTCTGGCGCAGTTCCAGCCACCCAGCCCTGTAGAATTGAGGAAGTGAGGGCTAGTGGGGCTACTTTTGCTTCTTTCTAGCTGTTCCTTGGTCTGTGGGGCAGCCTTTCTCCCTTGGTTTCACTTTCCTAATTTTGGTCTCTAAGGCTCAGCACTGAAACTCCAAAGGATACTGGTGCAGGTTGCCCTTTCTAACCCCTGTTGTAAATTTTGCATGGGGGAAGGGAGGTGGGGAAGTCACAGAAATTCATGGGGGTGCCAGGCCCACACATACCTGCCTATGAGCTGAGTGGATTGGCAGTGACAATGGTGACAGCTGACATTTATTGAGTACACGCAGTGTTCCAGGTGCTGCGTCTCCGTTTCTCAGATGAAGAATCTACACCTCAAGGCCTCATCCAAACCCATACAGCTAATAAGCAGTAGAGTTGGGATCTAAGTCCAGGGAATTTTACTTTAGAACTCATGCTGTTAACCACGGTGCTCTCTTGGCTTTATTTCTAAGGCACATGCTATAACCATTTTTTTTTTTTTTTTTTTTTTTTTTTTTTTTTTTGAGATGGTGTCTCCCTCTGTAACCCAGGCTGGAGTGCAGTGGCACAATCTCAGCTCACTGCAACCTCCGTCTCCCGGATTCAAGCGATTCCCCTGCCTCAGCCTCCCAAGTAGCTGGGATTATAGGGGTGTGCCACCATGCCTGGCTAATTTTTTGTGTGTTTTTAGTAGAGATGGGGTTTCACCATGTTGCCCAGCCTGGTCTGGAGCTCCTGACCTCAGGTGATCTGCCCACCTCAGCCTCCCAAAGTGCTGGGATTACAGGCGTGAGCCAGCTAGCCCTGCCTATAACCATTCTTTTTTAGGAAGGTGTAGTATATGGTGCTACCCTGGATCTGTAGTCAGGCTTTGAAGAAGGGAGAACAGACCAGTATAATTCTTTGGTATTTGCTTGTGAAGAAGACACCATGCATTGTGCTAGGTAGTGGTGACTGAAGAGAGAGCTGGGAGGGGCATAGGCAGCAAGGTCCCTGCTTAAAGGCAGTTACCTAGTTTGGAGGAACTTAGCTGGATAGTCAGTTCTTACATGCATTTGGCAAGCACTTATCATACACTGTAAAGAGGCAATGTATCTAGCTTGTGAGAGGGTAGGCTCTGGTGGCAGACTCCTGGCTTTGAACCCCAACTTCCCTGCCATTATCAGATGACACTGGAGAAGTTGCAAAACCTATTCCTGTCTCAGATTCCTCCCCAGTAAAAGTGGGATATTAATAGTACCTCCTTTGGCTTGATACGAAAATTCAGTGAGTTGATATATGCAGAACATCTTAGAACAGCGACTAGCGTAGAATAAATCTTCAGGAATTGTAAACTGTGATTATACTATGTTTTTGGCACTGAAGCCACGTAGTGGTGACTAAGATGGTGCCTGACCTAAAGAAGCTCAGAGTCTAGTACTGGAGACAGGCAAACAAATACTTGTGAACTGCGTGGTGTGAGAGAGGTGTAACAGGTGGGCGGGGAGCCTGCAGCAGGCATGTCTGACCCATCCTAGCTGTGTATGGGTGCAGAGAAGTCAGCCTAGGCTTTCTAGGGGCACTGCCGTCTAGGCTGGGTCTTGCAGGACAGGGAGCTAGGCAGGGAGAGCTGCAGCGATCCAGCTGGGGACTGAGCAGAAGCTGAAAGCAAGGAGCTCACATCTGTAGGGTTGTCAGATTTAGCAACGAAAAGTACAGGATGCCCTACTAAATGTGAATTTCTGATAAAACAATGAATAACTTTTAAGAATAAGTATGTGTCATACAATATTTTTAGCAAAAGTATGTCCCAAATATTGTATAACCACACAAATTATTCGTTGTTTATCTGAAATTCAAATTTCACTGGGCCTCCTGTGAAAAATCTGGCAATTTTATCTGTCCACATCTAAGAAGATACAATGTGCTTCAGAGTAGCTGGAGTGATGCAGGGAGGAAAGGTAGAGTGGGCCGGATGGGGCTGAGAGGGCTGCAAGAGCTGGTTCATAAAAGACCTACGCTATGCTATGCTATGCTATGCTATGCTATGCTATGCTATGCTATGCTATACTATGTTATGCTATGCTATGCTATGCTATGCTATGCTATGGGATTTGGATTTTATGTTATGCTATGGGATTTGGATTTTATCCTGAAATTAATCAGGAGCCCTTGGAGAGCTTTAACCACAGGGACAGCAATGTTAGTGGCATTGTCAGGCACGATGAAAGGAGTGTCAGTTTCTATGGCCGAATAGCAAATTACTCCAAATTTAGAGTCTTAAACAGTAGACATTTATTATCTCACAGTTTCTGTGGCTCAGAAATTCAGGGGCAGCCTAGCTAGGTGGCTCTGGCTGAGGTTTCTCATGAGGTTGTAGACACGATGTGACCAGAGTGGCAGTCATCTAAAGGATGCACTGGAGCTGTAGAATTTGCTTCTAAGGTGGCACACTAATGGTTGGGAAGGCACTGCTGGCTGTCAGCAGGAGAACTCAGTTCCTTGCTACAGGGACCCACCATAGGACAACTTGAGCATCCTCCCAACGTGACAACTGGCTTAGTGATCCAAGAGAGAGCAAAGTGACCTTAACTTTGGAAGTCACATGCCGTCTTGTCATTCCCATATATCCCAGTGCTAACACAGGTCAGCCCAGCTCAGTGCAGGAAGGCCCTACACAAGGACGTATGTACAAGGAGGTGGGGATCATGGGGCCATCTTGGAGGCTGGTTATCTGGGGTGGGAGGCTTACATGGTGATGATGCCTGTGACCTTGGAAGTGGAGGAGAGTGATGAGCACAGGGAGGAGTGAAGAAAGGCTGGGAGGAATAGAGATGTGGGAGAGGAGGGGAGGCAAAGAAAAAAGAAAGGCGGAAGGAGTGTTGGAGCAGATTGTAGTCTGTCTGCAGCAGAAGGCATCACCAAAGCCATTCCAGGAAGAACTAGATCCACCTCCTTCCCTCCTGGGCGTACTCTAAAGATGGCTGTGGCCTCCAGAGAGGACCCCAAGAGAGAACACAGAAACTAGACAGTGGGAGGGCAGTACCCAAAAGCACCGAGTTTCTGAGCAAAATAGTGAAAGTTTCTATGGTAAAATAGAAAGTTAACACCCTTAAGCATAAAAAAGTGGTAATGATTCAAGGAAACACAATCACACAGGGTTTCAGTTTTAATGGACAGGGAAGGAGCCATAAAAGTAATCTGTCTATCTATCTAATTATCTCTCTCTCTCTCTCTCTCTCTCTCTCTATCTATGTTATCTGTCATCTAACAATTATCATCTATATCAACTATCATCTATTTATGTATCTATGTACCCATCTGTCATCTATTTATCTATATCGTCTATCATCTATCTCTATCATCTCTCATCTATCATCTATCTATCTGTATCATCTCTATCATCTATCTAATCTGTCATCTATTTTTTCAAAGGGTCATAAACTTCTTAATATATATACATATATATATATATACACACACAGGCACTTTACCAAGTGTTTTCCTTTGAGAAGTGAGGATAGAAACTAACCTGTAAGAAGAGTGCCCTCTGCTGCCACTTGTTCAAAATAGCTCTTCTGTCTGGCCATACCAGGGAAAACACTTTAAAAGGTTCTTAGTGTATCTGGCTGCTGTCTATAACAAAAAATAAATAAGTAGCATCTTTGCCTCTTAAAATATCTTTAAGATTTTTTTTCTGTTTTGTAGACAGACATGTTGCTGTATTTTCCCATTTGGTTTTATTCTTTCCATGGTAACTGTAAAGCAAACATAACTAAGAAACAGACATTGGATAATTATGCAGTAGACTGGAAGCATTTCTCCCAAACTCTTAACTAAATAATAAAGTAAATCCTTTTCTAGGTGCACAAATCCATAGGTCAGAGGCCAAGATTTCCCCACCAGGAATAGCTCATCATTGTAGGCAGGAGGAAATGGCTGTATTTCCTCCAGAGCACCTAGGAAAAGGTGCTGACCTTTACAGCCAGCTCTGCTTGCTATTCCAGGGGAAAGCAGGAAGGGAGCGGCAGAAGGACAGACCCATAAATGTTATATGACAATTACTTGGCAGTAATGTTTCAAAGAAATAACGGAAGCCTTTACTTGGCACTCTGTAGTAAGCAGTGCATTGAAATGGGTTGGTTCCAGCTGTGGACTGCACGACCATACCTGGCCCCTCTGGGTGTACTAAACACAGACAGGAGTGACACCACTACCCCACGTGTTAGCCTGGAAACTTCTCGCCCTTCCATACATCATTCCTGCTTTCATCTCCGTAGCTGGCAGATTCTCTGGGTCTGTTGTGTGGATTCCAGGATCAGCTTCTGAGCTCTTGCCCTTCTCTGAAATACCACTGTTGGCTGACGCTTTAACTCAGGACTCTGCAGGGCTCTTGATTCTGAAATACTTGCAACTTCAGGGAGAAAACACTCCCTTGGCCAGCCTCATCCCAGCCTCTCGTTGGGGAAAGGAGATTGGACATTGCTACGTTTTTGGGCAAGGTGTTTATCTTCTCCAAACTTGCTTCCTCATCTCTAAAATGGAAATGATAAGAGAACTCACATCATTAAGTTTTTGTGAGAATTGCAGCTGATAAAGCACTTAGGATAAATGTCGATTATTATAACATAGTAATAACATATATATTATGGGATATTATTGAAGTTTTTTGGACAGAGGACAAATATTAATATATGAGTATCTAGTGGCTGCGACCAGGACAGAGACAGGAAGGTTAAAATATCAAGGGAAGGAGTTTTGTCCATAATAAATTAAGTTTAAAAATATATAACATTAAGTCTGGAGATAAATAGACCAAATACTAACAATGGTTATCTTCGGCTTTTTTTGTTTTATTTTCAGCTTTGAGTTTTTCTTTTTATTTTTTTGTGGATACATAATAGGTGTTTAAATGGGTTACATGAGATATTTTCATACAGGCATGCAATGTGTAATAATCATATCAAGGCAAATAGGACATCCATCATCTGAAGTACTTATCACTAGATGAAGAATAGGGCCATTCTCAAGGCTCTCTGGTCAGTCACAGGTGATGGACACTTCCGCATTTTCTTCCTTGTAAGACAGAGGGTCTGTTGGGAAATTTTAAATATCCAGTGTAACGTACACAACACACCGTCCTATGCCTGAGGGGAAAAACCTGAGCCTAAATATAATCAAAACTGTAGATGAGTGGTTTTCAATGTCGGTTGCATACTGGGATCATCTGAGATGGTTTAAAAAAATTCCTACATCTCAGTTTTCCTCAAAAGTCTTTGGTTTAATTGCTCTTGGATTTGCCTGGGCTTCAGGGTTTTTAAGAGCTCCCCAGATAATTGTAATGGGTACCTTTGAGAAGCACTGCTCTGGATCTAACATCCAATTTACAGAAAATACAGGGGAAAGGATAGAACAACATGGAGTGCAATAAGTAATATCCACACTGGGAAATGCTGTAGAACAAAACACTCAATTTCTTTACAGAAAGTTGTAAGAAAAAAAAAAAAGGTGAGGAGGAGAGAGGAACCTACAGGTTAAAAGTGACTTACAAGAAATTGCTAATTGCAATGTGTAAAGAGATCTTTTTGGGTCTTCAGGTGAACAAAGAAAATATATGAAAATTTTTATGCATCAAACAGGAATATTTGAACATTCAGTAGATAGTTGACATTAGGGGCTTGTTTTTAATTTTGAGTCTATAAAAATATTGTGGTTATTTTTTTTACAAATTTTTATTTTTCTAACTTTTAGGTTCATGGGTACATGTGTAGGTTTGTTATACAGGTAAACTCATGTTATGGAGGTTTGTTGTACAGATTATTTTGTCACCCAGGTACTAAGCCTAGTACTCAATAGTTGTTGTTTTCTGCTCCTCTCTCTCCTCCCTACCGGAGGCTTCAGGTAGGCCTCAGTGTCTGTTGTTGTTTTATTTTTAAAACCGTTTTTATCTTTCAGAGACATGTTGAAATAACTGAATGAAATATATCCAGATTATATAGCAGAGATATGCATTACAAGAAGCCTAGTAGAGGGAGGAGGGGGTGAGGATGTAGATTGAAAAAAAAAAAAAAAAAAGATTGACCATGAGTTGATAATAGTTGAAGCTAGGCAATGGCTGCATAGGGAATTCATTATTTTATTTCCTCTATTTTTTGTATGCTTAAAAGTTTCCAAAATAAGAAGTTGTTGTTGTTTTTTCTTTGTTTTGTTTTTGAGAAGGAGTCTTGCTCTGTCACCAGGCTGGAGGGCAGGGGTGTGATCTTGGCTTATTGCAACCTCCACCTCCCGGGTTCAAGCAAGTCTTCTGCCTCAGCCTTTTGAGTAGCTGGGACTACAGGTGCGTGTCACCACGCCCAGCTAATTTGTGTTTGTGTGTATTTTTTTTAGCGGAGATGGGGTTTCACCGAGTTGGCCAGGATGGTCTCAATCTCTTTACCTCGTGATCCGCCTGCCCCAGCCTCCCAAAGTGCTGGGATTACAGATATGAGCCACCTCGCCCAGCCCAAAATAAGAAGTTTTTTAGAATGCTCAATCCAAGATATGAATCAACAATTTAGTGCTCATTTAAAGACAGAATATCTTTTTTCCCACTACAGCATACAGTTCTTGGCTGTCTGCTTTTGGGGAGACGTGTGACCATCTGTCCCACCCCTTGCCCATCCCCACCACCTCTCCCCTGCTGACCGTTGCTTCCCAAGGCCAAGACTAGAGGGCTGAGGAGACATGAGGGCATTAGATAGCTCTCACTTACTGGGTGGCCTTGGGCTTCCACCCTGGCTGGTTTTAAAGCTGGCTTTTCCAGGGTTTGATCACTTCGCCTGTGTGAACGGGTCTAATTCTGTCCTCCAGAAAGACATTTTTTTTTTAAGACAAAGTCTCACTCTGTTGCCCAGGCTGGAGTGCAGTGGCACGATCTCAGTTCACTGCAACCTCTGCCTCCCAGGTTTCAGAGATTCTCCTGCCTCAGCCTCCTGAGTAGCTGGGATTACAAGTGCCCACCACCACTCCTGGCTCATTTTTTTGTATTTTTAGTACAGATGGAATTTCACCATGTTGGCCAGGCTGGCCTTGAACCCCTGACCTCAGGTGATCCACCTGCCTCAGCCTCTCAAAGTGCTGGGATTGCAGGTGCGAGCCACTGTGCCTGGCCCTGCTTTCACATTTTAAAATTTGGCCAAATGCACTCTAACACGGGTAACTCACCTTATATTCTCTCCCATTGGCAATGTGTTAGGGCGTTCTTTTACTCTAGTCTCACAACTCAAGGTATTCCTCTACTTCTCAATGTACTGTTCTAGATTGCTGTGAACTCATATCAACTAACTAAATAGAGTGCATACAGGTGAATTTCTTTACCTGGATATTGTCAGCTGATAGTCAGTATTCATTGCCTCTTCATTTTAGTGCACCTTCCAGTGTGGCAGAAATTGGAAAACTTTACAACAAATAAACAAACTGTATTTTGACACTTTCCTGCAGGTAAGGTTCTGAATGCAAGTTAGGCCTTGCCATGAGATGCTTCATTGGAAACTGGAAGGTAGAAGTGAGGTGGAAGCGTTTTTCTCTTGCTTTTTTGACTGTTTTCTGATGTCAGATATGGCCATAGGATGGAGTTCCTCCCACCCCCCTGGAAGTGGTCCAGTGTGCAGTCTCTCCAGATTTGTGAGTGGTAAGGGGCATTTGCTGTGGTGCCAGTGAAGCCCAGATACCAGTTACTTGATCTTAGATCTTATCTGCACTAGCATTATCTTGGACTGTGATCTTTGGACTCAGTAATTCCAGTGGCAATCTCTTGATATTCCAACTCCCTGGTTGGGACAGTTGTAATAGCTTCTCTGGTAAGTCAGCTCTGCAGTGTTCTGGGAATAATTCCTGGAAACCTAGCATACAGCCTAGTTCTGCCAAGTTTATAAACATCCAATTCCCTGTATTAAATCCCATTCTGCATAAAATCCCTAGGGTGGTATCTGCTTCCTGCAATAGAACCCTACCTGATACAGGCTTGTATCAGTGATTATGAGCATTCTAATTTTACTTCTCAATTATAGGCAATGGCCCTGCTTAGCCATAGTAGATGGCCTCAGCTCCCTTGTTGGTAGACCGGGAAGAGAAAGTCTTGGTATTCAGCATAATGGATTTCCACAAAAAAAGTATTTAGCTGAGCCTCAGGTACCGAACTAACAGACGAAAGAGACAATATCACGTTGTGAGTAAACAGAACTTCAGGCTTAAATTCTGTATCCCATGTTCTGTTTGTGGCTGTGTCCCTTACCAGCAAAATGACCTTCATGAAATCCCTTAATATTTCTGGGACTGAGTCTCCTTGATTTTAAAATGAGGGGTTCCAGGCTGGGCATGGTAGTCCACATCTGTAATCCCAGTGCTTTGAAAGGGTGAAACAGGGCCGGGCGCGGTGGCTCAAGCCTGTAATCCCAGCACTTTGGGAGGCCGAGGCGGGTGGATCACAAGGTCAAGAGATCGAGACCAACCTGGTCAACATGGTGAAACCCCGTCTCTACTAAAAATACAAAAGATTAGCTGGGCATGGTGGTGCGTGCCTATAATCCCAGCTACTCAGGAGGCTGAGGCAGGAGAATTGCCTGAACCCAGGAGGCGGAGGTTGCGGTGAGCCGAGATCGCGCCATTGCACTCCAGCCTGGGTAACAAGAGTGAAACTCCGTCTCAAAAAAAAAAAAAAAAAAAAAGAAAGGGTGAAACAGGTAGATCGCTGGAGGTTGGGAATTTGAAGCTACAGTGAGCTATGATCACGCCACTGCACTCCGGCCTGGGAAACAGAGCAGGACTCTGTCTCTAAAAAATAAAGTAAAATAAAATAAGGGATTTCAGATGACTTTTAAGGTCTATTTTAGCTCCAAGATTCTATGGTCCTATAAAATCACTATTAGAAACCAAGCATGAAATGGTTAAACGTTAAATAATGTCATGGTTCACTAAACACTAAAACCCTTGCAAATGACTGGTTTGTTCCTCTTCCTCCTTGCTTTGCTAGTCAGTCTTGAGGCATTATGGTTTCTCCTGTTCTGTCTGCTTGCTTTTGTTCCATCTTCCATTAATGGTAAATTGACATAAAATTGCAGTTCCGGACAAGTAGCGGTGTTGCTATGGAAACAGCCTTGATTCATTGATGTAAACATTAAGCTGTTGATGCTTATCCCTGAGGTGCTGGCAAAAAGAAAAAAAAAAAAAACACACAAAATAAATGTTATAGTAAGAATGACATTTTATTTTCAGAGAAGGTGGCCTATACTCTGAAGCTTGCTCTGAAGGTATATGTAGCACATTCTTACAAGGATTCAGATCTATCCTAGGTCTAATGATGCTCCTTGCCTCACAGTGTCTGATGTGATGCAGTGAGAATGAAATGTGGTATTAGTCTGACCCCCCTGCACTTATATTACAAGGAAATCCCAGAATTAATTGTGATTAATATAAAACAAAAATACTTCCCTTTTAGGCTGATTGGTTGTGGCTCAAAATTGTCCCCTTTAGGGGCTTAACGAAATTTTCTTTTTTCCCTTCAAACTGAATATCTCATCTACTTTCGGAAAGAAGATTTACTATTTTAGGACCTTTCTTTTTTCTTTTGGGGGAGTGTTTAAAATTGTTTTTTAAACAAAAATTGTGTATTCCAATAATTAAAATCATTTGACACACAAAAAAATAGCACTCTGACTAAACGGCATTTAGTAACTAGCAGGACACTTAGGCCAGCTTGGTTTCACTCTAGATTTCGTCATCGTCCCACCAACTTCTTCCTTCACCAACATGCAAGTTCTTTTCCTTCTCTCACAGCCAGACAGACAGGCAGAGGGGAGAGGCAGGTGCAGCCCTCATCATCAGTGGTTCTCAATTCTTTGATGTGAACTGGACAGCACAGGCATTACGCTTGATCTAGTCTCTTTGCATTGTACAAAGTTAAACAGCAAAACAAAGTAAAATATGAAGGCAATACCTGTGGAATACATACTGCACACTGGCATGCATGCCTCATTGCGATTTGCCTGCTTGCTTCTGTTTTGTGGTTTCTTTGGAAGGCAGCAGATTTTTCTCTTGTGTTTCTGTATTCTTCAGTTTCAACCTATTGAATTTCTTGATCTTAGCCATGGCAGATTTGTCAGGCGTGAAGTAGAGTGAAACACAAGAATAAATGAAATCTTGGCCTTTTCTATTTCCCCTTCCTTTTCCTTCCTTCCTTCCTTCCTTCCTTCCTTCCCTCTCCTTCCCTCCTCCCACTCTTCTTCCTTCCCTCTTCCCTCCCTCCCTCCCTCCTTCCTTCTTTTTCTTTGTTTCTTTCTTCTTTCTTTCTTTTTCCTTCCTTCCTGCCTGCCTGCCTTCTTTCGTTCCTTAGCTTTATTGAAGTATACTGTATATACAATAAAATCCACTCACTTTAAGAGTACTGTTTGATGAATTTGGATGATTTATGCAGTCATTTAACCTCCACCAACATTGAAGTACAGAAGGGTTCCATCATCCTAAAAAGAACCTTTTGTCTCTTTCCAATAGATCCCCTTCACCCTCAGCCCCAGTCCCAGATAACCAGAAATCTGATTTCTGTCACTATGGTTTTACCTTCAGAAGAATTTTATGTAAATTGAATCATACAGTATATAATCTTTGTGTTTCACTTCTTTCACTTAAAATTAATTTCTTTGATATTCATCCATATTGCTGTATAAATGATTTCATTCTTTTTTCTTGCTATATAATACTCTGTAATATGGATATACCACAATTTGTTTATTCACTTACCAGTTGATAGAAATTTGGATTGTTGGCAGTTTCTGGCTATTGTAAATAATGTTGATACATACAAGTCTTTGTATGGACATGTGTGGTTGTTTCTCTTGAATAACTACCTTGAAGTTGGATTGTTGTGTTGTATGGTAAGTGCATAAAGTTTCATAACTATCTAAGAATCTGCCATACTGTTTCCAAAGTGGCTCTACCAATTTGCATTCCCACCTGCAATGTATGAGGGATCCAGCTGCTTCACATTCATGCCAACACTGGGTATGTTCTCCCAATTTCTGTACTAATTTCTTGGTGGACTAGCACCAATTTGTAGACCATACTTTACGCAGGACTACTCCAACCCATTCATAAACATATGACCACAGTCCTAAATGTCCTCTAATAAAGAACTAGGCATTCTGGCTATTGCTGACCAGAACAACGAGTTCTAATGCAATACTCCCCCTGAATCAAGAAAATGAATATGACATAAGTGTAGCTCTATAGCTTTTTTATGGATTCTACTTTTAATCAACACTGGGGTATACTTTTTGTTTGAGAAGCACTATGAGTTTTCTTTCTTAAAGAATAGAAAAGAAATGTAATATCTATTTCTAAAAAATGAATACAAATCTAGTTCTGACAGACCTTGTGGCATTGAAAGCATGTCCATTGGCATAGTTTCTGGCCTCTTTAGCAGTGCCTGGATTGAGCTTGGTTGAGCTTGTCTATAATGGTTAAACACACAGGCTCAGGAGCAGAGGCAGTGACACATGTATTGGATAAGGCGGATGAAGTCAAAGATGTGCATCTTGAGCTAGAGTAGGAAAAAAAGACCGACTAATTAGGAGCCATGGGGAATGGAACATATTGCTGGAGGGAATAGCTGTAGCAACTTTCTAACTCAGGTAAGTTTCTCAAAATTTGGTGATAGGAAGGAAGAAAAACAATTGATCTGAGATGTCAGCATAGCCTGTTAGCTTTTCAATTTTCTGCCCCTGTAGAGGCAAACATGAGTCACTGCACAGCCAGATGAATAAAGTGTCACACAATTATGTGTGTAGATTAAAATCTGGATGTAACAGCTCCAAGGACAGGCTGACTCAGTTGCAGTAGCTCCAAGGACAGGCTGACTCAGTTGCTTATTTGTGACTAACGAGCACATTCAAATAGAACATTCAGAAATCCACAAAACACACTTATCTTTAGTCACTTATAGAGGGTAGGTTGGAACGGAGTGGGGTTATTTTGCTAAATGGTACAGAAGAAATTCTATTAAAAGATGAATTCTACTGGGTTCGCTGGCTCACACCTGTAATCCTAACACTTTGGGAGACTGAGGTGGGCAGATCTCTTGAGGTCAGGAGTTTAAGACCAGGCTGGCCAACATGGTGAAACCCTGTCTCTACTAAAAATAGAAAAATTAGCCCGGCATGGTGGCGGACACCTGTAATCCCAGCTACTCAGGAGGCTCAGGCAGGAGAATCACTTGAACCTGGGAGGCGAAAGTTGCAGTGAGCCGAGATCGCACCACTACACTCCAGCCTGGGCAACAAAGTGAGACTTCATTTCAAAAAAAAGATTAATTCACTATGGAGAAATTGCAGTATACTCAGAATAAAAGTAGTCATGAAGTGTGGGAGATCCTGTTGAGATAACACTGCCATCTTGCTAGTGGGTTATTTTTAGCAAGATATGCTGGACTGGGATACAGTTTTTGGAGACACCTAGAATTAGACCTGTATTAGAACAGGACACACAAAAAAAGTTTTTGGAAAGTTTATATTGAAGAGTTATTTTGGGTAAGAGAGGGTTATAAAAAGTAAAGTATTATCATTTAGAATTTTGAAACTCTTCTCTTTTCCCGTTTGGTATAATTAGTTTTAAGTGCATTTACAGTGGCTACAATAATTAAAATGTACTTGTCTTTTCTGAGAGGTCGAGGCGGGTAGATCAGTTGAGGTCAGGAACCTGGCCAACATGGTGAAACCCCGTCTCTACCAAAAATACAAAAATTAGCCAGGTGTGGTGGCACGTTTTTGTAGTCCCAGCTACTTGGAAAGGGCACAGCTGAGGCAGGAGAATCACTCGAACCTGGGAGGTGGAGGTTGCAGTGAGCCGAGATTGCACCATTGCACTCCAGCCTGGGGCAACGGAGGGAGACACTGTCTCAAAAAAAAAGAGTACCTATCTTTAAGGCATAAAATACCAGTTAAAAATATCCAAGTTTATGACTAGGGAAGCAAAGCACTGTTGGATGCTTTATATAGTTTATATACATTAAAATTTATTGCATACTCATTGCGTCAGCAAGTATGAGGTCTTCTCTAAAGGTCTGATGTAAATGTAGTACATCATTTAAGTATGAAAATAATCAGTGAACATCTCGGTTAAGGGGGCCGGGCTGCTAGGCAGAGAGATGCCTGACTCATCTCCCTGCTCCTCAACATGCATGCTCTCCAAAACGATTCATGAAAGCTTTTCATAGAATCAGCTGCCAATTGCAACTGCCCAGGCAGGAAACACATTAGTCAACTATCTGTCACATACCAGGAGAAGTTTTATTAACCTGTGTCTAAGGGGCTCCACATACCCTGAGACCCCAGAGATTTGGAGCCTTTCTTCTTGAGCAACTGTCAGTTACCTCTCCATTGCACAGAAACAGCTCTAGGAGGTAGCCCTGGCCATTTCACCCCAAATCAATACCTGCCTCTCTGCTTCTGCTCGAGGGGTGCAGTGGACTGCAATGCACTTTGTGGAAGACGGGATTGATCAGGAACTCACTGCACCCAGGAACAGGAACATAATACAGGTGCAAAACCAGGAAAGGTGTGGGGACTAATTGTCACCAGAGACTTCAGTTTTTCTAGATGCTTTTTCTAACAGGCAATGAATTACAAACTGCTTCAGAGTGTTCTAGAAAAAACACTCTACCTGGCCCAACAAGTAGATGGTTAAATTATTTTTCTCCCAAATGGTTAACCAATTAAGATACTAAATTATTACATCTCCTAAGGTCTGCTACCTACCTTCCTCCATTTGGGAGAAAAATAATTTAGATCATACATCAACATAAATTCCAAATGAACTAAAGAATTAGTTGTACATAATTAAGCTATAAAATAAGGAAGAATAAGTAGCTGACTGAGTTTAAGATGGGGTGAGGACTTTTCAGGCATACAAATCAATAAAATATTACAAAAGATAAATTAGTAATAGATTTGGCTACATAAAACATTTATTACATCTGTATATGTGTTTTAAAACTATAACCAACAGAATAAAAATAAAAAATGTAAAAATGAGTAAATATTTACAAAATTATTACAGAAGTGAGTTCTTGGCCTTATTATAGAAAGATTCCCTCCTCTCAATTTAAATTAAAATTAACAAGGCCTAGGAAAACATAATTCATAAATTTAATATTTTATGAAAATAGCAAATAACATTAAGATGTCCACCGTCCCTAGAAACTAAACCAATTTAAATGAAAATAAAACTGTTTCTTTTTAATTGTCAAAGAGCAATGATTTTTTTAGAACAATAATATACAAACATAACTAGGTAAAGATCCTCTAAATATTAGGTAGAGAAATTTGGCCATATTTGTCTGAATTTATTTTATTTTAGTAAATTTTTATCTATATCCTAATGAATAAGTCGAACATTCAGTAATTTATATATAAAAATATTCATCCATTATCAAAAGTTTGAAATGACTCAAATGCCCAACAGAAAAGAAATTGTATGTAAGAACACATATGAAATACAAGTTTTAACTATTTTTAATTTTAAATTTAATTTTTAAAAATATTAATAGTTATTTGAAATTATAATTAGTGATGTGAGCAATATTCAGAGTGCACTTTGTGGAGTGTCATAAATACTTTATTTCAAAATGAAAAGAGTTGCTTATATTTTTGACAATAAAATTAGAATGTAAATGTAAAATTTAAAAAGTAACACAGAAAGCTCAAAGGAAAAAGTAAAAATTAATCAAAACATCATCTCTAAGTGATAAAAGATGTTAAATTAATGAATAGCCTTTTGTATAGTTTTCCGTGCATACACATAGATATACTCTCATGCACAAATTTACAAAGTATTATTTTTATGAGCTACAGCATACTCATCCTGAATTTAACTAATTTCATTTCCTTCAAGATAAATATTTATTTATATCTTTTAAAGTGAAAATTATACACCCTCATCACCATTTGTAATGATTGCACAGTATTCTATTGTATATTTGCTCCAAAATTCAGTTAACTAGTTTTCCACTGATGGATACGTTTAATAAGTAAACAGGACCCAGGAGATGCAGCTGGACAGAAAGCTCAGCTTTTATGAGAGAATTAGAGTTCTCCTGCTAGTCTCTTTTCTAAAGCTGCAAATACGATGACAACCTTGTTTGTAGCTAATAAGCTCTAAACACCCAAGGACCGGGCACGCAAGCATGTTCCATACCACCTGTGCAAGAAATTGTCTGACTAGCCGGGCGCGGTGGCTCAAGCCTGTAATCCCAGCACTTTGGGAGGCCGAGGCGGGTGGATCACAAGGTCGAGAGATCGAGACCATCCTGGTCAACATGGTGAAACCCTGTCTCTACTAAAAATACAAAAAAATCAGCTGGGCATGGTGGCACGTGCCTGTAATCCCAGCTACTCAGGAGGCTGAGGCAGGAGAATTGCCTGAACCCAGGAGGCGGAGGTTGTGGTGAGCCAAGATCGTGCCATTGCACTCCAGCCTGGGTAACAAGAGCGAAACTCCGTCTCAAAAAAAAAAAAAAAAAAAAAAGAAATTGTCTGACCCTGTCAACTGTAAGCTCCTGGCAACCCTTTAAGAAACAGGATTCGGCCGGGCATGGTGGCTCAAGCCTGTAATCCCAGCACTTCGGGAGGCCGAGGCGGGTGGATCACGAGGTCAAGAGATCGAGACCATCCTGGTCAACATGGTGAAACCCCGTCTCTACTAAAAATACAAAAAAATTAGCTGGGCATGGCGGCACGTGCCTGTAATCCCAGCTACTCAGGAGGCTGAGGCAGGAGAATTGCCTGAACCCAGGAGACGGAGGTTGCGGTGAGCCGAGATCGCGCCATTGCACTCCAGCCTGGGTAACAAGAGCGAAACTCCGTCTCAAAAAAAAAAAAAAAAAAGAAACAGGATTTAAGCTGCAAGCTTGAGGAGAATCTTGTTCCTTTGGGAAGCTGAGTTTTTCTGGTTCCAGTCCACCCATGCCAGGCAACCTGAGCACATAGTCGTTGACTGAATAATCCTGCCCTTCTCTCTCCCCAGGAACATTGTCCTGAAGACTCAGAGGAAGATCACACCTCTGATAAAAACCTGCATTTTAAATTTAAAATGTTAGTTACTGAAAGGTCACTTCTAAGGCTAGAGGCTGAGCTTGTCTTGTTTCTTCCTTTTCCATCTGGAGTTACCTTGCAACAAGCTCATTGGTCTATCCCAGGGGCTTGGCTCAGCCTGGCTTGCAAATTACTTCCTGCAAAATCCTACTTTGCACATTCGCAGCTTATCGTTAACCCTACTTCCCCATTGTACTTCTGCTGTTTCAATCCTAATTCTTCCTAGTCCCTGCCCACAATACCTAACTGGGGAGAACATGGCATAATGCAGAAACACACAAAGCAAAGCACATGGACATTTTGCAAAATATTTTTCTTATGGCAGCCACACATAAGTTCATATCCTTCAAAAAATAAATTTGCAACATGTTTTGAAGTGATTGGTATTGTTATAAAGCATTTAAATAACAGTAGAATCACTTTAAAACTAACACCAAGTATGAGATCCAACTGTCAGAGGTGGTTGAACGACAGAAATTCCTCTTGAATAAGGGCTGGGTAAAATGAGGCTGAGACATACTGGACTGTATTCCCAGATGGTCAAGACATTCTGCGTCACAGGATAAGATAGGAGTCTGGCACAACGTACAGGTCATAAAGACCTTGCTGATAAAACAGCGTGCAGTAAAGAAACTGGCTAAAATACACCAAAACCAAGATGGTGACAAGAGTGACCTCCGATCATCCATACTGCTACACTCCCACCAGCATCAGGACAGTTCACAAATGCCATGGCAAGTTCACGAAGTTACCCCTGTATGGTCTAAAAAGGGGAGGCATGAATAATCCACCCCCTGTTTAACAAATGATCAAGAAATAACCATAAAAATAGGCAACCAGCAACCCTTGGGGCTGCTCTGTCTATGGAGCAGCCATTCTTTTACTTTCCTAACAAACTTGCTTTCACTTTACTCTGTGGACTTGCCCTGAATTCTTTCTTACGTGAGATCTAAAAACCCTCTCTTGGAGTCCGGATTGAGACACCTTTCCAGTAACACAACTACACCCTGCCTTAAAAATTGTAATGGCTTCTCAAGGCCAACACTGTAAGGGACTAAGCTCTTATCCTGTGTGGTATAAAACTTTATAATCTAACCCAGGGACCCCCCTTTCCTCATTTTTCACCATCCCTTACTGTGTTTGCTGTAGAAAACAGTTACCGTAACTAACTTGTCATCATTTCCCTCAAATGACTGATGGTATTTTATCACTCTGTGACTCAGCTCAGATTTTTGCTTTTTCCTAGAATAGGGCTTCTCAATCCTGCTGGCTCATTAGAATCACCTGGTGGCATTTTAAAAATATTTACTTGTTTATATTTCACATTTTTTAAAATTTTGCAATGATTTTAGATTTACAAAAGAGTCATAAAGACAGCACATAGAGATCCTGTCTATTCTTCATTAGCTTCTGCTAATGTTAACATTTTACCTAACTGTGGTACATTTATCAAAACTAAGAAATCAACATTGACACTTTAATAATTAAACTACAGACTTCCTTTGGATTTCACCAGTTTTTCCACCAATGTCCTTTGTTTAAAGATCTAAACAAGGAAATCATATTTGTCTTTACTTGACATGTCTCCTCAGACTTCTCCAATCTGTGAAAAATTCTTTTTCCTTGTTTTTCAAGATCTTGGCACTTTGAAAGAGCACTATTCAGGTATTTTGTAGAATGTTGCTCAGGTGTGTCTTATATTTTTGTATGATCAAGCTGAGGTTATAGATTTGAAGGAAGAATACCTCAGAGGTCAGTGACCTTCATCCTGTATCCTATCAGGGGGCACATGATGTCACCGGAAGTTATTCTGGGTTGTATTAGCCTTGATCACTTAAGTCAGGGGTCCCCAAACTTTTTACACAGGGGGCCAGTTCACTGTCCCTCAGACCATTGGAGGGCTGGACTATGCAAGGTGTGACACCCTTCACAGCCAGCGCTGCTGCCTCCACTATCCCAGACAGCGGTATACAGTGTCACAGGCCCCGCACCGCCTCCAGTGCTGTATACAGGGATGGCGGTGATCAGCCTGTGACACTGTGTATACAGCGTCCTGGACATCTGCAGCAGCGGTGGGCCTCTTCTGTGGGAAGCCCACTGCTGCATGTTTCCCCTATTATAAGACACCTCCTAAAAATAAGACAGCCCCCGTCTTTTGGGGGTAAAATTAATATAAGACAGAGTCTTATAATAGGGGAAACACGGTGTGTAGTAATGTGGGGGGAGACTTTTGGGCAAAGGGAGGTTATAGGGGCCATTATGTTGTTGTACATTTGCGGGAGTACGGGGGCCATTGTACTGTGTAGTAATGGTTATAGTGCTTTGCCTTTCTTCCTACTTCTGCTGTTATTTCACACTGCTTCCGGTGATGTGGGGCACCGCAGCCGCAGACCGGATGTGTGTCATATGATGCACTTCCGGAGCCGTGTCGCACATGTCCCGTATCACTGAAAGTAGTACTGTACGTGAGTGATGCCACGCTTTGCCGCACGGCCACGTACAGTACTCCAGGAGCACAGGATGCAGATGCATCACTGACCACCAATGAAAGAGGTGCCCCTTCCTGAAGTGCGGCGGGGGCAGATAAATGGCCTCAGGGGGGCGCATGCGGCCCGCGGTCCGTAGTTCGGGGACCCCTGACTTAAGTGGTCAAGGTGGTTTCTGCGAGTTTCTTCAGTGCAAAGTTACGTTTTCCCTTTTTCATGTGTATTAGTCAACAAATCTCTAAGTCCAGACCATACTCAAGAGCAAGGGAATGAAGTTTCACCTTTTGGAGGAAGAAATACCCATCTATAAAAATGACCATGACGTGTTAAAACTACCACACTAACTAAAAATATCTTGAAGGAGATACTTTGAGGCTATGCAACTATCCTGTTTTTCTTTAAAGTCTTGCCCACAAATTTTAATATTTAATATGTTGTTATAATGGTGTTCTAAAGGTGATTTCTTTATTTTCCTCATTTCTTCTACATTCATTAACTGGAATTCCTACTGTTTTTACTATACAGTTCTATGGGTTTTGACAAACTCATACAGTCATGAACCCATCACTACAATCAAGATGGGGAATACTTCCATTGTCCCTAAATGTACCCTCAAGTCCCTCCGTAGCAACCTGATCTGTTTGCTGTCTATATAGTCTTACTTTTTCAGAATATCATCTAAATGGAATCATCTGTTACATTGCCTTTGAGTTTGCCTGCTTTCACTCAACATAATGCACGAGAGTCATCCATATTACTGCATATATCAATAGTTCATTCATATTTAGCAAAGTAGTATTCCATGTGTAGATACAATTTTTTTTAAAAAATCTGTCCTCTAATGGATGTACCTTTGGGTTATTACCAGTTTTTGGCAATAACACATAATGATGCTATAAATATTCACAGGTGTGCTTTCATTTAAACATAAATTTACTCTCTCTCTCTTTTTTTTTTTTTTCTTTTACAAATAGCACTTGCTTAGGATTGCTGAGTAATAATGGCCCCAAGATGTCTACATTCTAATTTTCTAATTGCCAAACCTGTGAAGATGTTACCTTACATGGCAAAGGGGAATTGAGTTTGAGAATGGAGTCAAGGTAGCTAGTCAGCTGACCTTAAAATAGGGAGATTATCCTGGATTATTTGGGGGGCCCAATTTAATCATATGGGTCCTTCCTTAAAAGCATAGAAATCGGAGGGATACAATGAGATGTTGCTAAGTCACGTCATGAGTTAATTTTCTTAGGTTTGTAGAGGTCAGAATCCTAAAATTAAGGTGTTGGCAAGGCTCCATTCCTCCTTCAGGCTGTGGGGGAGAACCTGTTTTCTTGCTTTTTCCAGTTTCTAGAGGTGCTGTGGCCTCTTCCTTGGGCTGTGGCCTCTTCCTTCATCGTCAAAACGCATCATCATCATCACTCCAACTTCTGTTGCGTAGCCATTGCCTTGCCTCTCCCTGCCTCCGTCATCCCATTGCCTTCTGTCTGCCACTCTAAAAATCCCTGTGGTCACATTGAACCCACCAGGATAATACAGGATAATCTCATTTTAGGATCCTTAACTTATCTGCATAGTCCCTTTTGCCATAGAAGATAATGAATTCACATGTCTCAGAAGTTACTATGTGAGCATTTTAGAGGGCCATTGTTCAGTCTAACACAATAGCATTAAAAAAAAAAAAAAGCAAAAAACAAAAAAGCACAGACTATTAGGATGATCATCTCATACTGGTTTGCCTGAAACTTTTGAGTTTTAGCCCTGGAAGTCTTTCATCCCTCGGTCTGGGGCACAGTGATGGTTGCTCATTCTACCTGGTAGACACAACAAATGTTTAATAAAATGAACAAATGAACAGCAAATAGATTATGAACTTACTAACCTAGAAAGACCCTTAGCATACCATTTTGGATAGCAGTTTCTGCTTTCACTAGGTAAATGCTAACATTACCAAAGATTCTCCACCAGTTATATGGATTCATTATCTGAGGCTTGAGAAATCCCAGAATTGGGAGAAAAAAATTCAGGTTATTTGGAGCAAAAAGGACATGCATTTCCCTTGTTGCTCTGGTGACACAAATATATTAGGCCCGGGCAACTTCATCTTTGACATGAAAGGGAGTGATTGAGAATATAATTTTAAAAATATGAAATCTAAAACACATGTTTGAGGGTTGGAGAAAGCGAAAAAAGTACATAAGAGGAAAGTAGGTTCCTGGCACAGCCTAGGGTTTCCTTTGAGGATGATAACCTTAGAAGTCTGGAATCAGTTTCCTCATCTGTTAAGTGGGAGTGGGCCTGCCCCTCCTTAACTCACGGAGTTGCTGAGAAGAACAAATGAGATCTCACATTAAGAGCACTCTGATGGGGAGAGAGCCTGGAGTAAGATAATTTGCCTCTTTTTGCCTCAGTTTCCAACCCACCAATGAGGTTTCATTCATTCAACAGATACTTATTGAGCATCTTCCATGTGCTAGCATTCATTTTGCACTAGAATACAGCAGTGAATAAAACACAAAATCTCTGTTCTTGCAACAGTTATATTCGGGGACTAGAGACAAATAAATAGGATGATAAGTGCTAAGAATAAGAATTTTAAAAAATAAACTAGAAAGAAAGAGAGTCAACGGGGGAGAGAGAGTTTTGTTTTGGTTTTGGTTTTTGAGATGGAGTCTTGCTCTGTTGCCAGTGGCATGATCCTGGCTCACTGCAACCTCTGCCTCCCAGATTCAAGCGATTCTCCTGCTTCAGCGTCCTGAGTAGCCAATATTACAGGCATGCACCACCATGCCCAGCCAATTTTTGTATTTTTAATAGAAACTTGAGTTCATCATGTTGGCCAGGCTGATCTTGAACTCCTGACCTCAAGAGATCTGCTCAAAGTGCTGGGATTAAAGGACTTTGTGAGCCACTGTACCAGGCTTGGAGAGTGTTATTTTAATGAAGTTAGTCAGAGGAGGTGACATTTGAGTAGAGACTTAAGTGAAATCAGGGCAAGAACCATGAAGATGACTGGAACAAGACAGTTTCAGACAGAGGAAAGACCAAAGTGTGTGCAAAAGCCCTGTGGTAGGGAGTGGTTGCATTTAAGAAGCCATAAGCAGGCCTGGGCCGCTAACGCACAATAAGCAAAGAAGGAGGCAGGTGACAAAATCAGAGAGGAAGACAATGCAATGGTGATTGCATAGCCTGTGGAAAGAAAAACTTAGCATCCTTTTTTTTTTTTTTTTTTTTTTAAGATGGGGTTTCACCATGATGGCCAGGCTGGCTTGAACTCCTGACCTCAGGCCTCCCAAAGCGCTAGGATTACAGGCGTGAGTCACCGCGCCCGGCCTAAAACTTTGCATCTTAACTCAGCCAGGTGAAAGTCTACCAGAAGGTTTTGAGCAGAGGAGAAATCTGATTTAACTTTCCTTTTAAAAGGATTGCTCCAGCCAATATCAGAAGATAGACATCAAGGACAAAGGTGGGAGCAAAGAGATCAGATAGGAGCCCCTTGCACTAATGTTAGGGTGGAGTGAGGTGGCAGAGGTGGTGATGGTGAACAGTGGTTGCATTCAGATTATATTTTGGAGATACAGAGAACTTTCTGATTGATTGGATGTGGGCAGAGATGCCGGATAATATAAAGCACTTTTTTCTACTTTTATTTGATAAATCTGCCAACCCTAGCTGTGGGGACAGACAATAGAGGAATCAAGAATGACTCACATGTTTTCAGCCTGAATAACCGAAAGAATAGTGTTACCCTTTTCTCAGAGGGAGACATTTTAGTGGTGGGGGGCGGGGTGTAGTTCAAGGGTTTGATCTTAGATATGGTAAGTTTGAGATACATTTGGTAATTGTAGATGACATTTGAGGCTACAAGACCGAATCAGTTTCCCCAGGAAATGAGTATAATTATCAAGAGAAGAGGCCCAGGGGCCTGCCAGTGTTTAGAGGAAACAGTCAAGGGGACGGAACTCACAGGCTTTAATTCATACAGCTGTTGAGCAGTAAATGAATAAACACATGTAACGTACTTAAAACGAGCACCTAGCAACCATTTAATGAAAGGGAACCACCTTTCCTTCTTTCCTTTTTTCTTTCTTTCTTTGATTTTCTAAGGATTTGAGTGAGAAATAATGCAGTTTATAGTTACAAGATTTACTAACTTAATCAACACACGGAGCGTCTATTGTCCGCTAAGTATTGTGCTTGTGTACCTGGGAAATGGCAGTGAAAAAAACAGACAAAATTCTTGGCCCCATGGAACTTACTCTAGGAGTGAGAGGACAGACCATCCACAAGATAAATAAGTCAATTACATGGTATAGCAGGTGGGGATGAGAACTATAGCTGCAAATGAAGTGCTGGGGTAGGGGTGAGGAGGAGCCATTTAAAATCTGATGTTCATGAGAGGAACTGATGAGATACAAAGGTGAGGGAGATCATCAAATGGGGAAACAGCAAGTGCAAAGGCCCTGGGGTTGAGGCTCTGCCTGGTGTGTCCAAGGCAGAGCAAGTAGGAGAGTAACTTGATTAGGGAGAGGGGAGGGGAAGAGCAGCAGGCAATGGGGTCAGAGTCATAGCAATGCAGATCCTGTGTGGCCTTATAGACATTGTCATGACTTTGGTTTTTACTCCCAGGGAGATAGGAGCCAGTAGAGGCTGATTAACCTTTATCCCCTTCTCATTTTATAAGCATTTTTGTTGGCTGCGCGCAGTGTCTCACACCTATAATCCTAGCACTTTGGGAGGCAAGATGGGCAGATCACTTGAGGTCAGGAATTTGAGACCAGCCTGAGCAACATGGTGAGCTCCATCTCTACTGAAAAAAGAAAGAAAGAAAGAAAAGATCTGGGCATGGTGGCATGTGCCTGTAATCCCAGGCTACTCGGGAGGCTGAGGCTGGAAAACCTCTTGAACCCGGGAGGCAGAGGTTGCAGTGAGCCGAGATCATGCCACTGCACTCCATCCAGGGGGTCAACAGAGCGAGACACAACCTCAAAAAAAAAACCAACAAAAAAAGAATTTTTGTCATCTGCCAAACTTATTTGTGGAAAAAAAAAAAAAAAACCCACTAAAAGCAGAATACTATTTATATTCAAGGTCACTGAAAGCAAATGAACAATTGGGAATGATTCAGCATTAGGAATTTAAAAATTCATTCATTTCTTCATTCAACAGGCATTTATTGACCCCAGGAAACAGAAAACAGGTCTTACAACATTGTCTAAGAAAAGTAACTGGCACCAGGATTAAATGCTTAATATTTATGTGACAATTATAATGCTAAATTGGATTAATGTCAATTTACAGAAATACTGCCCAGATAGGAATTCCAGAGTTCAATTTACAGATGAGGAAACTGAGGCCAGAAATGTTAGTCAACTTCCTGGATATCAGTGGTGGAGAAAGTGGTGCTAGTGTCTCCATTACCACAAAGGGATCTACAGACCAAGGAATACCTCTCTTTCTGTACCTCCATTAGCACCTGATACAGTGTTGGGTAAAATAATATGGCTGGACTAAAAAAGTGCAGGCAGATTCTCACAACGTTCTGCTATTAATCAGAAAAGCTCATGTGAACAGGCCGTATCCTCCCTTCTTCCCTTTGTATCCAAGTGCAGAAAGTGGTCTCTGTAGGAATTCAGCCTCATTGTCGTTGCTCCACTGACCCATTCAGCCGCCAGGGTCTGGTGCAACTCAAGGAGTATGCCACCCAGCTGCCAACATTATGGAAAAGCTGCTCAGTCCTAAACAAGGGATTTAACGCCCTGGCCTCATGTTTTATATCCTGAAAATGAGAAGCTTAAAATGAATACATGATCTCTGAGGATCTTTTCACCTTGGGAATTTTAGGATTCCATTGCGATAGTTGCTTGAGATTTAGTGCACAAAAGAGAAAGAGGTGAAGAAAAATTGGCTTCTTTCTGTTTTCACGTTCTTTGCTATGTGGCTAAAGCTGGTGCCTGAAATGTAAATACTGTGTCTCCTGACCCTTTAAAAAATCTCTCTCTCTTCTTTAACCTCTCTCGTTTTTAATGTCTTTTGTTTTCTCTGATTCACAGTCAACTTTGGTTTTCTATTAAACTTTTAAAAGGCTTGAGCCAACCTTTCCTGTAAATTGTTGTGACCAGGGCACAGCGTGGGAAGAAAGAAGAGAAAAGTTCTTGTTTCCACATGAATCACCACGGAGCAGCATCTGTCCTTAATTTTGACAAAGCAAATGAAAGGGGAAAAGAGTTCTTATTGACTGGGAGAAAACAGAGACAGCAAAGCCCAGTAGCTTCTCTTTGGTCAGCCTCGCAATTGTATTTCCCCTCTTTGCTGTCCTCCCAAGGGCTAGATATCCAACACTCCTACCAAGGTTCTCACGACGTTGACAGTTTAGCTGGAAACCCAAGACCCACTCCTGCTTTCCCATGGGATTTCTTACTGCCTTCCCATGAACTGTCCATCCTGCAGCCCATGAGGGCATGTCAGACCCAGAGACAATAAGAGAAGGCCATGTAGCTGGTGCCAGGCAACATGTCTGCTCCCAGTGGACCCCAGTGGCCAGGCTTGGCCAGCCAGGCTGTGAAATCAGAGACAGCCAGCCCTCCAGAGCACAGAGACTCTCGGCCACTCTGACTTCATTAGCATGCAACTAGGGCACGGGGGCCTTGCCAGGGACTGCTGTA
The DNA here is from genome assembly GCF_048565385.1 of Saimiri boliviensis. Taxonomy (NCBI): domain Eukaryota; kingdom Metazoa; phylum Chordata; class Mammalia; order Primates; family Cebidae; genus Saimiri; species Saimiri boliviensis. The sequence continues at coordinate 96,077,060 of NC_133458.1, read as the reverse complement.
AGCAAGTTTGCTCAGGGAGACAGCTGGAAAGATGGATGCCTTGGGTTTCTTGGTTCTTTTTGTTTCTTTTCATTTTGTCTTCTTTCTCAGCATCTCTTTCAGTCCTCTTTCCCTTCCTCCCTTTGTCTTATCTTCCTTTTTCTCTGTGTTTTTCTTTCTCTTTCTTCGTCTAACCTACCACTCTCTCACTTCTCTCCGGCCATGTACTCCCCATCTCTCCCTTCTCTCTCTATTCCCTCCTCCCTTTCTCTTTCTTTCTGTCTCTTACCTTTTCCTTACATGGAGGGTTTACCCGAGAGTTGCTCAAGGATTTGTCAGTCAGCTGCTGATATACCGGGTGACCAGATAGATGAACCCATCTCAATGAATTTTTAACATAGACACTTAGCAATCACTGCCTGGAAGGCTGGAGGAGGTGCAAAACATTTTCTTGATGCTTGTTCCTGCAAAAGACATTTTAAAAAAAATAATTCAGCTAAACTCATGAGTCAGCCGAATTATTGTCTTTGGGTTTTCACTCTATCATTGTTTCTCTCTCTCTATTAATCTTTTTCTCTCAACTTCTCTCTCTCTCATATCTAGTGAGAAATTAGAGAGCTTAATTTCAAGCATCACAGTTAATCTGAAGTGAAACATTATGGGATTGTCGTTAAACCAGGACCAGATTTCACTGGAATTTAGAAAAAGGAAATTGCTCAATAACTTCCATTTCATTACATACCTAAGTGTTTTGTACTTTGGTAGAAGAGAAGTGACCCCTCTCTTCACTCAGGTAGAGAGTCCCAGAAAACCAGAGCTCCAGTGAAATTCATCTACAAGGAATTTTTCACACGACTAACAGATGAATTTTCTTTCCAAGTAAAGCCAAGCGCTGGGCCCAGGGTGCTAGGCTATTAACACAAACACAATGAGGAAGGCTTCTCTTCTCCCCATACCAGGAAAGAGGACAGCCATAAATATGTCCTGTGGGGTCCAACAGGGCCCCTGTGAGGCTAGATGGAAGAAAGAACCCTTTGTGTGCCCCCCAGGGCCGGTAGGCAGCGATATAGAGCAGTACTTCTCAGGGCCACAGAGAGACAGGCCCTGAGGCAAAAGCCTTTGAAAGACCATCATGGGAACTTGGAAGTTCATACAGTCCATTCTTAACCTCTTTCATATACTCAGGCCAGGCCTCTGGCCCAGAGATTCTCACATTTAGTTCAAAGATTACTGGACTCCACCTGCACATCCAGGTGAGGATCTTTTGGGGTGGGGGGAGACTTTGGTTTTCTTTGTGTGATTTTACACAAGAGACTTCTATTGTCCAGTTTAATAAACTTCAATGCTATTTCATCTAAAGCAGCTTATCCTTTTTTGGTTATTTTATGATAAATGTTGATATTTAATTGAGTTTAATAGTCTCAAAAACCACAATGGTGGAGGTGGTATTTTCTTTTCACTGTTGATGGAAAAAAGAGCTGAACATGGCCAGGCACAGTGGCTCACACCTGTAAGCCTAGCACTTTGGGAGGCCAAGGTGGGTGGATCACGTGAAGTCAGGTGTTCAAGACTAGCCTGGCCAACATGCTGAAATCCCGTCTCAACTAAAAAATTAGCTGGCATGGTGGTGGGCACCTCTAATCCCAGCTAGAATCGCTTGAATCTGGGAGGCAGAGATTGCAGTGAGCTGAGATCATGCCACTGTACTCCAGCCTGGGCAACCAAGTGAGACTCCATCTCAAAAAAAAAAAAAAAGCTGAACACAATTCTGGGACTGGAAATATCAAGACTCTTTCCACTTAAAAAATGAAGGATTAGGGAATTCTGTATTTATTATAAACAGATGTGGATCTTATACATTCTGTCCATTTTAACTGTGGAAATAAAAGTACATCTCTCTAAAACATGCACTCTGTTCCAACTTTAAATTTAGGTAACCTTTGGCACATCATTTCTGAATATCTTAGCATCTACTCAAAATCACGAAAAAGTATTACTCCTACTAAATTCTGGAGTCCAAATTGTACAAACTGCATCTCTGTAGCTTTCTAGTTTCCTTCGTGTGTGTTGTGGAAAAAGTGTGATTAACAGCTTTGGAGCGAGGGTTAGAATCCGAGTCCCACTCAGTACTTCATCCCCCAGTGCCTCACTCAAAATTACAATATGCGAGGTTTAAACAAGATCATGACAAAGTGCTTTGCCGGGCACAGGGACTGCCAGGCCATAGGAGAACACTATATTTACAAAACCGAGCAGCATTACCTTCCTCTGCTGTTGACAACCTGGGCTGGAGATCTTACTCTAGCAAACCGCTAGGTGGCACTAATTTAGGGACTCCTTCGTTTGTCACCTGAAAGCGTCCCAGAATTTATCACCATTCCATCTCCTCAACGCTTGCCTAAGTGTTGGTGACTCAGTCTGTGGATTTCACTCCTATTGGCTTAAGCCCAGTCATTTTGGGATGAATAATTGGCACTGCCATTACTCTAGCAACAAGGCACACATTCCATCTAGACCTGCAGGTAATACGGAATGCAGTCTGTGGAAAGAGACAAGGAGAGTGAAAGAGAAGCAGAAAAGGAAGGATCCCTCCGAAGAGAGAAAGAGTGAGAGTGATGGGCAGAGAAGGACAGAAGAGCAAGACTGAGGTGGGGGGGGGCAGGGAGGAAGGGGAAGTGGGTTAATATTCAACTAAAGAAAGAAGAGCTTTATTTTCATTTCTCAGGCTAAGGAACAAACAAAAACACTGAAAGAGAGACTGCCTTTTCTTTGCAAACAAAGAGGCTTTAAGGGCTGTGTCCACAGAGCAGGTGAAGGCACCGGCTGCCCAGCTTGTGAATGCCAGAGATAAACAAACATACCCAGTTACCTTTCAACTATCCAAGATACCTTCTCTTCCCTGCGTTGCGGTGGTAGGATGGCCGAGAACACAGCGTAGGGCCACTAAAAGGTCTGGAGTATGAGGGAAGGTACCTGTCCTTGCTGTTCTTCACTCTGAAAATGCTGAGGCAGAAGCGATTCATGGAAAATGAAAACTTTTTAGGCTCAAGGTTAATTCTTAAAGATAGCAAGCTGTCTATCTCTGGGAGGATACAGACCAAGGATACAACTGCCCATTAGGATGATGGTGGAGAGGGGGTGTCCTGCACTGAGCAAGAGGGTCTCCCAGACTGTCAGGGTCCTTTCTGAAGCTACCTTGTCCCTTTTTCTTTTTCCTTTTTTTTTTTTTTTTGAGATGGAGTTTTGCTCTTGTTACCCAGGCTGGAGTGCAATGGTGTGATCTTGGCTCACTGCAACCTCCACTTCCTGGGTTCAAGTGATGCTCCTGCCTCAGCCTCCCAAGTAGCTGTAATTACAGGCCCTTGCCACCATGCCATGCTAATTTTTGTATTTTTAGTAGAGACGGGGTTTCACCATGTTAGCCAGATGGTCTTAATTACTTGATCTCATGATCTGCCCACCTCGGCCTCCCAAAGTGCTGAGATCACAGGCGTGAGCCACGGTGCCCAGCCTACCTTGTTTCTTATAAATATAAAAAAACAGGCCCAGCTGTGACAAGCTTCCTGGCTATATTTACCCATACCCCATCCACTTGATGGTCTGAATTTGGGGCTACAGGTAGGTACAGGGAGAAGAGGCTGTGGCTACCTAAGGTAAGAAATAAATATTCTTGCCTCTTAAGCCAACACCTGCAGATTTCACCCCCTCAGTGCTGGGGTGGGAGAGGAGAGGAGAGGTTAGACGTTCATAGCATGGGCCACAGAAGGCAAAAACTGAAAGGAAGCCAACCTTCCAAGAACTTGCCACTTTGAAAATGTGATACCCTTGCAACCACCTAACTTAATACCTGCAATTAACTCAGTCTAAAAGCATGCACTACCGTATTCTTCTGAGACTGGAGGAAAATATGCCTCACTGTACCAGTGCATGAATAATCAAAGCACTCCTTTCCTTCCCCATTATCCTCCCCTTTCTATTGATGTTATTGTTTTCACGTGCATTTATTGTCTTGAAAGCCTCATAACTCATTGCTTTAGAATGTTGAAGGAGCCAGAAGCCAGACAGTCTGGGTCTGAATATTAACCTCATGGCCTTGGGTAACTGACATTTCTCCCGACCTCAGTTTCTTCATCTGTAAGGTGGAGCCAAGTTAGGTACCTACCTCAGAAAGCACGTGTATAAATGAAGTGAGATCATATAAAGAGCTTACTCCAGGGCCTGACACCATGCTATTAGTGATACAAAATTTAAAAAACTTCTTTTGCATGTCTGCTCCTCCTCAGGAGGAGCCTAGGCCATGAACATGTGAATTAGTTTGTATGCTTTTTTGTAGAGGTCAATTTACTATTAGTTTCAAAGAGCAATTTGCAAAGCCAAGATGAGAAATTGTTTAGTGTGATAAAAACTGACTCAAGACCTACAAAAAGTGCTGAGTGAGTTGGAAGCTGAAGCGCACACAAGAAAAGAAACAACTGCCACCTCATAGCCACAGATAGCAGCAAAGCCCGAGGCATGCAGGTTTGCTTTACAATTGCCCTATGCTAAGTAGCCAAGCTCTCCAAGAAAAGACTTACTCAGCAGGAACTCTGATATCACCATATCAGAGTAACCTGGAAGGAATTGAAAAGATCCCACTCAGATTGCCAGTCAGATAATTCTTTGAAGAAAATGACCAAACTTTAAGTCAATTTTTGCACTAGTTCCCACAATAAAATATAATCTCATTTTAGAAGGTTTTAGCTCATGCTTTGTAAGTTGATTTGGAAATGGAGTTCATGTTTCATCTTCTGGTCCAACTGAAGACAACTCTGGAAAATACTTACTGGTGGCCAACCTGCAGTTGGTTCTTGCTCCTTCAAACTTATTGAAGATATTCCCCACACTGTCGAGACAAGCAGGACACATTTTATTTTTAGTGCACAGAAATTCTTTCACTGTCAAAATGTTTCATGGACACCAACATGATGTGTGTGCTTTGTACTTTTCCAGCAGCTCCAGTTTTCTTAACAGAACCACTTCTTTCCCTTGCGTTAGCGTGGGTCCTTTGAGAGAGCAGGACCCATGAAACTGGGCAAAGCCAGTCACCAGTCTTACTCCTCTAATCATAATGATTGACCTGGAGACGGCTAAATGATCTGTTTGTAACCACAGAGACAGAATGAGACTTTGCTGAGAAGCCTGGGAAAGAGTCAGGCTCCTGCTGCTCAGGTGTTAGAGAGGAGAGCGGGAAGCTCTTGCTGCCTCTCTCTGAGCCTCGAAAGGAGCTGCTCTGGAAGCTGAGCTGAGAGACGGAGAAAGCTGGTTCCCGGTGCATCACTAGAGGCATCTTTTTCCCTAAACTTCTCATTTAAATGAAGTAATCATCTTTTCATGTGTGAATTCAGTTTGAGTTGGGGGTTCTACCACTTGTCACCAAGATATTAACGCCTGCCACACAGGATTGTTGTGCAGATGTAATGAAACAATCCATAAGGCAACACCTCGCACAGCACGTGGTGTAGGATATGCTATGAGCTCCACCTATCTGTGCCAGCAGCTGCAGCCTTGGGAGGGGCCTCACTAGGAGGGGAGCTAGGATGCTCCAGGAAAGGTGCCAAGCTAGGTCTGAAGGCCTGAAGGTCTGGGAAGGGCACAGAAACATGCAGAAGGGCAGAAAAAAGGGATGGGAGTTTCAGGCATGAATGTATAATGCACACTTGGGGTACACTGGATAGACAGACCAATGAATAGGATAAGGACTCGTGGACAGGAAAGTGGTCAACCAGCTGGCCACACCAAGACCTGGATTACTGCAGATCTAGGGTGCAGCTAAAGAGCTTGGACTTTGCCTGCAAGACACAGAGAAATATTGCTGCCTGGCTTGACCTGACATATCAGCATTATTAATCTGACACTTCCCTGGCTGCACTCAATGACTTGTCAGGGAGGCCATTTCCAAGGCTCCTGCAGTGATGAAGGCCAGACATAACCCAGGCCTGACCCAGCGAGAGGGAAGTGGATGGAAGCAGAGGCCAGCCGTGGTGCAAATGCCGTGTTCTCTCGCTGTGCACATAATTTGGCTCATGACCTCTTCCATGCAGGGGATGAAATACTAGCCTTGAAACACCAGATCCCTTATTAGCCTTTGTCCCTGGGCAAGAAGAATGGAGATTCCACAGCATTTGCTTTGTTTGGCTTGTTGAGTGATTATCAGTTTTCTGTTTCTGTTCTCTCACCACACCCTCTGACTCACCCTGTGTGCTATAGCGTGGACTTCTTTTCAGAGCTTTATAGCAAATTTCTTTTTCTTCTGAAAATATCTTTTTAAAAAATGCATTTAACATAATTGTAAAAACACTCTTCTGATGTGAAAAATGCTCCACATATGCAGATAAGAAGGGCTTATTTTGAAAAGAAGTCCAAAGCTAGGAACATAAAGGCAAGTGTTGCGCATTATAAGAATGGATATGGTTAATTTTACGTGTCATCTTGGCTGGGCCATAGTACCTGGATCTATGCAAGGTATTTTTCAGACGGAACTTTTGAGTAAAGCAGATTACCATCCATAATGTGGCTGTGCCTTATCTAATCGGTTAAAGCCATTAAGAAAAAAAGATTGACCTCCCACTAAAAGAAGAGAGATTTGTCAGCAGACTGCTTTTACATCTAAGCTAGAGCTCTTCCCTGGGCCTCCTGCCTGCCCGCTCACGCTGCAGAATTTGGACTTGCCATTTGCCACACTCGTGTAAACCAGTTCTTTAAAATAAATCTCTTTATCTCTTTGCATATTTATACACACATACACACATTTATACACACATTATATACATGCTATTGATTCTTTTTCGCTGAAAAACCCTGACTAATATGAGAATAAATTTTTAAAAATTCCTACAAACATTTTGATTGGGAAATCAATGACTCAAACAGCCCTACCCTCACCAAAAAGTAGGAATAACAGAATAGAGAGTTCTCTTTGCTATCCTTAATTGTGATTTTTGCTTTCATTTTGACATTTGTTATGTAAGAGATTTTTGTCATTTCCAAGAATAGCTTTTCAAATTTAAAATTCATTTTCTTATTTATTATTTTCTAGTAGTAGAGAATATAGACTGTATGCTTTCTGCTTTATGAAAATTTTAAGAATTTTTCATATGGACTCGTAGAAATCTCATGTTACAATTTTTGTAATGTCTCATAAATATTTGAATGAATAGTATATTCTCTCTTTGTTGGGTAGGGAGTTTGATAGCATAGAAAATTGTATACATCTACTAGATTATTCAAATACTCAATGACTTTTTTAAAATGTGTCTAGTAAATTGTTAAATATGGAAAGTGATATACTGAAATAACCTCTATAATGGTCATACTCTGATTTCCTCTCTATATATGAACTCTTTGGCTTTATACATGTTGATACTGTGTTATTCTACAGATAAAGATTCTTGGATACATGGGCATATTCTTCTATAATACAATTTAGTAATATTAATATGACCCTGCTTCATATATTTTTTACTTTGAATTTGATCTTGTTTGGAATTAACATTCTCCTTCATGTAGTTAACTTTGTTCTCTAAAAAATTTTTCTTCTGTTTCATTTTGTTTCAAGCCTCTTATAAGCAGGAACTGTCATTGTATTTTAAAACTCTTTGTTATTTAACTCTTAGAGTTTAATTCATTTATACTTATTTTTGCACTTAGTATGATTAGTTTTATGTCTTGTCATATTCTTTTGTGCTTTTTGTTATTTAGACTTCTTTACTGTTTATGGTTGTTTTTCTATATAAACTACGTTTTGTTTGTTTTTAAAATATAAGTGAACATTTAAAAATTCTGGTAGTTTTAGCAATATTATTAATCCATAGTTTTATGAATGATTAATTACTTTTCCAGTGATGTTTTTGACACCGTCTCTGTTGAGACACACCATTTTGTACCTTCCTACTTCACTGTATCTTCTCCCTCATGTTTTCAGTGTTTATATGATCAACCTCTCACCCCAGGCCACTGTGTATATGCACCGCGTGTTCTAACCCCGGGAGCTCCCTGCCAGTCTTCTATGTGCTCTCCTCCTTCCCTATTCAGGGCCTCTGTGGAGTTGGATCCTTCTTACTGGGATGCTTTCCACTCCTGTTCTTTATCTATTCCATCAGTGGGCTCTCATAGCACCTCTTACTTTCCTTGATAGCATTTATCACAGTTTTAAAAAATTACACGTCAATTTGATTCATACTTACATACCGTATGAGGGCGGATATCATGTCTGGATTGCTTACCATGGTAACTCCAGCTCTAGGCAGAGTAGCTGGCACATCAGAGATGCCTAATAAATATTTGTTGGGTGCGTGAATAAAGAAATGAGTGAATAGCTGCTTATGGAAGTGTAATTGGTCAACATCCTGAAAAACTACACAGCACAATGTATCAAGAGGCTTAAAGATTGCATATTTCTGCACACAAAAATCATACTCTCAGAAGTCTGTCACGGCAAAATAATCAGGAACAGGAGGCACAAAGATTTAGATAAAGTTGTTTATGACAGTGTTTTAAAAATTATTACTGCTTTTTGGTGAGAACATGAAAAAACAATCTCAAAAACTAGATAGAAGTGCATATTAATTGGCAACTGCAGTGTTCTTTGCAATATAGAAAATTAGAAACAACCCAAATGTCCATTAATAGGGGATCTTATCAATTATGTTTTTGTTTTCCTTTGGGTTTCTGTACTTGCACAGAATATGTGGTTCCATCTGCTATGTAAGACTTCAGTTATGTGCAATAGGTAACCTCCTAAAAAATTAAGGTTTATTACAATTTGGTGTTCATAAATAAAATTAGACTTAATATTTAGGGCAACCCATGTTCCCCACATTTTCCAGCCTTTCGAGTCCAAGTCAAGTGCCCGAGCTCTCACCTCATACCGTCTTCACAAGCACTTCCAGTTATTTCCCAGCTGCTCTTACTTTACTCAGCTGCTCCCACTTCTAGTTGCTTACCGCCTCTCCCTGGCGGCTGGCCGGCCTTTCTGCAAACTGTTGGCTCCCTACAGTCCAGTTTCTATTCCCATCTTCACTCCTCAATGATACTTGGGATTCCAGCAATTTGGGTGAGCATTCTTTGTGAGGATCATGGTGTCTTGGGGAGACTGTAGTTTCTGATAGAAACTTTTGCTTTTGATTGATACGTTAGTGTTAGTTTTTTTTTTTTTTTTTTTTTTTTGAGACGGAGTTTCGCCCTTGTTACCCAGGCTGGAGTGCAATGGCGCGATCTCGGCTCACCGCAACCTCCGCCTCCTGGGCTCAGGCAATTCTCCTGCCTCAGCCTCCTGAGTAGCTGGGATTACAGGCACGTGCCACCATGCCCAGCTAATTTTTTGCACTTTTAGTAGAGACGGGGTTTCACCATGTTGGCCAGGATGGTCTCGATCTCTCGACCTCGTGATCCACCCGCCTCGGCCTCCCAAAGTGCTGGGATTACAGGCTTGAGCCACCGCGCCCGGCCGTTAGTGTTAGTTTAACTCCAAAGTTTAGTTTGTTGTAGATACTGTAGTTCACTCAATAATGGGTGGTAGTAAAATTTTGTATTTGGGGTCTATCATATTCCTATAAGTAGATTTTTGATATCCAAATGCTGAATCACCTAATTTTCTGTTGTTAGAGTACCTGGGTATATGCAAGATTGTTCCCTGTCCTATTTGTTTACATAAAACACTGCATTGTTTTCATTGAATTACTTTCCAAAACAGCACAGAAGTAGATGGGCTAAATTGGTGGGGACTTTTTTTTTAAGATGGAGATTTACTCTTGTTGCCCAGGCTGGAATGCAATGGCATGATCTTGGCTCATCACAACCTCCGCCTCCCAGGTTCAAGCGATTCTCCTGCCTCAGCCTCCCAAGTAGTTGGGATTACAGGGCATGTGCCATCACGCCTGGCTAATTTTTTGTATTTTTTATTAGAGACAGGGTTTCTCCATGTTGGTCAGGCTAGTCTTGAACCCCCGACCTCAGGTCATCTGCCCACCTCGGCCTCTCAAAGTGCTGGGATTTATAGGTGTGAGCCACTGCACCTGGCCTGGTGCGGATCTTACACAAAGTCTAACAAGTGTGAGAAATACAGATGTAGAGACAATGACTGTAGGAGCCAATTAATTGGAAGGGGTCTGACTGTTAAGGTGAAGGCAGGTCCTGGAGACCTCTTTTGGGGCAGACGTCTCTCTAGTTGCTGGATCCTGAGGAATAGGGGGATGTGGTGGGATTCACACTGGCCAACCAGTGTGGAAATATCTTAACATTTTAGCAGTGAATAAGGTCATTCCAGTGCATACCTGCTAAGTGTCAGTCCTGAATATAGAGATACAGAATTATAGAATCCCTGACTTGGAAGATACCAGAAGTCATCTAAATAATGACTCCAGAAGTGAGCTTCGCAAGAGCAAAGACCGCAGTGCTTCTGCAGGGACTGCTGCCCGCTAGATGGTCTGTCACCGATGAGTGATTCAGTGAGGGAATGAACCAACCCTTACTGCTGCGGACATGAGAAGTTGTCACCTGGCCTTTCTTGATCATCTCAAGTGATGGGAAGTTCATTATCATGCAGTACTGCTGCCGATTTTGTTTGTGGATCCCTCTTATTTTTCTGTAGGACAATATGACTTCAAGTACTTCTAATATTTTCTTTTATTTTCTGATAAGTATTTATAGCAAATGACTGGCTCTCTCTCAGTGTATCTCCACATGTTGGCAGATTTAATATATGCTAGCATATGTCAATTATATATATATTGTTCTGATTTCTGCCTTTTTTCAGGCAATCTCCTCTTCCCATCACAGCTCCTCAGCCTCAGAATGTTCTATTCTTTATGCTTTAGCAACAGCTGTTGAGGGATCAATAGCTGGGAGGTGGCGATATGGATGCAAGAAAAGTGAAGGACAGAGAGAAGGGGCCTGGATGAGCACAGCCTCCTTCCCTTTACCTTAACCCAAGGTCGGCTTCTCTATGGAGCAATGTGCATGGACCTTGAATGCCAGAGCTGCAGAGGGTGGGGAGCAATCAGTGCTCCCTGGACAGCTGACGGCTTTGACAGCCTGGAGTGATTAGCACACAAACTTTCTGAAGAGAATGAGTGCTGTTTGTCCTGCTAGTGGCCCAAGCATATCAAAGAGGGTCTACAGACAAGGCAGCCGGGCTGGATTTTCAAATCAACATACCAGCATCTAGTGTAAGTAGGAGGTGTTTACTTTTTTTTTAGTTCGCCCTTGAATCCCTTTTGGGGATGAATTTGATATGAGGATGACTATTATTCTTATTAATGATAATCAGAATAAAATACAAAGCGCTTAATAAACAGTATTTTACTTTGCACAACACTGTGAGATAAGCATGATTATTCTCATTTTACAGATGAAGAGCACACAGAAAATCAATAGAGCTAGGCAATAAGTAGATCTAAAGTCTACATGCCCCTCCCTCTTCCCATGGATTCATGCCAAGTGACACGAAAAGCCACGGCCAGGTCCTGAGAATTGCAGGGCTGTAGGCTCACGTTCTTCCCGACGCCAGCAAGGTAGAGGAGGTTTGGAGTTTTTTATTTGCCTCTACTTTAAAAAATAGGAAGCTTAGCATTTTCTCATTTCAACCATATCAAAAAGAAATAGGGGCTTTGAAGGGCTCCAGAAAAGGTGCAGTTCTAAGAATCTGCAAGTAAGAAGAATAGACACTTTAGAGTTGTCTAACCACCCAAAGCATGCAGGGGTAACTAAATGTTCAACCTGCTAGATAGGGATAACGTGCCCTTGTTACATTTTAGAAATGACACAGTGGCTGCAAACAGTCACAACTGCCAACAATGCTGGCCCAAACTGATTTGGTCATCAAAGAAATGCCACATGAATGCATATATGTATGCATATAGTACTTGTTTTCAGTCAATCCTCATTATTCATGGATTCCATATTTGCAAATTTCCTGACTTATTAAAATGTATTCCAAATTCATACTCAGCACACTTTGATAGTAACAGACATATGCAGAGTGGTGAAAAATTCGAATCACCTCATGGGCACGGAGGTTCAATGGTAGTGTTCTGCCTTCTTGTTTCAGCTCTCATACTGTCAACCAATGTCCTTTTCTGCTGTTTAGTGCCATGTTACTCCCATTTTGTGCTTTTTGTTGTGATTTTGCTGTTTCAAATGGCCCCCAATCATAGTGCTGAAGTGCCAGCAAGCATTCTAAGCTTCATTTAAGCCTGTGTTGTAGTTAATGCTGTTGGCCATGAGTCCAATGTTAATGAATCAATAATACATATTAAGTAAGGTGACTTTCAACAGAAACACACGTAAAACAAAGTTATGTATCGTTCAGTTGACAAATGTAAATGTTTTGACAAGAGGCACACAGGGGACCGGTGCAGTGGCTCATGCCTGTAATTCCAGCACTTGGGGAGACTGAGGCGAGCAGATCACCTGAGGTCAGGAGTTCCAAGACCAGCCTGGCCAACATGGCGAAACTCCCTCTACTAAAAAATACAAAAATTAGCTGGGCATGGTGGTGGGAACCTGTAATCCCAGTTACTGGGGAGGCTGAGGCAGGGAGAATTGCTTGAACCCGGGAGGTGGAGATTGCAGTAAACTGAGATTGTGCCACTGTACTCCAGCCAGGGTGGCAGAGTGAGACTCTGTCTTTAAAAAAAAAAGAGGCACATAGGAGCCTAAACTCTGTTTCCCCTGGGAGCAATAGTTCAGTATTCACTAGTTCAGTGAATTTGTGACTTAATAATTCAGATAAATGGTGACTTTATGAAACATAACTACTGTGACTAACAAGAATCAACTGTGTGTTTAAATGTATAGTATGAGTGTGTATACGTATATGTGTGTGTGTTTGTGCAATGCCTTTACCAAATTCACTAAGGCCCTGAAAACTTAATTCTATATTATTCAGTGATAAATGATACCTTGAGAAAGCTATTATCACTCAATATCAAGTACATTTTTCTTCATTAGGGCTTGAAGTTCCTATAATTGATCTTTTCTTCACTAGCAATCTTTTTGAGCAGTAATACTTTGACTGCAACAACATGAAAATGTTACTTAACTAATTCTTGGAAGAGTAGGAGTATGTAGGCTAGAATAGTTTGTGAATGTTACTGCAAAATATTTACTTGGAATACGACTACATTCCAAGCAACACTTTCACTCCAGAAATCTGTCTAAGAGTTTCTTATCTGGTTAGTAAATGGAATTTTCAACATCATGTCCTGTCCAGATCTCTTTGGTCATATATCTTTAAGCAACTCACCAATACCCTTAAACACCAACTCAAACTGACTGAGTCAAACCCTCCTAAAGACTATTGCTGCCCTCGCCAGGGAGGCCAAACGTGAATCCTCCCAAATCTACTCCCTTCCCTGTTACCATGTGAGGGTGGAACGAGACACTTGTTAGTTTCATGTATCTTGTTGTAGCAGTTCCAGCAACTTCCCGGCATTTTCCTCTTCTCCATGTTTGCCCAGATCCACAGTTTCAACATATCTTAAATCTGGGATGGAAATCAACTATGAAGAAGCAGTAAAAAATAAGACAGAGTTGTCATTTCTTATTTGATCATCTTCATAATTCAATTATTTTCTAAAAAGCAGCAGGTGTTGTGGAAAGAGCCCTTGACTGGGAAACGGTATCATTTTCATATATGACGTTAATTAACTATGTTACTAGGCAATTGACTCAAGTAGGACTAGATATTCTTATCTGTAAAGGTTGAGGTTGGATAGAGTATGCTTTTTTTAAAAAAAAATTATTTTTATTTCAATATCCTTAGGGGTACAAGTGGTTTTTGATTAGACGGATAAGTTGTATAGTGGTAAAGTTTGGGCTTTTAGTGTACTCATCACCCAAATATTATGCATTGTACCCAATAGGTGATTTCTTTTTTATCCCTAACCCCCTCTCATCCTCCCCAATTCTGAGTCTTCAATGTATGTGATTCCATTCTATCTGCCGTTGCATACCCACAGCTTAACTCTCACTTATGGGTGAGAACATGTGGTATTTGGTTTTCCAGTCCTTAGTTACTTCACTTAGGATTATGACTTCCAGTTCCATCCAAGTTGTTGCAAAAGACATTATTTTGTTCTTTTTCATGGCTGAGTAGTATTCCATGGTGCACACACACAGATGTATATGCATACACACTACATTTTGTTTCTGCTAAATTAGTCTTTAAAGTCCCTTTAAGGTTAAAAAATTCTAGATTCTATGCTTCTATCTGGACTACTTGGGATAATCTTGAGGTTTTTCAGGTTCTCTTGACATTAAGAAGACTTCTATCTAATATGCTGTAGACCTTGTAAAATTTCTAAAACAACATAATACACATCTTACTGGATCTGGCAATAGTCTCATCCAGTACTATTTGGCTGAAGAATATGTTAGTTTTTCTCTGCATCATTCTCAGACGTCTCAGATATTGGTAATCTGTTAATTCGTGCATTCAGTGAATGTCACTGAGCCCCTATTATGGTTTAGGCACATCATAAATGAGACAAGGTCCCTATCCTTAAGCAACACCAAGATATGTGGGTGCCCTGAGTTAGATAATAATTCAGTGCTCAAAGTAGATGAATAATTTGATATCCTATGAAATTATAGTCGTTGAATATGCTCAACGTTTTTTGAAAAGAGAAAGATGGGCACCAAAGAGATATTTTTTTATGTAACTCAAAGGTATAGAGCTAATTTTTATTTTATCAACGATATGAGGAATTATGTGTGGCAGTCTGAGTTGGTCGACATTGTGATTTTTAGATTTATCCTAGAATTGTTTTTAGAGAACATTGAAAACTGCCTCCCTGTAAAGCAGCTACTTCTGGCCCCTCACTGTTTAACCTGTCCTGGCGGTTATAGCCTTTTTATTTTTTTTTTTTCTTTTCAGTAATAAGCAAGCAAAAGATATCAGAAAGGGTTTATTAAGTAGCTTACTATGTTTTTTTTTTTTTTTTTGCCCTTGGTGCCTAAATATTGATTTTATTCTTTTTGCAATTTATATAAGCTCTTCAACACCTCCCCCTGCAACCCCCCACCCTTGTCCCCACCTGAGACAGAGTTTCACTCTAGTTGCCCAAGCTGGAACCCAGGTTCAGGTGATTCTCCTGCTTCAGCTTCCTGAGTAGCTGGGGTTATAGGTACTGGCCACCATGCCTGGCTAATTTTTGCTTTTTTAGTAGAGACGAGGTTTCACCAGTTTGGTCAGGATGATTTCGAACTCCTGACCTCAGGTGATCCACTGGCCCCGGGCCACCCAAAGTGCTGGGATTACAGGCATGAACTACTATGCCTGGCCAACACCTTTATGATACAAGATGAAAATAAGCTATTAGCATAATTAATTTTGTGAGGTCTCTGTGTTCCAACTTAGTCTGTATTCTGCCCTGAGTAAATTTTGTTTTTGGAGAGGGCAAAATCTTCTAGACATATAATCTGCTGTATAAAGAATTATGTAATTCCTTTTATTAGATTTTATACCATTTCCTATATAAATCAATGTTTGACAAAGCAAATCATATTTTCCCATTAGCTTACATTATAATGGTAAAGCATTTTTGTTTACTTATAAATTTATCTACTCTTTGGGGCCTCATTATCTTCATTTTGGGGCCTTTTTCATCATATATTCTCTGCACCTGCAAACACTATGATAATTCAAAATCCAAGAATATTTTTGGTGAATCTTTTTGTGAGCTAAAGAGTGTTTTGTTAATAAAAAATAATTTCTGCCTCTAAGTGATCTGTTCTGCTTCAGGCTAGTGGTGAAGTGTAGACAAATCAACAATTATATAATGTAATGAGGCAGTGATGAGAGAAGTATGGGGTGCTATAAAAGCATGTTAGGATGATGTCCAGATTTTTCTTACCGTTTATTAATTTGAGGGCATGTCTATAAATATATAGATTTAATAAGTAGTGTTTTCTGGGAGTCTCGAAATACAGAAGTTATGATTTCACAATAAAAATATTTTAATCACTTAGGATACTAGATATGGAAGAACAAGACCCCATATCTGTATAATCTTGCTTCATGGAATCAAATAAGTAAAATAAAAAGTTTTTAAATATTCAACATGTTATTCTTTTCTTAAAAAATTAAATAAATACATTTTGTATAGAAATAGGGCTTCTTAGGACGTATTTTTGTCATTTAGCTTGCTGACCTATGGAGTTCACTGTGAATCTACAATCTATAACCCTCCTTAGATCTACTTAAACAGAAGGAAAATGAATATTTCTTCCCAGGTTTTAATCTTCCAAAGAAATTTGTCTTAAGTGTATTTCTAGATTATATTGTGTATTTAAGATTATTTGTCTTAATTGTATTTCTAGAATTAGTCTAAAGAAAGTAAGATTTTGCTAAACAATTCAGCTGATTTTTTTTCTGCTTCACAAAGTCAAGATTTTAAATCAGAAGTCACTTAGTGTGATCTTCCATTATCTTTAAACTCAATTATAATTAACTTGCTTTTCCAAAGAAGAGAGAGCCATTTTTACAATGAGACCTTTGCCATTTAATGCTGTGTTCAAACATAAGTTAGAGAATTAGAAAAGATAAGGATCTCTATTACAAACTATTCATCAACTAAGAATGTATCTGTTCTTGAGACTGTTAGGGTGTGGTCCAAGTTAAATGATTTGCTCACAGAAAGACATTTTTAAATACATGTGGTAATCTTTGACCTTTACTATACTGAGTCAACTGAGTACAAGAGTAACTTCCATTCACTTTTGTTTTTCTCCTCAAGATAAGTATCAGATAATCTGGGAAGAAAATGTCACTCAGAAATTTATGTACACATGTGGATGCTAAATATTTTACATTTTTTCCTTTTTGCTTGTTATTTTATGATAAGCTATCAAAGAGAAGTAGCTGTGTTTCACTTTGAGTTTGGTTATGTGCTCAGAAATATAAATTTTGGTGAAGAATATTAAATAATAATGAGGAAGAATATTAAATAATAAAACTACCATTTATTGCCGTCAAGTAGATGTCATGCTTAGCATTTTATGTAAACCATGAATGTATTCAAACACAATGATGGTGATGATAATCATGGTAATAATAGTTAACATTTACTAGGCACCCATTATGTGCCCGATGTGCCAGGGACCTGAGATACAACAGTGAGGAGAGGGGACATGGTCCCTGACCTTGTGGAGCTTCAGGCTAGTGGTGAAGCGTAGACAAATCAACAATTACATAATGTAATGAGGCAGTGATGAGAGAAGTATGGGGTGCTATAAAAGCATGTTAGGATGATGTCCAGATCTTATAGGGACAGCAGGACAAGGTGTGTATTACAAAAGGCTTCTTGGATGAATGGATATCAAAATAGAGTTAAAAGGACGAGTTGGCCATACAGAGGGCAAGAGAATTCTCAGAAGAGGAGTGAGCATGAAGAAACATCTAGAAGGTAGAAATAGTATGGCGTTTTTAATAACTGAAGACTTTTCAATGTGGTGGGAACAGAGAACGCAAACATGGGAATAATGAGACGCAAGCTTGGGAGGAAAGTTGGGGCTGCTCATGAAAGTCACGTGTGAGGAGCTGAAACTTGGCATCAGAGAGGATAGTATCATAATCAGATACGGATCTTAGAAAGGTTATACACTGCTGCTGTATACATAAAGGCTGAGAGGGGCCAAGATGGGTGGCAACAAAGCAAGTTAGTAAACTTAGAGTCATTTGGCAAAAACCGAAAACAAATCAAAAGGATAATCTTACATTAGAGAGATCACCATGGAAATGGTAAAATGTGTTTTGATTCAAGAGACTTTTAGGATGTGGACTTGATAGGACTTGATGTAAATCAAATGTGGATGTGAGAGATATGGAGGGGAAAAAGATATTTGCCAAGTATCTGGCGTGGGTTCCTGGGGAGAAGAAATTGACATTTAATGAAATTTGGAGCCGAGGAAGAGGAACAGGTTTGAGAGTGAGGAAAAATAGAGCATTTAGTTTCGATGTGCTGAGTGTTAGGTGGCCACTGGCTGATTAAGTATACCCAGAATTTATACATAAGGAAACCAAAACTTCTTGTTCAAAGTCTCATGGCCAGGATTTGAGACCTGGTGGTCTGGCTCTAGATTTCCTGCTCTTATAGACTACACTATACTGCTCCTCAAATCTCTGAGCAGACTTCTCTCCAAAGAAATATCTCAAAGATCTGCGTTCTCTCAATACCTCTTTTTATCTGATCTTATACTACAGTGTTAGGATTCTGGATTCTAATACAGCTGTGCAAATAACTGCTTGACCCTGGGCAAATCATTAATCTTTCAGGTCACTGTCTCTAAAAGGAAGGAGTTTGAGTAGGTCAGTATTTCTCAAAGGGGCTTTGGGAGTAGGACTGGAAGAGATTAGAAAGAGGAGCATGAGCAAATGGGGTTTATTTCAAGAATGCAAAACTTGTTCAACATTAAAAAATTAAGTCAATGTGGGCTACACTGAAAAAACCACATGATCATATCAATAGATGCACAAAAATCATTTGACAAATTCAGTATGCCCTAAGTTGTAAACTTTCAAAAAAACTAGGAACAGAAGGGAACTTTCTTAATGAGATAAAAGGCGTCTACTTAAACTTACAGCTAAATAACACAGTGGTGAAGATTGAACACTTTTTCTTTAAGATTGGAACAGGGTTCAAGATTAGAATAAGATTCCCATCACTCCTATTTAAGCGACTATAAGAAGTCCTAGTCAGTCCAATGAGGCAAGGAGAAGAAATAGAAGATGTGCAGATTGAAAAAGAAGTAATAAAACTGTTACTATTTGCAGACAATGTAATTTTCTACATAGAAAGTTCAAGTAATGTACCAAAAGAAAAAAAAAAAGCTCCTAAAGCTAATAAGTGAATTCAACAAAGTCACAGGCTACAAGATCAACATTAAAAAACAAATCACATTTCTGTATACTATTAATAAAAAATCAGAGGTTGAAATAAAAAATACCATTTATAATAACTCCAAAAACAAAATACTTAGGTATAAATATCACAGAATGCTTACAGAATCTGCATGTTGGAACACTGTTGATTAAACTCAAAGAACTACATGAGAAATATATTGTATTCATGCAATAGAAGGCTAAGCATTGTTAAGATGTTAATTCTCCCCAAACTGATCACTTTATTACAGTCCCAATAAAAATCCCAGCAGAATTATTTCATTGTTGACAAAATGATTCTAAAATTTGTATGGAAAGTCAAAGAAACTAGAATAGGCAAAATAATTTGAAAGAGAAAAATGAAGCTGGGAGATTCATACTGCCTAACTTAAGACTTATGATGAAGTCACAGTGATCAAGACAGTGTGGTATTTGCAAAATGATAGACACATAAGTCAATACATAGAATTGAGTCTAGAAGTAGACCTATACAAATGTGTCCAATTTATTTTTTGACAAAGGTGCAAAGATAATTCAATGGAGGAAGCATAGGTTTTTCAACAAATCCTGATAAAACAACTGAATATACATAGAAAACGTCAATCTATACTTTTACTACATACAAAAATTAACTTAAAATGGTGTGTAGATCTAAGGGTAAATTATAAAATTTAAAAACTGTTGGAAGAAAAGGTAAGAGAGTATCTTCAAAATCCTGAGTTTTGCAGCGAGTTTTTAGACATGACATCTAAAGTCTAACACATTAAAAAATTGCTAAATTGGTATTCACAAAATTAAAACCTTTGCTCTATAAAAGACACTGTGAAGAAAACAACAGGCAAGCTAAAGACTGGGAGAAAATATCTGCAAATCATGTATCTGGCAAAAGAATGTCTAGACTATATAAATAACTTTGAAAATTCAACCAGAAAACAAACTCTGAAACAATGGACAAAAGACTTAGGCACTCTACGAAGGAAGACATATGGATAGTAAATAGGCACACAAAAAGATGCCCAACATTATCAATCACTATGGAAATGGAAATTAAAGTCACAATGAGATACCTTTATGTATCTCTTTAAAATGGTTAATACAAAAAACTGACAATATCAAGTACTGGCAAAGACGTCTCATACATTAGTGGTGGAAACACAATATGGTAAAGCCTCTCTGGTAAATATTTTGGCATTTTAAAAGTAATTTAAACATACACTTGTCCTACGCATTTACCATAGAGAATGAAAATTTAAGTTCACACAAAAGTGGGTATTCAAGTAATTGTAGCAGTACTATTCATAATTGCAAACACCTGGAAACAACCCAAATATTGCTCACTGGGCAGATGGATAAACAAGCAGTGGTATATCCGTTAAATGAAATACTGCTCAACAGCGAAAGGAAACTAATGATACTCTTGACAAAACTGATGCATTATGCTAATCAATGCATTGTAAGTGAAAGAAACAAGGCTCAGATTGTGAATTGAATTCATTTATATGAAGTGCTGCAAGAAAGAACCCTATAGGGATGAAAGTAATGTCAGGGGATCAGTGGTTACTAAGACTTACAGGTTGGGGAGGATTTGATTAAAAGGGGCAGCTTGGGGGAAATTTTTGGAGAGAGGTAATCATCTGGTCTCCTGATTGGGGTGATTGATATACCAGTCTAAGAATTTGTTCAGACTCATAGAACTGTACACTACAAGGGATTTTATCATATTAAAATTTAAAATAGTTGCAAAAATAATGGAATATCACAAAATGGGATATTCTTTTTTTTTTTTTTTTTTTTTTCCAGATGGAGTTTCGCTCTTGTTGCCCAGGCTGGAGTGCAATGGCGCAATCTCGGCTCACCGCCACCTCTGCCTCCTGGGTTCAGGCAATTCTCCTGCCTCAGCCTCCTGAGTAGCTGGGATTACAGGCACACGCCACCATGCCCAGCTAATTTTTAGTAGTTTTAGTAGAGACGGGGTTTCACCATGTTGACCAGGATGGTCTCAATCTCTTGACCTCGTGATCCACCCGCCTCAGCCTGCTAAAGTGCTGGGATTACAGGCGTGAGCCACCGCGCCCGGCCAAAATGGGATATTCTTTACAAAGGCTTAAAAATCCTCTCTGTAAAAATGATCAAAAATGCCTAGATGAAAACACAGGTAATTTTTCAAAAGTAGGTGAGAAATTTGTGAACAATGATGAAGTCAATGGGCAGTGGATGGCACTTAGGTCCCCTACATATGGTTCACAGCAAAAACAAAACAACAAAAGCAAAACAATAAAAACAAAAAAGTCAACTTCCCTTGCTCCCGCAGCCCCTGCGTCCTTTAGGGCGCATTCCTTTCAGCGATCACTAGAGGCAGAACAGAGAAACTTAAAGCCCCCAGTTAAACCCAGACCATAATCCCTCAAAATGATCGCAGACTCCTCCTCTGCCTTTGGAAATGTTTCTGAGGACACACTTGGCAGTTCTGGGCCACTTCCTCTGTTTAACTCACTCGGGTTGTGAATTACAGAGCAGAGTCATGTGACAGCAGAAGCATTCCAAGTGGGTGCTTGAGGGTACGTTTAGGGTATCTGCATAAGCCCAGGAGACCCAGCAGTGCGAAGTGGCCCAGGCCCTAAGCCTCTCTTTAGGGTGACTGATGGGATGTGGAGCGGAGCTTTCTGGGCAAGCAAGAGCCTCTGCTCAGGCTTCTTACCCTCTTCACTGGTGCCTGCAGATTGGAAAGCAGAAAGTGGGATGGGACAGGAAGTCAGAACAGCACAAAAATGAACTTCCTTAGTGTGGCAGGTGCATGGGGGGCTGGGGAGGCTGGGGGAAAGACGGAAGAGAGGCTGTGTGTGGACAGACGAGGACAAAGAGAAGGTCAAAGGGTGTGAGCATACGTCAAGCCATTTTTACCTCATTGCTCTTTTTTGTTTCATTTTTTTTCTTCTTCTCTTCGTTATTCTTCTCTCTTTGACATTCTTTACCCCACTCCAATCCTGCCTTTTCCCTCTTCTGCTTTCTGTATCTCCTTCCTTCCTCTCCTCCTCCCACAACAGTTTGCAGAGTAATGTGTATTCACTGGATGTGATAGGGAGGGGACCACAGGAGCTAAGGACGATATTTTCGTTTCTTGTGGCTGCCAAAACAAATGATCACTAACTGGTGGCTTTAAAAATCACAGTTTATTATCACTGTTCTGGAGGCCAAAAGTCTGTAATCAAGGAGTTGGCAGGGCCATGCCACCTCTGGAGGATACAGGGGAAAAGCCTTTCTGGCCTCTTTCAGATTCTGGGGCCTCCAGGTGCTCCTAGGGCTCTGGCTCCTAACTCCAGTCCCTGCCCTCCCTCTTCACTGGGCCTTCTCTGCTTCGCTCTTTCTGTGTTTCCTTAGCAGTGGTAGTTAGTTGACTGTGTGTATGTGAATGATTCTCCACGTCCCACCCAGGTAATCCAGGATGCTTTCAAGATCCTTAACTTAGTTATAACTGCAAAAACCTTTTTCCCAAATAAAGTCTTATTCATAGGTTCTGGAGGTTAGGACCCATCTTTTTTAGGTCCATTCCATCCACTACAGATGAGATTCCAGTCTCCAGGTAACATTCAGTTCTTTTGTTTTCCCTCATTTAGTAAGATGAAGTAAACATAATTCACTGGTCCTGTACTTAGGGAATTGAAAATCGGGTTGGAGATCCATAATAAATCCTTTAAAACACACACATGCACACACACAGACACACAGACACACACACACACACACACACACACACACAGATACACACTCCAAAACCATAACATGAGAGTTGAAGAATATAATATTGCAATAATGTCATACATATATCTGATTAAAAAGCAATCTAGTTGGATAAATAAGACTAGCATATGTCTCATAATTAAAGAACAATTAAACCAATAACGTGGTCAAAAAATGCACAAAGAATATCAACAAAGTTTACATCAAAAGATGTTCCAAGAGATGCTGATGCTCACTCATAATAAAATGTAAATTAAAACTACTGTGAGATATATACCATTTTTTGCCTATTAAGTGCTTAAAATCCAAAAGTTTGATAAAACTCTTTGGTAAGGGTGTGAGGAAACAGCTCTTTCATACATTGCTTGTGAATGCTATAAATGAGTACAACCCTTATAGATACAATGTGACAATATTAATAAAATTTATCTATAAAAAGTTGTGGGCCAGGTAAGGTGGCTAATGCCTGTAATCTCAGCACTTTGGGAGGCTGAGGCAGGTGGATCACTTGAGCCCAGGAGTTTGAGACCAGTGTGAATTGTCAAGTAGAGATGTGAAATCCCGTATCTACTAAAAATGGTAGGAGTGCAGAGATGTTGGTGGTATAGTGGGTAGCACAGCTGCCTTCCAAAAAGGACAAAAAGTAACCAGAAATGCTGGTATGTACCTGTAGTCCAGGCTACTCGGGAGGCTGATTTGGGAGGATCAATTGAGCCTGAGAGGCTGAGACTGCAGTGAGCCATCATCATGCTACTGCACTCCAGCCTGGGTGACAGAGCAAGACTCTGTCTCAAAAAAATAAAAACAAAAATTGTGAAGTCTATATTCTTTGACCCAGGATGCCTTCTTTCTAGAATTTAATTTTACAGGTAAACTTATCAGATGCCAAATCTATGTTCAAATTATTCTATCCAGCTTTGCCTCGAAGAGCAGAATACTGGAAATGAGCCAAAGATTTTGCAATAGGAGGCTGGGGTTATGCCAGTTAGTGAAGGCAGAGAGCTCCATGGGCAGGAGTACAAGGGAAATCTTATGGAAGCGAGGAGTCCCAGGGCTCAGGAAACTTACCTCATGACAGAAGGCAAAGAGGAAGCAAGACATCTTCTTTACAAGGTGGCAGAAAGGAGAAGGAATGGAGGAAGAGCTACCAAACACTTACAAAATCATCAGCTCTCATGAGAACTCACTCATCATCAAAAGAACATCATGGGGGAAACCGCCCCCATGATCCAATTACCTCCACCTGGTCTCTCCCTTGACATGTGGGGATTATGGGGATTTAATTCAAGATGAGATTTGGGTGGGGACACAAAGCCTAACCATATCAGACAGCAAGCCTGAATTTTTATAACTAGAAAATCTTAAAAATAAATATTTCAATGAGTATCTCACTCAGTAAGTTTGAGAACAGGAAGTCTGATGGTCCGATGAATAGAAGAAAGAAAGGATGCAAATCAGATTGGATTTAATGAACTTGTTATCCACGCTTACCACTTCCCTGAGAGACTGAGAGGAAAAGCAGGCTGCTGACTCAGGGGTAATCTGTGGCTACAGCCTTGGACTTTTTCCCGTTGAAAGAGCTTCCCATGGGTCCTAAATCTGTGCCTGGGTTTACAAGCCTTCTTCTGCAATAGACTGATTGCCAGAGGAAGAGAACATTGTCATTTTCCTGCTTATCTCCTGTCCTCACACAGAACTTACAAGCAGAATCCTTAATGATAATTATTATAAAGAGTAGTAATGCTGTAGGAACAGATAGACTGGCCAATTAGTGCCTCTGTCCCAACTGAGAACGAGTTAACTTGCACAGCACAGCACATATCAGCATTCTCTCACTGGGGAGGCTAGACGTGGCCTCTGGCTTTGGGGTGGAAGCAGCTGGTCCCCAGGAAGTGAATCTGTGTGCCTTGAGAAGTCAAAGAGGTTGAGAAGATGAGAGGGTAAGGAATAGGGCTTGCAGAGGAGAAAAATCCTAGCTTTGGCATGTGTCTGGGATCCCCAGGGAGATGTCCGACCCCATCTAGTGCTGCTTCAGACTCTTGACTGCTCTTGGACTCTAAAAACTTGATGAGTCGAGAGACAGGGCATCACTCTCTGATGGTGGTCTCTCTTACCTGTTGGCTCAGGTGCCTGTTGGCCCAGAAGCAGAGGGTGAGTTGCTTAGGATGTGGAGCATCTTTAATGCCTCCAGGTAAACAACACTCACTACCTGAGATGTAATTAATTAACCAAAATATCCTGAAAGGCTTCTGAATGATCTGATACCAGTCTCCAAATTATTATTGTTCTTAATACGCTGTACTGTAGGGCAAACTTAAGATTCTATTTTCTTTCTGCACCTATAGTTTAATTCATTGCCTTGTACCTAATAGGCACATTGAATAATTGAAAGAATTAATAAACTCAATAAATATTTGATAAATACATAAATAAATGAGTATTTCTTTCTATGCCGTTCATTTATATGAATGACATAGCCAGGGCTTAAGCTTATGAAGCATGTGAAGCACTAACAGCATCTCTGTCTTCATTTTTGAGTCCAAGGCCCTCATATAAAGATCTGTGTGTACTATGTACTTAATAAGTAGTTGTTGAATTGCACTGAAATTATAATGCCTTGAAATTAAATATTACAATACAAAAATATAACAGTGAAGTGTTCCCACAATTAAAGAGTGCAGTAGGTAAAACTCGACCCTTAACTCCTAAGAAGCCCTAGCTCCGTGTCCCTGTAGAATGAAAAGAACTGACTTTTCCCCTCCAAACAGTCTCTAGTTCCTATAGTCTTGGCTATGCTAGAGTCAGCAGCGGTCACAGCTCCCCTTTTCTGATTACATACAGCAAGGGAATGTGTGGGATGCCATGTCCTTTCAGAGCTCTCCTGCCTTTGGGACCCTCACTAGGCTACATCTCCTGCTCTGTGGTTGCCTAGGATTCCCCCTGCCTCAACTTCTCCATATAATTCCTGAGAACTGTCCTTATTATAAAAGAAACTTAGAGTACATCCCAGGGTGAAGATGTGAGCAGCTGCCTTCAATCAAAACACACTCTTCTGCAAACTCAGCCTGAGACAGATTCTGCAACAGAAAGCCTTGGTCAACCAAGGCACTAGGCTTTAAAACACCCCCAAGGACCTGCCAAGGAGCCACCTGAGGCCTGTCTTAATTTCTCACTGTCATTGCCTCTGTGAAGTCATCCCCAAATGAAGTTCCCACCCACTGTACAGAAGTAAAGAACTTGAGTAAACCGTGCGGATTGTGAAAATGAAGCTGCTTCCTTGTCTTTCTTCTGTTTCTAGGAGAAGAAACGCAGGGAGAAGGGTGGTTCTCAGGCCTTTAGAGATTTTATTGCTGAGAAAGTGGTGTTCTTGTAAGTACCCTAAGCCATGCCTAAACACTGCTGAAACTCACTGTTGCATTTCCCCATAAAGCCAAGTGCCTCTTCATTTCTCTGTTTCTCCACCTCCTTGGAAACCTGGCAACACTTTAAATGTGTTCACTAAACAATCTCAGGCTCAGGATATATTCTTGGACATAAAGATGACAACATAGAGTCCTATTGTCCTTTTTTGTTATCTCAGGGACTGAATGTATGGTCCCCTCTTTTTCTCCATCTCCTAGACCTTCTCCTGTGTCACCTGTCTTTGATTTTTTGGAACAAAGACATAATCACAGTTTTCTAAAAAGCAGACCTCTTGAGATTCCTAGGAAGTAGATCCCCCAAATTCTAGATAGTTTTTAAAGGAAAACACTGAAATAATTCTTTCAGGCCAACTTCAACCCATTATTCAACAGTAAGAATTTAAACAGCTCTGTTATTGAGGAATTTTAGACTGTGTCATTTGTCTTTGAGAGATATGCTTTTCTGTGCACTTAGGTCATGCAAACACCATGAAGTGGTGTTATCACATACATTTACTAACAAGGGAAACAGAGCCAGAGAGACAAGTTAAGTCCGCTCAATTTCTGTTTATGTATGGTTGCTCAAGCAGCTGAAGCGTCCTGAAAATCACTGGAAGTCTGTGAAGAAAGGGCATATCTCAAGAGGCTCATCAAGCTCCTGAGCTCCTTTAGGAAAACCTAAACCCCAGGAAGGCTTCTAAGTGGTGGAAGGAATGTGTTCTAAGACCTGGAGGTAGAGGAGAGATGATGGTCAATGAACTGAAAGGAGCCTACTTTCACTGGAATGGAGATTGTTTGGAGAGATGGCAGGGATACAGGGGGAGAGGAAGCTGGAGAAGAGTGAGCAGAGGCTGGACCAAGCAGGGTGCTTCAAGAACTTTAAATGATCCTGAATTTCATTTTGGGGGTCTTGTCTCATAAAAGTGTGTTAAACAGAAGAAAGAGATGTCACGAAACTGATGCAGCCTGGGCTACAGGAATACAGATTTCCTCCCCATATTGTATTAACCTAGTGATATTTCCTGTGATGTTTTCATCCATGAGGCTCAAAGCATTTAATGGTTAATGCTTTAGGACCGACTGGCATACAGTAACCAGCAACTTTTGCTAGTGGGGTACCATGGTAACTTCTCAACCAAAGAGTGGGTCATGACCATGTCAATAAGGTTTGAGGGGTTGGAAGGAAGAGGGGGTCTTCTTTGAACACTCTGTCTCAGCTCTAGGGGTAGTGGTTGCTCGTTGGCATGAGCAATATAGTCTTTAGGGTTCCTTTTACTTCTTTGTTTTTGTTTTTGTTTTTGTTTTTGTTTTTTGAGGCGGAGTTTCGCTCTTGTTACCCAGGCTGGAGTGCAATGGCGCGATCTCGGCTCACCGCAACCTCCGCCTCCTGGGTTCAGGCAATTCTCCTGCCTCAGCTTCCTGAGTAGCTGGGATTACAGGCACGCGCCACCATGCCCAGCTAATTTTTTTGTATTTTTAGTAGAGACGGGGTTTCACCATGTTGACCAGGACAGTCTCGATCTCTTGACCTTGTGATCCACCCACCTCGGCCTCCCAAAGTGCTGGGATTACAGGCTTGAGCCACCGCGCCCAGCCCCTTTTACTTCTTACCAGCCAATCCCTGTTACTCAAATCCTTGTTACATATGATAGTTCTGTTAAATATGCCCTGTTCAAATTACCATGTGGCTTCTCTGTTCTGACTGGACTCCAACTGATTTACAACCCCCACACATTTATCTACCTGCCAGACATAACCTGCTTCCCCAGAGGAAAAAAGATTGTGGCCCTACTGAGAGCTACATGCTAGGTGTTTGTACTGTCTGAAGGGTCCACTTCCTTGGAGATTAACCAGGAGTCCATGAAAATTCTTAGGGAATGAACATTGCCTCCTGAATTTTCCTTAGCTCCACAACTAAAATGGCAGAGAGACATGAGACCATATTTATATACTATATACTGTTTATGTACTATAGTTCCTGCTGGGGAATAACACAGGATTGAATGTACTACGCATAGATGTGTCTCAACAGAGTGATCAGCTCTGCTTGGGAGAAGGAGGCCCCTGGCAGTTAAATAGAGATTCTTGAGACTTGAAGGCTGATTGAGGATTTGCCAGGCAGGTGGTGGGGAAAGAACATGCCCAACAGAGGCAACAGGATTGACAGATGTTTGCCGACATGGCAAGGCACAACCATGCACCAGGGGTTGTCAGTCATGTGGAATAGCTTGACATGGTAAAGGGGTTTGACCTTATCCTGCAGGATTTCAAACAGAGTATGGAGAAGAGTGAAGAAAGGATTGTCTTCAGGCCCCTGTGCCTGGAGGGGATGAATTCCTCACCTTGGACAACATCAATGGGAGTGGAAAAATTGAGTTTAAACAGAGTAGACAATAAGGGGGTTTGACAGAATTTTGGACCCCGAAGAGCTAGTTGTGAGGCACAAATAAAGTAATAGATAGGAAAGCACACTTTTTGATGCCAATTGACTATAATAAGATATCTCTTCCACAATTTGATTCTGAAAATGAGTACCTGTAATAAGACTTGATGTTCCTAGATAGCAGGATTACCCCAATCATTAGGCTAAATGGCAATACGGTGGTGGTAGCATCCGTATCGCAGTTCACGCTTCTCATCCTACCATTGCCCCACCTAACAATCAGTACTGGACAGCTGGTGCCTTTTGTTTTCAAAGTAAACAATGAACATTTCATGAGTTTACTTTTACAATGAGTTGCTCAGAATAGCAGAATACTAAGCCAGAGTTTTAGAGCTGGAATATAAATGAATTCCCCAGTTTTACGGAAGAGTAGACTAATACCCCTATCATCTAAGACTCACCTAACAGCAAGTCAGAGAGAGAACTATATTCGGGTGTCTTGAAAACTGCAGTTTTCTGCTGCTATCCTTGTGGGGTATGAATTAAGGAGCATGCTTACTGACTGGCTACTAGAAACGCATAATTCAGGATACTTATAACTCAAGGAAAATCTCTTCTTTTTTTTTTTTTTTTTTGAGATGGAGTTTCACTCTCGTCATCCAGGCTGGAGTACAATGGTGTGATCTCGGCTTACTGCAACCTCAGCTTCCAGGATTCAAGGGATTCTTCTGCCTCAGCCTCCAAAGTAGCTGGGATTACAGGCATGCACCACCATGCTCAGCTAGGTTTTGTATTATTGGTAGAGAGAGGGTTTTACCATGTCATCCAGGCTGGTCTCGAACTCCTGACCTCAGGTGATCCACCCACCTTGGCCTCCCAAAGTTCTGGGATTACAGGCATGAGCTACCACACCTGGCCACAGGAAAATCCCTGCTTAAATGACACAGGGAGATCTATTCCAGCATTGGTCCCATAATCCCTACTCAATCAGCAGGTGAATCAGTGGCTGGTTCTTCTTAGAGTTAGGGATCTTCAGTTTCTTTAAACTGAACCTTCCTAATTTTAGGGCCAGAGATTTTTATCTCCTGGGTAAACAGTCTTGTTTACCCAGGAGATAAAGAAATAAAGACACTCCATTCATGGATCTTATTATAGTTATTATGCCAACAACTTTGATAATTATGAGTCTATCATTTCATCATCTATAGTATAATTTTGTTTGAAAGCACAGCTGAATTCCTCACTTTGACTTCCCAGGACTGCTTTTATTCCACTGTCTGTCTTATTTACCATGGTCAATAGCAATTGCCATTTCTAAATCAATGGTCGGCTGTCTTCTTCTAAAGCAAGGTCTATATAGTTTCCTTACTTAGTTCGTCTTCTCTCACCATAAACACTATTCATCTCGTGTTCCAAATCTGCATGATCATCTTCTAACAAAGTGATTGGCAACGCACTGGGCCTACAGGAGTCTGGGAAGGCCCATGGGGCTCCTGGCAGCCCCTCTTCTGTGTCCCTGAGCCTCAGGGGAATGCATGTGCAATGGCTGGGAGGCAAGGTAAGAATGGGGTCAAGGAGTACAGAGAACAAGTGAGAAGAAACATGCTGCAATGGGACAGCCAGCTCCCTCAGTGACAAGCCTTGCTGTGGTTCCACATTTGTTTCTAGTCTATGATGTTTGTTGTTTGTTTTGTTTTGTTTTTTATTTTTGAGACAGGGTCTTGCTCTGTAGCTTAGGCTGGAATGTAGTGGCGAAATCTTGGCTCAGTGCAGCCTCGACCTCTGGGGCTTAAGCAATTCTCCCACCTAGGCTCCCAAAGTGCTACGATTACAGGTATAAGCCATCACACCTATCCTTAGTCTATGGTATTTGTATGTTGACATCCAAATGTATAAAATATCTCTGGTCCCACTTTTTACTTGTCATGGAGAGAAACATGAATTTATCTCAAGAAACAATCTTCCACATTTCTGTTATAATGAAACCCTCTAAAAATAAAATAGACTTGATAAAATCAGTGTTCCTTACCATATCATGCTAGCTTTTTGTGTGTGTGTTTGCAGTTTGGTTGACACTTCTCAGCTGGGGAAAAATAATATTCTCTCTTTTTTCATAAAAGGTCTCTTGGGGTCACTGGATATTAGTGTCCTTTCACTTTTTTCTTTCAAGTTTATCTTTCATTTGAAATTCTGTCTGCTCATTTTTAGTATTTCCTTCTTTCAAGGCACCCAAATATGCTTCTGTGCATCTCAGGAAAGGCACCACTTTTGAAAAAACTTTTAGCCAATGCTTATTAGGTTTCTATTTCCTTTCTAAGGACTTGGCAGCACTAGAATTGGTGAGTTGACATAATGTTTCAAAGCAGAAAAAAATATTTCCAGGTGTTATACTAAAGCAGAACATCCTAACTGCATATGTAAAATCGGGTCTGCACTTTTGAAATACAAGTCAGAATAGGCTGAACAATAGAAGTACAGACACAAAGGGACATTCAGGCGACCTGTAACATGAGTCACTGCCCAGCCACCGATTTTGCAAGGAGAGTCACTGGGGCAAAAACTACTCTTTGTATATAATTATCGTGGTTACGAAAGTATTCAGCAAATATACTGCTAGAGTTTTGTTCCCTTTTCCCCATCTCTGTAGAAGCATAGTGTTAAAATTTCTGAAATGGCTTCCAAATTTGTGAGTGAAATTTTATTTGTAAGAGAATTTAAAGAAAAGTCTCTGACTCCAAATTTAAGTAACTTTTTTTTTACTATATATTATCTCAAGGTTAAAAAATTTAAATCTGTGTATATTTTTGGAATGTAATTAAGTATCTGTAAAGCGTGTAAATCCCAGCAAGACACGTCGTCAAATTCTCTCATCTCCCTTATGATCTTTCTATCCTACCAATTTTGTTTGGTTTCTGATTTCACCCAGTTGAGATTAAATCAGTGTATTCCTTCCACTGCATAATTTAGGACTGCTTTAAAACGATGTAATTACAAATCTCAATGGCAGATTGTGAATTGCATTCATTGTCATAACTGCATTAGCATGGTTTTAAACTCTTTCAGAACAGTGGGGGTAGAGATGTCATGTTAATATGTTAATAAGTTTCACTGCTCTATTATATGTCTATTGATTATCTGCAGCAATTGCAGATTTGGAAGGGATTCAAAATTAGACATAGAACCTTAAAACTCGCCAGCCAATGTTTTGTTAATCTACAGTAACTTTAAAGAAAAAAGTTATTTAAAACAATAAAACTGGATGAAAGGGTTAGTATAAGATTTTGAAGTTATGTAATTGCAGACTTAATTTTATAAATTGGTATAGTCCTGATCTATTGGTCTTCTGGAAGTAGGGAGACAACATTTTGGGTAATTACCTACTCTAATTCTGATTACTTTCTACAGAGTGAAATTGAAATACTTTTTGAAGGTGTTCCAAAGCGTTATTTGACAACATGTGCTGTGTTCACTCCCATTGCTCTACCAACCCACAATCCCTTACCATGAATTTCTTTTTTATGCCAAGTCTCAATTCCCTCTTCTTTTTCTAAATCTAGAGATGATAGGCCCATTTAAACTTAATGTAGTCTTCCTCATCCAGGAAGCCCACCTGGATGAGATTCTGGTCACATACTTTCCAGTTTGAAGTATGCAAAGAAAACGTCTTTTCATGCTTAAAAAATCCCTCTCATAGAGTCTCCCTTTTAAGGTTTTCATAACCTCCAGATAAACACCTTTCTTTAATATAAGGCCTTTGCTATGTGGAAACTCATGTATCATACCATTTGTTCTATTATTCTGCTGGTGCCAAAGCTTGATTCATTCATTTAAATTCATTTTAGCCACTTTCATTAAATTTGTTAAATTTAACAATTGATGTTTTACTACCTTATAAATTATAATTTGAGAGAAACAAAAAAAAATAGCTTGTCTATATATACAAATTGAGAAGCTATAATTAAGTTCCTGCTTGTCATTATCTACAAAGATAGACACTTTGATCAATGTAATTTCTCTGCCATGTATTTCTGGGTGTTTACAAATAAACTGAATTGTGGTTGGAAAAGATCCCAGGGCCTCTTAACAACTACAATAACTCCTGCAATTTTCTCAAAGTAAATGGCATTCGTTTACTCTTTTTCTTGAAGTTCATAATAAAAGCAAACAGATTTTTGTTAAGAATCTTCAGGTTGGTAGATCTAAAGGGTCTGAAACTAGATACATGCATACTTTAAAGAAATAAGCTTTTAAAGCAAAGCGTGGCGAAGCCTTCTATCTCTTTCTAGCTGCACAAACTGAGTTCAGTCCTTTCTGTTTTAATTTTAGACAATTATTAGTAAGTTTCACAATGGATATGAAAAGGATGTATTACTAGCATTGTAACTTCCTATAGTCAATGAAAATGCACTGAAGTAAAAGGTGAATTTAGGAATAATGAATTGGTACCTCTTTCCCTTCCTCAAATTTGGCTGATAAATAGGGGTATCTGGCTAACAGGTTCCAGTCCAGGTGTTGCTGGTTTCCAGAAATGTTCTCTTCCCTGCAGCTTTCCAACAGTCACTGCTAGGTTGCATGGCAAATGATTAACTCTGTCACCTCGGACTTTGCATGCCTGCTTTTAAGTATGATGGGTTTCATTCTTGGAATGGAAAAAACACAAACGTCACCTTAAGTCTTACAGTGCAACGGTTTTAATAGTCCACACTAAAATAGGCGGTACAGTTTTATAGTTTAACATTAAAAGCAATCCTGCCTTACTTTAAAATGCTTCTACTAAGAATGCTTCTTCCTCCCCTACTCCTTCACTTAAGGTGTAAGTCTACGGAGGTACCCCTAAAGTGCATTTCTCAGGCATTAATAATAGCATGTGATTTGCTTTCCAGGCCTAAATAACAGCCACCTTCCTCATTTGAGAGGCTACAGAGTTCAAGCTAAGCTGGGACCTGAGCCCGGGGCCAGGGCCCCAGAATAGCTTTTTGAAAAAATAATTATGCCAACCTCCTCAGCGGCAGGTATCTTCTCTTACCACAAATAAATATTTAATGCATCCTTGAGTCATGAAATATTGAAAACCCAATTGACACTTCAATTTCCAGAAAAATAAAATGAAGGCATTGTGTGAATATTATGAATTTGGTGGAATGAGACAACATGTAACTTACTATAGTCTATGAAAAAGTAAGGGGCAGGCCTGAAGTCTCGGGTTTGAAACTGGGGGTTTAGGAGTAGTGCTGGGTAAAGAGACAGTCCTGGAGCTCGCAGGCTACTGGGGCTATTGCTTATCTTCATGGGGGTCACCAGGGAAACCCGCCTCCTCCGGGGACCTGCCCCCCTCTGGGAGCAGTGTGGCACGCACTTTCCTCTTCTCTTTAAAGCGGCCGGAGCGCGAGATCTTCAAATTGCGGCGGCTGTTACCGGATTTGTCCCCGTACAACTTGTCTGGCCTGGGGGGCTCGCCGGCGCCCCCAAGGAGATTGGGGGGCTGGTTCTCTCGGGAGCTGCTGGTCCAGTCCGGGCTGGGCGGCGCAGGTGGCGTGGGCTCCCCGGGAGCAGGCTGGGCCGGAGGCTGCACCCCCACCGCGGCTTCCTTGCTTTTCTTCCTGCTGTTTGTGAGCGATTTCCACCAGGGGCCGGAGCTGCCTGCACCGCAGCTGTCAGCCATGGCCGGAGGGCCTAGGGGCTCTGGGCACCCGGATGGAAGGGCCAAAGCGGTCCCTCTCTCCACTTGGTCTCCGCAGTTAACTCCACCCCTTTCCTGGCTTGTACCAGGTGGGCTGCGGGGTGGGTGCCCAGGGAGCGGCCTGTACTGGGGGAAGGAAACAAAACGTGGTTACTGGGTTGAAGTCACGTGCCCCCGAGTCCCACTTCCTCCCTTGTGCTCCGTCTGGCACCGGATCGGCTGGGGTCGGAGTGACCCAACCCCCGAGCCACGAAGCCCACAGTCGGCTCCACTGCGTCCCAGAGGGTGCTGGTGAAAGTGTCTTACAGGGCGCCACCACCTGGTCTCCAGGCTGAGCCTTGAACTCTTTGGCTTCAACCTTCGCCTTGCCTTCAGGGGAAGTGCAATGCAGTGGTCAGCATGCGCGGGGAGGGGGTGGGGGGATCTAGGGGACGTTCCCGGCTATCTGGATCAACCCGTCTAGAGGGAAAATGACCCGCCCTGTCCACACTGCCTGACTGAAAATGGACGCCCAAAGGTGACCCATCCGGCCCAGAGTGGCCTCCCTTTGGATGAGCACCTGGGAGGAGGGCGCTGGGAACCAAGTACGTCCTCTCTACGGAAGAACCAGCGAGGCTTAATTAGTCCATGGCAAACAGTCATGAAACTTCCCTCCAAGATTTGCCCCCATAGACTTTCATCCCAGCAGCCTTTTCGATGAGATACTTCGGAGAATTTATAACCCAGTAGGAGAGAAGAACAAGCTTATGATATTTTTGTTTTGCATCATTTAAATTCTGCTTTTAACCACTTCTGCCTTGTGACTTTCAAAGAAGCATGTCTAGACTTAACTTCCCTTGAAAACCGCCATCCGAATTCTTCATTTTGTTACCCAGAGCCCAATCTCATGTCTTTTTGAAGTCGCCCCCGGCCGACGGTTGAGAAGAAGCCAAGTATCAAATGGCCTCTCTCCTTAGTTTTGTATTAAAATATGCACGAAGCCTGTACGACACAATTCTGAACTCTGGAGAATTTCAGTTACAAATTAAAGGCTTCTCTTTTTTTCCTTGTGCATTTCCCTCCTCCCAAGGAGAAAGAACGCAACCAGGAACTCCGCAACAATGCGCTTCTTCCCTGAGCTTCTAAGACACCCCCACCCCCTGCGGAGCGCAAGGCCCCTTCTGAGCCCTTAGGTGCTGGTGCCGCAAGCGAGACTCTCAGCCCACTTTCCGTGCGGGGTCTCTTGGGCGCTGCCAACAGCAACGCGCAGGATTCGCCTGCACCGCGGCTCACTTCCAGCTTTCCACTCGGCTCCTTCCCAGCCCACGCGCCGGGCGCTCCTGGGATTGGCGAACGCGCTGGCGAGGGAAACTTCAGCGGTGTTTGTTGTAGGAGGTTCTTCTCCCGGAACCGCCAGGGAGAGGAAGTCTGATCGCCTACGGGAGGCGGGGAGGCGGCGAGGCTGCGGGGCAGCCTGGGCTGCGCCCCGAAACAGCGGCACCGGCTCCTCCCCAGGATGCCCTGAGGACACACTCGGGCAGCGACTTGAAAACAATACAAGAAAAAAAAAAAGGCCAAAAGTTCCTTCGGTACAAAAGGCACCCACACCCTCAGGCACAATTACCTACTGCGCCTGCGAACATCCCATTCCCTCCTACTTTGCAGATCGGAAAAGCAACCCCTATTTCCAAGTCATTTAGTAGCAATGGTGGTTGGGTGTCCTGATGCTGCTTTCTGGCCTCTGACCTGCATTTTCTTCTTCACAATTAACTTTGTGAGCGCGGAAGGGCTTTGTATGAATCGCGCAAGGAAAAGATGGCAAATTACGCAAAAGCACAGAAAACGCAGTCCTGGAGCGTCCGTGGTTTGCAGCCTCTCTAAAGGCGCCGGGAGGCGGGGACCTGGGAGGCACCGGGCAGCACCCCAGGGTGACCCCCGGCGCCAGGCTCTGTCTCAGCGGACGCAGAACCACCCCCAGTTGCTCACCTGCTTGGACTTCACACGACCTGGAGGCCCCGCGCGGTGAACGCGGCCGAGAGCACTAAGGGAGCGCGCTCGGGTCAACCTGGAAGCCGGGACTCGAGTCCCTCCCTGGGCGCGGACTTGGAGAGATCAGGCTTCTGGAAAGTGTGCGGGTCGGAATGCCCGCAGCCCAGCTAAATCAAGTGCTGCTGGTAGTCTCCTTTGGCACATCCAATTTCTGCACGCTGCGGCGGAAGCCCGGGGCTCGCAGCGTTGTCTGTTCTGGTCGGAGGGGGCGGCTGCGAGGGGCTGCCAGACTTGCTGCTCCGGGTGAAGGTCCAGGCCGGCTTTCCCGGCTAGTAGTGTTTCATTCTCCGGCGCGTCCCTCTTCCCTGCTAGCACCGCCTGGGAGTCAGCTGAGAGATGGGACCCTGGCTGTTGACTCTGGCGCATCGAACTTGCCTGCGCGTCGGTAGGAATTCGAAAAAGACATCTGCCCACCTGCTGGTTTTTCGCCAAGTGATTCGGGAAACCAGAACCCTGGGGCAGGTGGGGGAGAAAAAAAATAATAACCCAGGAGGCGGTCACCGCTGCCACAGGTGCAGGTAGGAACTTCGCGTTCCCTCCCTCCGGGGGAGGAGATTGGATCAGGTCGCAGACGTGGCGCCAGCCTTGAGGTGTCTGATTGGAGAAAAGCTGTGCCGCGCCGCTCCCGCGAGCGGCTCCTTGAGAAGAAACGGGGGAGACCTGAGACCGGGAGGCCGGCACTGTAGCTGGGCTCTGCTGGCTAAAAGTTGACCCAGCAGCTTTCCCTTGGCCTCATCCCGGATTTCTTTTCCCTCTTGCGGGTCGGGGGATTCCAAGTGTTGTAACTCACGGGAGCGAATTCACACCTGGGCAAAATGTTTGCGAGTTTCAGGTGCCCTTAGTTGAAAGGCTGTAACATTATTGACAAGTTCGCTGTGTGCCAGCCAGGCGCCATTACAGGCGCCTTCTGTGGATTAAGTCTTTTACTTCTCACAGCAACCCTAGGAGGTAGGTATTATTATTATTATTATATTATACTCACTCGACAGGCGAGGAAATCCTCGCACGGGAAAGTTAAATGGTTGCTCCGAGTTGCCTGTCTGGTACGTGGCAGAGCAGGGTTGGAACCCAGGAGGTCTGCCTCTAGCTTCCACACAGCCTGCCAGCCTGGGTCTTTTAACATGACTCAGTGAGGATATGAATTTCCTTCTTTCTGGCCTAGAAGTCCATGGACAGTCACCCCACTAGGGCAGCGTAAATCCAGCCCAGTCCCCTGCAGGAAGCAAACCAGGGGATTGTACTCCTGGTCGCACAGGAGTGCTTTTTATTCGTTTGACGTAAAGATACTGGCAAAGGGCATTTTCACTAATGAAGGCAGAGGTGCAGCTTGCTTCGTCTTCCAGGATTCTCTTCTTTTTCAAAATCTATTTTGATGTTCCTTGAGCTCATATACAAGCATAACTCCTCTGAAGGGCTGGGTATGGAGCAACTGAGCATCTTTGTTGTGAAAACTTTTTGCAGTATAAAAGCAGTGAAAGACAGTGGCGTGAGCTGGCTTAAGCCTGTAACCCTAGCACTTTGGTGGGGGCGCAGGGGGTGGGGTGGAACACATGAGGCCAGTCGTTTGAGACCAACCTCGTCAATATGACAAAACACTGCCTCTACTGGGGAAAAAAAAAAGAAAGCAAACATTAGGCCGGCATGGTGGGGCACGTGGTGGTGGGTGGTGGCGGTGGTTTCTTGAGTAGTCCCAGCTGAGGAGAGATTAGCTGAGATGCAGAATGAGTGACCATTTCAGATAGAAGAAATAGCATGTGGAACAACTTGGAGGTGTAAAGAAATTGAGATTTTTTGAGTAGTTCAGCTACTGGGGAGGCTGAGGCATGAGAATCACTTGAACCTGGGACGTGGAGGTTGCAGTGAGCGGAGATCCTGCCACTGCACTCCAGCCTGGACGACAGAGCGAGAGACTGTCTTTAAAAAAACCAAAAAGTAGTGAAAGACGTATTGCCTAACTCAAGTAATTTGCAGTATAGAATTAGTAGAAAAAATGTTATAGAATATTTCAATTTGTGAAAGATAAAAATATGAATATATGATTTACTTTTTAGTTTGGGATTCTTTGAATTTTTATGATAAGCACAGCATAGGGTATTTGAAAGTCGTGCATTTTTATATATTTCTTGGAATTAGTTTTAGAGCATAAGCATTCCATCACAGCACCAGGATTGAACAAAGGCAGGCCACCAACTTTGAGGGGAGAATGGGACAATTTATCATAGTGCCATTACTTTACAGATAACATTGAATCATAGAGGAGTGCTCTTGTCTGAGGCGTCATCACCAGTAGGAAGCTATGGAGCTGGGTTTTTGCATTGTTGGTTGAGCATATGGGTGAAAGAACAAAAAATTTTGGAAAAGAAAATAAATTCTGCCAATTGGCTCTTCAAGTGTGATTTTAACAAAAGGGTCAATGTTTTACTAATAAATGAACCTCTATTAACTGCTGAAATTTAAAAAAAGATTATTTATATTCAACAACTTCGAACTTAATGACAACATCTTATAAACCCTTGCATACAGGGAGGACATTTAAGGGGAGATTTGAAAGCCGAGGAGAGATAGTTGAGATGTGGAACAGGTGAGCATTTCAGATGGAGGAAATAGCACGGGCAACTTGGAGGTGTGAAGAAACTGAGGTTTCTTGAGAGGCAAAGAGCAGGTGATCTGAGTGAGGAGAGGGAGCTGAAGCTGGAGAGGTGGGTGTGGCCAAACCATTCGGGACCTCAATCCACTGAAGAGGAGTAACATGGTAAGATTTACGGTTAAATGTCGAGCAACGGTGTGTAAAGAATGAATGGGGCAGGCGCAGTAGCTCATGTCTGTAATCCCAGCACTTTGGGAGGCTGAGGTGGAAGGATTGCTTGAGCCCAGGTATTTGAGACCTGCCTGGACAACGTGGTGAAACCCCAATCTCTATTAAAAAAAATACAAGAGGGCCGGGTGCAGTGGCTCACGCCTGTAATCCCAGCACTTTGGGAGGCTGAGGCGGGTGGATCCTGAGGTCAGGAGATCGAGACCATCCTGGTCAACATGGTGAAACCCCGTCTCTACTAAAAATACAAAACAATCAGCTGGGCATGGTGGTGCGTGCCTGTAATCCCAGCTACTCAGGAGGCTGAGGCAGGAGAATTGCCTGAACCCAGGAGGTGGAGGTTGCGGTGAGCCGAGATCGCGCCATAGCACTCCAGCCTGGGTAACAAGAGCGAAACTGCGTCTCAAAAAAAAAAAAAAAAATGCCTCTTGCATCCAACTACCACCTTCCATTTCCATAGGTCCTCTGTAATCTAAATTATCATCGTCTCCCAATTGCAACCACACACACACACAAAAGCAACCTAACTTGAAACCCTCTATCCACTTTTGCCCTGCTTCAACCTTGTGGTACCCAGAGTAACCATTTAAAATTACCTCCTTGCTTATAACCCCACAACGGTGCTCCCTTGCATGTGGGCTAAAGTACTGACATGATTCACAAAGCCCTATATAATTATATATGCCCTATATAACCTAATTCTTCAGCCCCACCTCATTCTTCCCTTCCCCTCCAGCCACACTGACTTCTGTCACTCTCAGCAAAACCTTCCTTGATAATTCCCTCACCCCAGCCAAACTATATGGCACTTCTGTCGTGTTATTATTTAGTGGAGATTGCTGTTCTGTTTTCGGTGGTTTACATTTATTCTATTTTTGCTGTTTGTTCCTTCTTGTATCTCACTGTTTATATCTGAGAATACTTCTCTCTGAAATACATCCTTCAGATTTTCTTGAAGTGA
Organism: Saimiri boliviensis; assembly: GCF_048565385.1. Lineage (NCBI taxonomy): Eukaryota > Metazoa > Chordata > Mammalia > Primates > Cebidae > Saimiri > Saimiri boliviensis. The sequence goes on along the minus strand of NC_133458.1, from coordinate 96,037,156 downwards.
GGATCGGCTGTTGGTGAGCTCTTTTTAGCTGTTGTCTGCTATTTTGCCATAATTCTGGTATGATATTTTTGTTGTATATAGAATTTTAGGTAGGCAGTTATTTTAGGACATTGAATATACATCATTTTACTGTCTTTAGGCTTACATTATTTCTGCTGAGAGGTCAGCTGTCAATCTGTTCCTTTTTTGAAGGTGGCTGGTACTTTTTATTTTTTTCCCCTCTGCTGCTATTAAGATTTTTTTTCTCCTTGACTTGGGTTTTCTTTAGTATCACTGTAATGTATCCAAGTATGGATTTCTTTTTATTTTTATACTGTTCAGGATTATATGCTGCTTTTTTTTCCTCTTCAGAATTTAAGGCTTTATTATCTTCTTCAACTTAAAGTAGAAGTACATTATAGTATAGATCAGTTTCTTTTGCAAAATTACAAATTTCAAGAATCTTGCACTTCTTCATACTTTGTTTTTTTAAAAAAACAGTATGTTTTAACACAGGTGTCTTGCTGTGTTACCCAGCTGGTCTTGAACTCCTGGCCTCAAGCAATTGTCCCACCTTGGCCTCTCAAACTGTTGGGATTACAGGGATGAGCTACTGTACCTGGTCTAATTTTTAGTATTTTTCATATTTTTACAAACACATATGTAACAATTAGGATTAAATTTGGCTATTACGGAGTGACTTAAGAGAGTAGGTCATATCTCTCTCATATAAAAGGTCAGAGGTAATCAGTGGCAATGGCTTTTGTGCCTGAGCAGCAGCAGTAGTCACAGGTTTAGAACGACAGTGCCACTCAGGGGACCCAATCAGCCTTGTGGAATCCAATCTGAAACCCTGTTCACTTAGCAAGGTACAGAACAAGAAACAGCACAACAACGTGGCAGCATGAAGCTTATTTCAGCAAGAGGCTTTAAGTGTCCAGCCTGCCAAGTGTCAGCTCAGGTATAAGGAAACAGGATCACCCGGGTGGGTGCAGAAGCCACCTGGCTTGGAAGCTTCATGCTCCATCAGAACTAATACCTGTTGAGGCAGCTCATGACTGTAACTTCCAGGAATCTGTGCAATAAAGAACACTGCACGTACGGATCCCAAAACTCATGTTTTAAGATGGGCACTTACAGTATGTGTCACAGTCCAGATACAGTTTACCAATAAGGGATCATCTTTAATCATAAACAGTATTGCCTAGTATCACAATTGACATTCCATTATTACCTTGCCTAGTAGGTGTCCAGAGAAATGATGAATGGTAAACTCAAGGTCCTTTTACCGGGGAAGAGAAAGGGTTTTGTTAACCATTTACTCAGAGCAGTCCAGGGCAGTCTCACAGAATCGGGACCCAGTCTTCTATCCTGCTGCTCTGCCACCCAAGGCTTTATTTCCAAGGTTGCTTTAAAGTCCAAGAATCCTGCTGGAGTTGTAGCCACCACATGCATGTTCTAGCAGGAAGAAAGAGAAGATGAGCCTACCTGCTTTCTCTTATGCCTTTAAGTTTAAGGAAACATCCTGGAAGCATCACTCAACACTTCTTATTTTTTTATTTTTACGTTTTTTTGAGGCAGAGTCTCACTCTTGCACAGGCTGTAGTGCAGTGGTACGAGCACAGCTTACTGCAGCCTCAACCTGCTAGGCTCAAGCAATCCTTCTACCTCAGCCTCCAGAAAAGCTGGAACTACAGGCATACATCACCATGCCTGGATATGGTTTGTACATTTTTGTAGAGACAAAGTTTTGCCATGTTGCCTAGGCTGGTCTTGAACTTGTGAGCTCAAGCGATCCATTCATCTTGACCTCCCAAAGTGTTGAGATTACAGGTGTGAGCCACTGGGCCTGGCCCAACACTTCTAATTGCATGTCAACGGCCAGAACTTAGTCATATGGCCACTTGGATCTATGGGGAAAGCTGGGCACATTGCTAATCTGAATAAGTTGTGGCATTCTGTTACAAAGACAAAAAGAACAGATAATTGAATCAGGCAGTTAGCAGTTTCTCCTCTATATTTATATGGTGAGAACAATAGATTTTTATTAAATGCTGACACTAGACTGGGCATAGTGGGTCAAGCTTGTAATCCCAGAGCTTTGGGAGGCTGAGGTGGGAGGATTGCTTGAGGTGAGGAGTTCAAGACCAGCTTGGGCAACATAGTAAAATCCTGTCTCTACAGGAAAAGAAAAAAAGAAAAAGAAAAAATTAGCTGGCATGATGGCATGTACCTATAGTTCTCAGCTACTTGAGAGGCCAAAGCAGGAAGATTGCTTGAATCCAAGAGTTTAAGGCTTCAGTGAGCTATGATGGCACCACTGCACTCCAGCCCAGATGACACAGTGAGACCAACTCTCTCTCAAAAATAAATAAATAAATAAATTGTTGATATGATTTGGCTGTGTCCGCACCTAAATCTCATCTTGACTTTTAGCTCCTATAATCCCCACGTGTCATGGGAAGGACCTGGTGGGAGGTAATTGAATTGCAGTGGGTTTTTCCTGTGCTGTTCTTATGATTGTGAATAAGTCTCATGGGAGCTGATGGTTTTATACAGGACAGTTCCTCTGCGCATACTCTCTTGCCTGCTGCCGTGTAAGATGTGCCTTTGCCCTTCTTTCACCTTCCACCGTGATTGTGAGGCCTCCCCAGCCATATGGAACTGTGAGTCCATCAAACCTCTTTTTCTTTATAAATTACCCAGTCTCAGGTATATCTTTATTAGTACTGTGAGAATAGACTAATACAAAGCTGAGGCTAAAAAAGTCATATAAAAACTGGGAAGAGAGATGTGCTTATGATTTGAAAATGCTTTTTATCAAGGTAAGCTGTTTTACAATTAAATACAAAACTTTTTGAAGAAAAAAATTTCTTCTCCAGCACATTAGTCCTCTAACCTGTTCAAAGACTTACATCTCCATTAATTGTGAGAAGTAATCAACGGAAGGTGTATTTTAGCTATTAATTTCACCTAGGCTAAACTAGGTCAAATTTCTGTGTTTTATAGTCAGATACAAATATTGACAATTTCATATAGCTCAACCTATAACAAAGTATATTTGTGAGTAATTTACTTAAAAAATACAAATTGTGACAGATTTAGGTTACTTCCCCAAATGAAATCATGATTACAGTTGAATTCCAGCCATCTTTCTCAAGTGGAAAAAGAGAATTGACAGCTGAACTATTAGGAATTGTACCTTTATCTTTAAGTACTTCAAAATTCTTTTTCTGTTTCTAGATAAAATACATAGTGTAGTTAGTAAACTAAAAAGTGGTCTCTCAAAAGATTCCCATGCCCCACTCCCTAGTTTTATGCCTGTATATGTTAAATTATATAGCAAAAGAAACTTTACAGATGGAATTAAGGTTATAAACCTGAAAATATAAAGATTATCCAAGTGAGCCCAATATAATCATAATCAAATGCACCTTTAAAAGTGGAATGGGCCGGGCGCGGTGGCTCAAGCCTGTAATCCCAGCACTTTGGGAGGCCGAGGCGGGTGGATCACGAGGTGAAGAGATCGAGACCATCCTGGTCAACATGGTGAAACCCCGTCTCTACTAAAAATACAAAAAATTAGCTGGGCATGGTGGCGCATGCCTGTAATCCCAGCCACTCAGGAGGCTGAGGCAGGAGAATTGCCTGAACCCAGGAGGCGGAGGTTGCGGTGAGCCGAGATCGCGCCATAGCACTCCAGCCTGGGTAACAAGAGCGAAACTCCATCTCAAAAAAAAAAAAAAAAAAAAGTGGAATGGAAGACAAAAGGTAGGTCAGAGAGAGGTATGATGAGGAAGTAACAGGAAAGGGGACATGACCCACCATTGCTAGCTCTTAAGAGAAGGGAACCATAAGCCAAGGAATGCAGGCAGCCTCCGGAAGCTAGAATTGGCCCTCAGCTGGCAGACAGCAAGGAAACAGGACTTTGATTCTTCAACTGCAAATAATTGAATTCTGCCAACAACTGAGTAAGCAAGGAAATGGATTTATGTTCCCTACCCTGCCTCCAGCCTCCATAAAGGAATGCAGCCCTGTTATCACCTTGAATTTAGCTCAGGTAAGACCCGTGTCAGATTTCCAACCTTCAAAACTATGATGATACATTTTGTTGTTTTCAGTCAGGAAGTTTATGGTCATTTGTAACAATAGGAAACTTAGGTACTTATCTTAGTAAAACCTTGAATTTAAAGGACTCATCCGAGAAGTGTTCCTAAAGTCATTTAAGATGAATTTTTAAAAATTCAATTCATGTCTGGTCCCGAGTGATTCTTAACAAGCTGTGATGAGACTGGATATGTGTATATAGCTAACCACAATAAAATAGTGAACAATTGAAAGCTATACAGCTGGAATGCAGTGGTATGATCTCAGCTCACTGCAGCCCTGGGTTCAAGCAATTCTTCTGCAAGTAGCTGGGACTACAGGCATATGCCACCATGCCCAGGTAATTTTTGTATTTTTAGTAGAGACAGAGTTTCACAATGTTGGCCAGGATAGTCTCAATCCTTTGACCCCATGATCTGCCTGCCTCGGCCTCCCAAAGTGCTGGGACTACAGGCATGAGCCACTGCACCTAGCCCTCATCTAGGAGTGATTTCTAAGGCAGCATCTTGAGTTTCTGTAAACACAGAACCTTCTGTCTCAGAAGGGATGTCATGAAGAGGACCAGAATCCTCTGTGTCCATGTGCAGCAGCTTCTCCTGTTCACAACTCAGGTTTGAACTGTCTTGCATTTGGATCTTTCTTCCAATTCCAAAGGTTTATCTCAGGCTGAAGCTACCACTTCTTCATCTTGATTTTTATATAGAAAGCTACAAATTATGTCCAGTCTAGAGAAGAAATCCTTATCCTTGATTTGCAGCTGTACCCCCTAGTCTGTTCTCTCCTCCCAACTCCTCTGTCAGAAGAGTTCTTGCCGTGCTGACTTCTTCCCTGTATTGCAATTGTATTTTAGCACCGTGTTCTATCTTGCCTTCTGTATCCACATGTTCAACATTTTCTTCAAATATAACACAGGTCCCAAGAGTGTCTTTTTACTCCCCAGCCAAGACATATCTGTCCAGTTGGAGAAAGGGCTGCTTGATGTCAGTCCTAAAAATTTTGCGTTTATTTTCACATTTTGAAAGAAAGTTTGAATCAGTAATTTCTGACCATTCCATGAGAACCAACTGCTTTCCTTTCTTTTTCCTCCTCTTCTCCATTCTCTGGATTCTGTTCCTCTGCTGCTGCAATGGTCTCCCAGCTGTGGATGATATGCTTCTTATTTAAGTTTGAGAAAATTCTCAGCTATTATCTCTTCAAACATACTCTCTGCCCCATTCTGTTCTATTCTTTTTTTGAGACAGAGTCTCACTCTTTCACCCAGACTAGAGTGTAGTGGCACTATCATGGCTCACTGCAGCCTCGACCTCCTGGGCTCAGGTGATCTTCCCACCTCAGCCTCACGAGTAGCTGGGACTACAGGCACAAGCCACCATGCCTGGCTAGTTTTTTGTACTTTTTGTAGAGACTGGATTTTGCCATGTTGCCCAGACTGGTCTTGATCTCCTGGGATCAAGTGATCTATTAGCCTTGGTCTCCCACAGTGTTGGGATTACAGGCGTGAGCCACCCAGCCTGGCCTCTTTTTTTTCTCTTTCTGGAATCCCAATTAGATATTTTTTTATACCTTCTCAGTCTATCCCACCTTGCTTCTTAACCTACTCTTTTTCATTTTTTGCCTTCTCTGATGCATTCTGGAGAATTCTTTCTGTTCTATGTGACAATTCATTAATTCTCTGTTCTGCTGCATCTGAACATCTGTTAAATCCTTTCATTAATTCATACATTGTAACTTTTCTAAATGTTCTGTCTAGTTTTATTTCAAATATATTAGGACATTATACTTTTCCTTGAAGATATTTTTAAACTTGTATTTTTAAACTTCAAACATACTGAACACAGTTGTTTTATAATCTTTGGCTGATAATTCAAAAATCTCAAGTCTTTGAAGGTGTTTCTTCGATCTGGTTTTTTTTTCCTGCCAGTTTCCACTCAGAGGGTCTTGTTTCTTGATATTCCTGGATGCTATTGTGTGTTCCTCATTATACTTTAAAAATTATTTTTGGAAAATGTAAGGCCTAAGACGGAGGTGACTTAGGTTCGTATAGCTTAAGTCTAGAAAGGATTTTCAAGAGGTCAGGGGAGTTACCAGACGTGAACAGACTAAGTTCATGGCTTGACATTTCTTGAACAAAACAACCAATCCATAGGAGCATTGCTAGCCCATAGTCACACCCTCCAGGGATCAGTCCATTCATTTTTCCCTCCCCAACAACCTCCAGATCTTTTTTGTGCCAAAGTGACTTAACTGTCCATGCAGTCCTGTGGGAGGATCTAGGTATGGTTTACTTCTGGTTTGCCCACACCCTGATTTAGGAGAATCTCTTATTAATCTAGTTTTGGTTAACCTTGGGTTTGACTTGGTCCCTTATGCTCCAGGGACTGTCAAAACTGGAGTTGTTTCTGTGCCCAATTGTTTTCAGCAGGATAATTCATCCACATAACCTAGCCGGCCACTGACAGAAATGAGTGTGTTTTAATTATATCGTAAATGGTTTTCTTGGTTTGTCCTATTGACTATAATCTTATTCATTTACTATTTATTATGACACTCCCTCACTAAGAAGTGAGTTTCATTTTATTTAATGATCGTTTACATGATGCTTCCTATATATCAAGTACAGCTCCATGATAAACTGTAAACATAATAAAACATAAGGTAAATATTAACTCATTTAATTTTCCTAAAAGCCCTATGAAACAGACACTATTATTATAATAGATGAGGAAACTGAGACATCAAGAACTTACTTTACGTTCCTAAGATCACACAGCTGGGAAGCTTCAGGACCAGCATTAGACCCCAGAAAGACTGGCTTCTGAATCCAGGGACCTAACTAATCACTGTGCTATGTGTTTCCCCATGAGTGCTAAGACATCTCACTAATGAATCTTGAGCACCTGGTGTGGCACCCAGCAATAATGGTTTCCAGTATTGTTGAATGAGTTACCATATAATGCATACAGGTGAATGCTTCATTGATTATAACACTACTGACTTGTAAAAGGAAATGTAATAAATAAAAGTGGCAATGACATACAATTCCAATTGCATTACATGTAATAATAGCTTGATTTTCTTTAATTCTGAAATGTGAGTATAGCACATAGACCAGAGTATCTGATACATTTTTGTTTTTGTTTTTACCACAATGGAAGAACATTATCATTTGTAATGCCTTTGAAGGAGATAAAGTTGGGTGGTAGGATACAGATGGGGCAGAATAATTAAATATCAGAGAATGGCTATGGAGATTTTCTTAAACATTATACTTAGGGAATCAATGAATGATTTGGAGGGCTTCACATGTCCAGACTCTCTCAGAAAACAAAGATAATTCAGCTTTGTTAGTTGTTAGAAAATCACTGATGTGAGTAGAAGTCATGTGTTACCCTTCAAGGCAATGTTCTCTAGCTGGTCACCTGGTTCCAGGTCAGAGCTGGGATAACCTAGCTCTTTTAGAAGGTGACCTGCTATCTGCTGCTGTTAATAACCCTTTTCAAAGCACTGATTTGGTTATGCTCCGTTTGCCAGGTCTTATTTTCTCTCTTGTGGTTTGTCGATGTGTCAGCACATTACGTCACATGCACAGGTGGAAGGTCGATATCTGATGGAAGGGTAACATGATGCAGGAAGTGAATCTTTTGGTTTCCTAACCTGTATCAAGGCCAATGTCAGATGGACATAGCTGGCAAGCCTTAAAACATGGCGGCTTTCCTAAGTCACAGGCTGTCAGGGGAGGCTCAGCAAAGTTTTGGGAGCTCACCTTGGCTCAGTGCTACCACAGGTGAATCTCTTACTGTGCACTCTCACCTAGCCTCAGGCTCATACATTTGGAGTAATTGTGCTTACATAAGGAGAGGAGATGCTTTAGCTGCATAGATAGACCTTTGATTATAATATTACATTTTGAATTCTTATGATGGGCTTCCCATTTTAATGGCCAGAGATACCATGAGAAATAGGAACTACGAGTGTTGCTGTTTTATCTGTGAACATTGAAGCAATTTGTCTACAGTTAAAGGACCAGAAGAGGTGGAGTTAGGTTGGTTAGGTGTGCATTACTCTGCTCCGATATGGTGTTCTTCTAATATGGATATTTAAATCTCATGCTGCCTTTAGTTCTTCACCAGATTAATAAACATTTGTTAGTATAAACGCTATTACATCAAAAGAAATAGTAGTATTTTCAAAATTCTAGGAGGTCATTGTCTTCTAAATTTCTCACTGAAAATAATGCTAAGTCATATGTGGCTGATTAAGTATTAAGCCCTATGGAATCATAGGGCACCCAAAACAAGGCTCAAATTAACTGTAGGAATTGTAATTACATACTTTTTTTTGTGTGTGTGAAAAGACTAGATGGTTGGTTTGAATTACTAGCTGTGTGGCTGTGGGAAAATTACTTAATATCTTTAGGCTCTGGTTTCCTTATCTGTAAAGTGGGTATGATACCATCTACTTTTCTGGGTGGTTGCCATGATTAAAGTACATAATGCATTTATTAAACTCCCTAGCGCAGTACCTGACACATAATAGGCAATAGTAAATGTCCATTCTCTTTGACTATGTCTTTCATTGGGTGTGTGGGAAAATTATGTGAACAAACTCTACAAATCAATTCATTCTAAGTGCTCTTTGGAAGTAACGGTAGAAAGTCTTACAGAACAGTCATTATTGCAGTTTGGGCTAGTTCCCCCCCAACCTCCAAGAACATAATGTTAAAATGTACTGCAATATTGAATATACAACAATTTGCTATGAATCTGTTTTCAGCAGCGCAACAATTAAGCAGAAGTTTTCTGTATGCGATTCAAGAATGCTCTTTATACTTTCAGCACAAAAATTGCATTACCTGTAGCTACAGAAGGAAGTGTGCTCAGTCAAGCTTGAAAGCAATGTTACAAGACAAGGATTAACAAATTGCAAGACAAAATCCTTAGAAGTAAGGTCACCACCAGGCTGTAGCTGGGGCACAAGCCAGGGAATATGTTTAATATGCACTGCTCCATTAGTTCCTGGAATCTCAGAACATAACTTGCCTCACTGAATCATACCAGAAGGAGGAAAGCAACAGGAGTGTCGTGTCTCTGCTTTTGCAGACAACATAACGTTGTTTTATTTTCAAAAAAAATTTTTTAAAAATTATACACATACGTTTCAGAGTCAAATGTTATTGAAGGGCTTGGAGCAAATTATAGGGGTTTCTCCTCATCCTTACCCTCAGTCTTCTGTCATTACTTCCAACAATTTTAGCTTTTTATTTCTGGCATTTGCATATTTGCAAATTTCTAAATTACTTGTGTGCCATGCTTTCTTTGGATTTACAATATTAGCCATTCTGTAAACATTCTTTAACGATATTTAAGAATTTAGTCTTCTCATCCCACCACAACTTCTGCCTCTCTTCTCCCATAATCCCAACAGAGAATATTAGAACCTTTGCTTAATTGACTATTCTATGTTTATATTGCTGTACCCATGCAAATATTGCTCAGGCTAAGCACCATAGTGTGTAAATGTATGTTTACTTTTTTTTCTTTTTTTGAAGTTAATGATGTCTTTTTTTTTTTTCTTTCAGTTTACTTATCTTTGTCCCTATTTCTAAGTCTTTCACAACTTAGAATGGCTTCTTGGTATTTTTTTTCTACAAGTTCAATCACATCAATAATATACATGCAGCATTTTGGTTTCCTTGGAAGCATCACCCCCAAACACCTTTCTCTGGCCTGCTGCACAGCCTTCTCCTGGGAATTCCTTGAGCTGGGTTCTTTTTTTCCTGGATTTTGAGTGTTGCTTGGTGGGCTTGTTCTGGTGGAGCATGTCATCAGATGGTGCGGCAGCAGAAGACATGGTGGTGGCATCCTCAGTGTCTGTCTCTAATCACACAGTGACCAGTCTGGACTGTTCACCCTCCATGCTTAATACACAATTACCCTCCTGGGATCTCCTTTTACCCTCGTTCTCAAAAGTCTCTCTGTTTCCTTCCTAATTTTGAGTTTCTTTCTTTGCTTCTCACATCTCACACCTTCCTGGTTTGCTCCCTTTGTTAGAATCTCTGTCTTGCTTTCTGGTTCATTCTCTCAGATTTACCTCTTCAGTAAAGGCCCATTTTCTGTTTAATCAGTTCATTCAATATGTAATTTAACTGGCTTTAAAAAAGTATGCTCATTTTCAACTTCATCTGTTTTATGTTTTTATTCTTTTGTTATAGTTTCTATTCTTTTGTCTCTTTAACCATTTTCAATGTATTCATCTTACAATATTTTAGATTATTGTTCATGTATCATCACTTAATTTAGGGCTAATTCTGTATCTACTTACTACATTTCCTGTATCTGCTTATTCTTGCTCATTTTATTATTTTTACAGCTGATTTACATTTTTTATTTGTAACTTTTGTGGGTACATAGTAGGTATATATATATTTTTTGTTGTTGTTGTTTTATTGTACTTTAGATTCTGGGGTACATGTGCAGAGCATTCAGGATTGTTGCACAGGTACATTCATGGCAAGGTGGTTTGTTGCCACCATTTTTCCATCACGTATACCTGACATTTCTCCCCATGTTATCTCTTCCCCACCCTCTCTCCCACTATCCCTCCCATAGCCACCCTCAATGGACCCCAGTGTGTGATGCTCCCCTCCCTGTGTCCATGTGTTCTCATTGTTAAACACCCACCTATGAGTGAGAACATGCAGTGTTTGGTTTTCTGTTCTTGTGTCAGTTTGCTGAGAATGATGGTTTCCAGGTTCATCCGTGTCCCTACAAAGGACACAAACTCATCATTTTTTATGGCTGCATAGTATCCCATGGTGTGTATGTGCCACATTTTAATTGTCCAGTCTATCATTGATGGGTATTTGGGTTGGTTCCAGGTCTTTGCTATTGTAAACAGTGCCACGTTGAATATGCGTGTGCATGTGTCTTTATAATAGAACGATTTATAATCCTTTGGGTATATACTCAGTAATGGGATTGCTGGGTCAAATGGAATTTCTATTTCTAGGTCTTTAAGGAATTGCCACACTGTCTTCCACAGTGGCTGAACTAATTTACACTCCCACCAACAGTGTAAAAGTGTTCCTATTTCTCCACATCCTCTCCAGCATCTGTTGTCTCCAGATTTTTTAATGATCACCATTTTAACTGGTGTGAGATGGTATCTCAATGTGGTTTTGAATTACATTTCTCTAATAACCAGTGATGATGAGCATTTTTTCATGTGTTTGTTGGCCTCATATATATCTTCTTTTGAAAAGTGTCTGTTCGTATCCTTTGCCCACATTTGAATGGGTTTTTTTTTTCCTTGTAAATCTGTTTCAGTTCTTGCAGGTTCTGGATATTAGCCCTTTGTCAGATGGGTAGATTGCAAAATTTTTTTCCCAGTATGTTGGTTGCTGGTTCACTCTAATGATTGTTTCTTTTGCTGTACAGAATTTCTGGAGTTTAATAATATCCCATGTGTCTATTTTGGCTTTTGTTGCCATTGCTTTTGGCGTTTTGGTCATGAAGTCCTTGCCTACGCCTATGTCCTGGATGGTTTTGCCTAGGTTTTCTTCTAGGGTTTTTATGGTGCTAGGTCTTATGTTTAAGTCCTTAATCCATCTGGAGTTAAATTTAGTGTAAAGCGTCAGGAAGGGGTCTGGTTTTTGCTTTCTGCACATGGCTAGCCAGTTTTCCCAACATCATTTATTAAACAGGGAATCCTTTCCCCATTGCTTGTTTTTGTCAGGTTTGTCAAAGATCAGATGGTTGTAGATGTGTGGTGTTGCTCCTGTGGCCTCTGTTCTGTTCCATTGGTTTATGTCTCTGTTTTGATATCAGTACCATGCTGTTTTGATTACTATTGCCTCATAGTATAGCTTGAAGTCTGGCAGCATGATGCCGCCAGCTTTGTTCATTTTGCTTAGGATTGTCTTGGCTCTGTGGGCTCTCTTTTGGTTCCATATGAAGTTTGAAGTGTTTTTTTTTTTTTTTTTTTTTTTTTTTCCAGTTGTGTGAATAAGGTCATTGGTAGCTTGATGGGGATAGCGTTAAATCTATAAATTACTTTGTGTGATATGGTCATTTTCATAATATTGATTCTTCCTAACCGTGAGCATGGAATGTTTCTCCATCTGTTTGTGTCTTCTCTTATTTCCTAGTGCTTTGTAGTTCTCCTTGAAGAGGTCCTTTACGTCCCTTGTTAGTTGTATTCCTAGGTATTTTATTCCCTTTGTGGCAATTGTGAATGGAAGTTCGCTCTTGATTTGGCTCTCTGTCTGTTATTGGTGTGTAGGAATGCTTGTGATTTCTGCACATTGATTTTGTATCCTGAGACTTTGCTGAAGTTGCTTATCAGCTTAAGGAGAGTTTGGGCTGAGGCGATGGGGTCTTCTAAATATGCAATCATGTCTTCTGCAAATAGAGACAATTTGACTTCCTTTTTTTCTAATTGAATACCCTTTATTTCTCTTTCTTGCCTGATTCCTCTGGCTAGAACTTCCAATACTATATTGAATAGGAGTGGTGAGAGAGGGCATCCTTGTCTAGTGCTAGAGTTCAAAGGGAATGCTTCCAGTTTTTGCTGATTTAGTATAATATTGGCAGTGGGTTTGTCATAAATAGCTTTTATTATTTTGTGATAGGTTCCATCAATACCTAGTTTATTGAGAGTTTTTAGCATAAAGCACTGTTGAATTTTGTCGAAGGCCTTCTCTGCATCTAATGAGATAATCATGTGTTTTTTGTCTTTGGTTCTATTTATGTGGTGGATTACATTTGTGGACTTGCGTTATGTTGAACCAGCCTTGCATCCCTGGGATGAAGCCTTCTTGATTGTGATGCATAAGCTTTTTGATGTGCTGTTGCAATCCGTTTGCCAGCATTTTATTGAAGATTTTTGCATCTATGTTCATCATGGATATTGGCCTGAAGTTTTCTTTTCTTGTTGAGTCTCTGCCAGGTTTTGGTATCAGGATGATGTTGGTCTCATAAAATGATTTGGGAAGGATTCCCTCTTTTTAGATTATTTGGAATAGTTTTAGAAGGAATGGAACCAGCTCCTCTTTGGATGTCTGGTAGAATTTGGCTGTGAACCCATCGACCTGGGCTTTTTTTGGGTGGTAGGCTCTTATGCTGCCTCAACTTCAGACCTTGTTATTGGTCTATTCAGGGTTTTGACTTCTTGGTTTAGGCTTGGGAGGAGGCAAGTGTCCAGGAATTTATCCATTTCTTCCAGGTTTACTAGTTTATATGCATAGAGTTGTTTGTAATAATCTCTGATGATGGTTTGAATTTCTGTGGAATCTGTGGTGATATCCCCTTTATTATTTTTTTAATTGCATCTATTTGGTTATTCTCTCTTTTTTATTAATCTGGCTAGTGGTCTGTCTATTTTGTTGATCTTTTAAAAAAAACCAGCTCCTGGATTTACTGATTTTTTGAAGGGTTTTTTTGTGTCTCTATCTCCTTCAGTTCTGCTCTGATCTTAGTTATTTCTTGTCTTCTGTTTGTTTTTGAGTTTTTTAAATCTTGCTCCTCTAGCTCTTTCAATTTTGATGATAGGGTGTCGATTTTAGACCTTTCCTTGCTTCTCATGTGGGCATTTATTGCTATATATTTTCCTCTAGAGACTGTTTTAAATGTGTCCCAGAGATTCTGGTATGTTGTGTCTTCGTTCTCATTGGTTTTGAGAAGATGTTTGTTTCTGCCTTCATTTCATTGTTTCTCCAGTCAACATTCAAGAGCCAGTTGTTCAGTTTCCATGAAATTGTGTGGTTCTGAGTTAGTTTCTGAATTCTGAGTTCTAACTTGATTGCACTGTGGTCTAAGAGACTGTTTGTTATGATTTCCGTTCTTTTGCATTTGCTGAGGAGTGATTTACTTCCAATTACATGGTCAGTTTTAGAGTAGATGTTATGTGGTGCTGAGAAGAATGTATATTCTGTGGATTTGGGTTGGAGAGTTTTGTAAATGTCTATTAGGTTTTCTTGTTCCTGGTCTGAGTTCAAGTCCTGGATTTCCTTGTTAATTTTCTGTCTGGTTGATCTGTCTAATATTGACGATGGGCTGTTAAAGTCTCCCACTATTATTGTGTGGGAGTCTACGTCTCTTTGTAAGTCATTAAGAACTTGCTTTATGTATCTGGGTGCTCCTGTACCCAGAGATTCTGGTACGTTGTGTCCTCATTCTCTTTGGTTTCAGAGAACATGTTTATTTCTGCCTTCATTTCATTGTTTATCCCGTCAACATTCAGGAGCCAGTTGTTCAGTTTCCGTGAAGTTGTGTGGTTTTGAGTTAGTTTCTTAATCCTGAGATCTAATTTGATTGTACTGTCATCTGAGAGACTGTTTGTTATGATTTTTGTTCTTTTGCATTTGATGAGGAGTGATTTACTTCCAACTATGTGGTCAATTTTAGAGTAAGTGCGATGTGGTGCTGAGAAGAATGTATATTCTGTGGATTTGGGATGGAGATTTCTGTAGTTGTCTACTAGGTCCGCTTGTTCCAGTTCTGCGTTCAAGTCCTGTATATCCATGTTGATTTTCTGTCTCTTTGATCTGTCTAATGTTGACAGTGGAGTGTTAAAATCTCCCACTATTATTGTGGAGGAGTCCAAGTCTCTTTGTAGGTCATTAAGAACTTGCTTTATATATCTGGGTGGGTGCATATATATTTAGGATAGTTAGCTCTTCTTGTTGTATTGATCTTTTCACCATTATGTAGTGTCCTTCTTTGTCTCTTCTGATCTTTGTTGGTTTAAAGTTGATTTTATCAGAGACTAAAATTGCAAACCCTGCTTTTTTTTGCTCTCCAATTGCTTGGTAGATCTTCTTCCATCCCTTTTTTTGAATCTGTGTGTATCTTTAAATGTGAGGTGGGTTTCCTGAATGCAGGACACCAGTGGGTTTTGACTTTTTACCCTGTTTGTCAGTCTTTGTCTTTTGATTGGGGCATTTAGGCCATTTACATTTAACGTTAATATTGTTATATGTTAATTTGATCCTGCCAGTTTGTTACTGGTTGTTTTACCCATTGGTTGATGTAGTTTCCTCATTGCATTGTTGGTCTTTACCATTTGGTTCATTTTTGCAGTGGCTGGTATTGGATTTTTTTTCGGTGTTTAGTGCTTCCTTCAGGAGCTCTTGTAGGGCAGGTCTGGTGGCAACAAAATCTCTCAGTAATTGCTTGTCCATAAGTATTTTCTTTCTTCTTCACTTATGAAGCTTAGTTTGGCTGGGTAAGAGATTGTGGGTTGAAAGTTCTTTTCTTTAAGGATCTTGAATTTTGGTCCCCACTCTCTTCTGGCTTGTAGGGTTTCTGCCAAGAGATCTGCTGTGAGTCTGATGGGCTTTCCTTTGTGGGTGACCTGAACTTTCTCTCTGGCTGTCCTTAGCATTTTTTCCTTCATTTCAACCCTGGTGAATCTGATGATTATGTGCCTTGGGGTTGCTCTTCTTGAGGAGTATCTCTGTGGTATTCTTTGTATTTCCTGTATTTGAATGTTGGCCTGCTTTGCTAGGTTGGAGACGTTCTCCTGGATAATATTTTGAAGAGTGTTTTCCAGCTTGGATTCATGTTCCCTGTCCTCTTCAGGTGCACCAATTAAGTGTAGATTAGGTCTTTTCATATAATCCCATATTTCTTGGAGGCTTTATTCATTTCTTTTCACTCTTTTTTCTATTTTCTTGCCTTCTCATTTCATTGAGTTGGTCTTCGATCTTTGATATCCTTTCTTCTGCTTGATTGATTAGGCTTTTGAAACTTGTATATGCTTCATGAAGTTTTCGTGCTGTGTTTTTCACCTCCCTTGAGTCATTTATGTTCTCTAGGCTGGTTATTCTAGTTAGCATTTCATCTAATCTTTTTCCAAGGCTCTTAGTTTCTTTGCATTGGGTTAAAACATGTTCTTTTAGCTCAGAGATGTTTGTTATTACCCATCTTCTGAAGCCTGCTTCTGTCAGCTCGTCGAAATCATTTTCTGACCTGTTTTGTTGCCGAGCTGGTGAGTCATTGTTATCTCTCTAGAAAGGAGAGGCATTCTGGACTTTGATGTTTTCGTCCTTTTTGCACTGGTTTCTTCCCATCTTCTCTGAGTGGACATCCTCTGTTAAAGTTGGGGTTATTTCTCCTGTATGAAGCTCTTTTTTTAAAATTTTTTATTTTTTATTTAATGCAAGTGTCAGTGTGCCACTTGAGACAATCTGTCTGTTGTCTGCCTGTGGAGGTACTGCTGGGCTGCCTTGGTCTCAGCCAGGCTGTTGTTTATTCTTCATCTGGTTTTCATACTGGTGGGGTTAGCCCCACCTTCCCAAAGGTGGGCTCTTTCCCTGTGCCAAGCCCTCTGTTCCTGGATGGAGGATGTGTTAACTGTGAAACTCCTGGGAGAGGGACTCTGGTTGTTGGATCTTGTGGGGGAGGGGCCTGTCTGCTTGTATCCCCCTCCCTGCTTTCTACTTTCCCTTCTGTGGGATGGGCAGTTCCTTTTTGCAAGATTTCTCAGTATTAGTCCAAATCTCTGCCCTGGTCTGCACTAACAAGGCACTGGTTTGGCCGAGGCTGCCAGCCTGGGCTGTCGCACGGGACTGCGCCTCCAGGTGATTCTCAGCAAAGTGGTGTTTTCCTGGTCTGTGTGCTGCCAAAGTCTTGGAGTGAATTGTTGTATCTGATTCAGAGAACCAAGACAGTGATGCCCCCACCCCCAATCCTCCGTGCCTGATACACTTTCCAGGTGGGGCAGTGCCCCTCCTTGCCTTGGCTGGATGCCTTTGGGCTACTTTTGCTGCCTTTTTGGGGGGTTAATCCCACTGTTCAACCAGTCCCTTTAAAACAAAACTGGTAACTCACTCCAAGATGCAGATAGTGCTCTGGTTCTGTCTCAGTGGTAGCTGTATTCTGGAGTAGCTTCCTTTCAGCCGTCTTCCCCACTTCTAGTAGGCATATATGTTTATGTGACATATGAGATGTTTTGATACAGGCATGCAATATGTAATAATCACATCATGGAGAATGGGGTGATTCCCTCAAGCATTTATGTGTTACAGATAATCCAATTACATTCTTTTATACTAATTTTTAAATGTACATTCAAGTTATTATTGACTGTAGTCCCCTTGTTGTGTTATCAAAAGGAGGTCTTATTCTAACTATTTTTTTCTGCCATTTACCATTCTCACCTCCCCCCTCAATCCCCACCCATGACTACCCCTCCCATCCTCTGGCAACCTTCCTCTCTAAGCCCATGAGTTCAATTGATTTGATTTTTAAATCCCACAAATAAATGAGAACATGTGATATTTGTCTTTCTGTGCCTGACCTGTTTTACTTAAAATGCCCTCCATTTCCATCCATGTTGTTGCAAATGACTGGATCTCATTCTTTTTTTATGGCCCAATAGTACTCCACTGTGCGTAAGTACCACATTAAAAAAAAAATTCTTTTATTTTTATTTTTTAAATTTTACTTTAGGTTTATACTATATCCAGCATTTCTCCCCATGTTATCCCTCCCCACCCTCCTCACCCCCCAGTGTCCCTCCCCTACCCTCTACAGCTGCCCCCAGTGTGTGATGCTCCTCTCCCTGAGTCCACTTGTTCTCATTGTTCAGCCCCACCTATGAGTGAGAACATGCAGTGCTTGGTTTTCTGTTCTTGTGTCAGTTTGCTGAGAATGATGGCTTCCAGATTCATCCAAGTCCCTACAAAGGACATGAACTCATCGTTTTTCATGGCTGCATAGTATCCCATGGTGTATATGTACCACATTTTCTTTGTCCAGTCTATCATTGATGGGCATTTGGGTTGGTTCCAGGTCTTTGCTATTGTATACATGGCTGAAATAAACATACATATTCCTGTGTCTTTATAGTAGAATGATTTATAGTTCTTTGGGTATATACCCAGTAATGGGATTGCTGGGTCAAATGGAATTTCTATTTCTAGATTGCTGAGAAATTGCCACACTGTCTTCCACAGTGGTTGAACTAATTACATTCTCACCAACTGTGTAGAAATGTTCCTATTTCTCCACATCCTCTCCAGCTCCTGTTGTCTCCAGATTTTTAATGGTCGCCATTCTAACTGGCATGAGATGGTATCTCAATGTGGTTTTGATTTACATTTCTCTAATGACCAGTGATGATGAGCATTTTTTCATATGTTTGTTGGCCTCACATATGTCTTCTTTTGAAAAGTGTCTTTTCATATCCTTCACCCCCTTTTGAATGGGGTTGTTTGTTTTTTTCTTGTCAATCTGTTTTAGTTCTTTGTAGATTCTGGATATTAGCCCTTTGTCAGATGGGTAGATTGCAAAAATGTTTTCCCATTCTGTTGGTTGCCGGTTCACTCGAATGATGGTTTCTTTTGCTGTACAGAAGCTCTGAATTTTAATTAGATCCCACGTGTCTATTTTGGCTTTTGTTGCCATTGCTTTTGGTGTTTTGGTCATGAAGTCCTTGCCTATGCCTGTGTCCTGGATGGTTTTGCCTAGGTTTTCTTCTTGGGTTTTTATGGTGTTGGGTTTTATGTTTAAATTTTTGATTTTTTTTTTTTTTTTTTTTTTTTTGAGACGGAGTTTCGCGCCTGTTGCCCAGGCTGGAGTGCAATGGCGTGATCTCGGCTCACCGCAACCTCCGCCTCCTGGGTTCAGGCAATTCTCCTGCCTCTATGTTTAAATCTTTAATCCATCTGGAGTTAATTTTAGTATAAGGCATCAGGAAGGGGTCCAGTTTCTGCTTTCTGCACACTGCTAGCCTGTTTTCCCAACACCATTTATTAAACATGGAGTTCTTTCCCCATTGCTTGGTTTTGTCAGGTTTGTCAAAGATCAGATGGTTGTAGATGTGTGGTGTTGCTTCTGGGTCCTCTGTTCTGTTCCATTGGTCTATATCTCTGTTTTGATACCAGTACCATGCTGTTTTGATTACTGTAGCCTTGTAGCATAGTTTGAAGTCTGGCAGTGTGATGCTTCCTACTTTGTTCTTTTTGCTTAGGATTATCTTGGCTATGCAGCTCTCTCATGATTCCATATGAAGTTTAAAGTGGTTTTTTGCAGTTCTGTGAATAAGGTCATTGGTAGCTTGATGGGGATAGCATTGAATCTATAGATTACTTTAGACAGTATTGCCATTTTCATGATATTAATTCTTCCTAACCATAAGCATGAAATGTGTTTCCATCTGTTTGTGTCCTCTCTTATTTTGTTGAGTAGTGCTTTATAGTTCTCCTTGAAGAGATCTTTTACCTCCTTTGTTAGCTGTATTCCTAGGTATTTTATTCTCTTTGTAGCAATTGTGAATGGGAGTTCGCTCTTGATTTGGCTTTCTGTTTGTCTGTTATTGGTATACAGGAATGCTTGTGATTTCTGCATGTTGATTTTGTATCCTGACACTTTGCTGAAGTTGCTTATCAGTTTCAGGAGATTTTGGGCTGAGACGATGGGGTCTTTTAGATATACAATCATGATGTCTACAAATAAAGACAGTTTGAATTCCTCCTTTCCTATTTGAATACCTTTTATTTCTTTTTCTTGCCTGATTCCTCTGGTTAGAACTTCCAACACTATAGTGACTAGGAGTGGTGAGAGAGTGCATTCTTATCTAGTGCCTGATTTCAAAGGGAATTCTTCCAGCTTTTGCCCATTCAGTATGATGTTGGCTGTAGGTTTGCGATAAATGGCTTTTATTATTTTATGATACATTCTGTTGATACCTAGTTTATTGAGAGTTTTTAGCATGAAGGCCGGTTGAAATTTGTCAAAAGCCTTCTCTGCATCTATTGAGATAATCACGTGGTTTTGGTCTTTGGCTCTGTGTATGTGATGAATTACGTTTATGGATTTGTGTATGTTGAGCCAGTCTTGCTTCCCCGGGGTTGAAGCCTTCTTGATCGGCATGGATGAGCTTTTTGATGTGCTGTTGCAATCGGTTTGCCTGTATTTTATTGAAAATTTTTGTGTCATTGTTCATCGTGGATATTGTCCTGAAGTTTTCTTTTTTAGTTGAGTCTCTGCCTGGTTTTGGTATCAGGATGATGTTGGTCTCATAAAATGAGTTAGGGAGGATTTGCTCCTTTTGTATTGTTTGATACAGTTTTAGAAGGAATGGAACCAGCTCCTCTTTGTATGTCTGGTAAAATTTGGCTGTGAACCCGTCTGGATCTGGACTCTTTTTTGGTTGGCAGGCCATTGATTGCTGCCTTTACTTCAGCCCTTGATATTGGTTTATTCAGGGTTTTAACTTCCTCCTGGTTTAGTCTTGGTAGAGGACAAGTGTCCAGGAATTTATTCATTTCTTCCTGGTTTACTGATTTATGTGCATAGAGCTGTTTGTAGTAATCTCTGATGGTAGTTTATATTTCTGTGGGCCTAAGTACCACATTTTCTTTATCCATTCATCATGGATGATTAGGTTGCTTCCAGATCTTGGCTAGTGTGAACAGTGCTGCAATAAACATGGGAGTGCAGAATGTCTCTTCAATATGCTCATTTCCTTTCTTTTGGGTATATACTTAGCAGTGGGATTGCTGGATCAACTTTTAGTTCTTTAAGGAATCTCAACTTTTAGTTCTTTAAGGTATCTCCATGGTAGTTATATTAATTTACATTCCCACCAAAAGTGTACGAGAATTCCCTTTCCTCCACATCCTTCCCAGCATTTGTTATTGCCTGTCTTTGGGATAAAAATCATTTTAACTGGGGTGAAATGATACCTCATTGTAATTTTCATTTGCATTTCTCTGATGAGCAGTGATGTTGACCACCTTTTTATATGCCTGTTTGCCACTTGTATGTCTTCTTTTGAAAAATGTCTATACAAATCTTTGCCCATTAAAAAAAATCAGATTATTAGATTTTTATAGAGTTGTTTGAGCTCCTTATATAGTCTGGGTCAAGTGTCCCCAAACTTTTTACACAGGAGGCCAGTTCACTGTCCCTCAGACCGTTGGAGGGCCGCCACATACTCTGCTCCTCTCACTGACCACCAATGAAAGAGGTGCCCCTTCCTGAAGTGTGGCGGGGGAGGGGGGCGGATAAATGGCCTCAGGGGGCCGCAGTTTGGGGACACTTGGTCTGGATGTTAATTCCTTGTCAGATGGATAGTTTGCAAATATTTTCTCCCATTCTTTGGGTTGTCTCTACTTTGTTGTTGGTTTCCTTTGCTGTGTAGATGTTTTTAAAACTTGATGCAATCCATTTTTGCCTGGTTGCCTGTGCTTGTAGGGTACTCAAGAAATTTTTGCCCAGAACAATGTCCTGGAGATTTTTCCCAATGTTTTCTTGTACTAGTTGCATAGTTTGAGGTCTTACATTTAAGACATTAATCGATGTTGATTTGATTTTTGTATATGGCTAGAGAGAGAGGTCTGGTTTTATGCTTCTGCATGTAGTTATTCAGTTATCTAGTTTTTCTAGCACCATTTATTGAAGAGACTATCTTTTCCACAGTGTATGTTATTGTCACTTGTGTGAAAAATGAGTTCACTGTAGGTGTATGGTTTTGTTTCTGGATTCTCTATTGTGCTCAATTGATCTATGTGTCTGTTTTTATGCCAGAACCATGCTGTTTTGGTGAATATAGCTCTGTAGTATAATTGGAAGTGTGATTCCTTCAGTTTTGTTTTTTGTTTTTGCTTAGGGTAGATTTGGCCATTCTGGGTCTTTTGTGGCTCTATATAAATTTTGAGACTTTTTTTTCCTATTTCTGTGAAGAATGTCATTGTTATTTTGATAGCGGTTGCATCAAATCTGTAGATTGCTTTGGATAGTATGAACATTTAAACAATATTGATTCCTCTAATCCAAGACCACGGAATATCTTTCCATTTTTTGTTGTTCTCTTTATTTCCTTCATCAGTGTTTCATAGCTTTCATTATAAAGATCTTTCATTTCTTTTGTTGATTCCTAATACTTCATTTTATTTGTGGCTGTTGTAAATTGGATTACATTTTTTGATTTCCAGATTGTTCTCTGGTGGCATACAGAAGTGCTAATGATTTTTGTATGTTGATTTTTTTAATCCTGCAACTTTACTGAATTTATCAGTTTTAATGGTTGTTTTTTTTTTAATTGAGTCTTTAGGTTTTTCCAAAAAGAAGGCCATATCATCTGCTAACGAGGATAATTTGACTTATTCATTTCTTTTTTTTTTTTTTTTGAGATGGAGTTTCGCTCTTGTTGCCCAGGCTGGAGTGCAACGGCACGATCTCAGCTCACTGCAACCTCCGTCTCCTGGGTTCAGGCAATTCTCCTGCCTCAGCTTCCTGAGTAACTGGGATTACAGGCACGCGCCACCATGCCCAGCTAATTTTTTGTATTTTTTAGTAGAGACGGGGTTTCACCATGTTGACCAGGATGGTCTCGATCTCTTGACCTCGTGATCCATCCACCTCAGCCTCCCAGAGTGCTGGGATTACAGGTGTGAGCCACCGCGCCCGGCCTTTATTCATTCCTTTTGTTTGATTGCTCTATCTAGGACTTAGAGTACTATGTTGAATAACAGTAGTGAAAGTGGGCATCCTTGTCATATTTCAAATCATAGAGAAAAGACTCACTTTTTCCTCATTCAGTATGATAGTATCTGTAGGTCTGTTTTATATGGCTTATATTATGTTGAGGCATGTTCTTTCTATACACAAGTTTTTCAGGACTTTTTTTTTTTTTTAATCATGAAGGGATGTTGAATGTTATCAAATGCTTTTCGAGCATCAGTTGAAATGATCATATGGTTTTTGTCTTCATTCTCTTCATATGATGTACTGCATTGATTGATTTGCATATGTTGAACTATCCTCACAACCCAGGGATAAATCCCACTTGATCGTGATGAATAATCTTTTTATACATTGTTAAATTCAATTTGCTAGTATTTTTTTGAGGATTTTTGCATCAATATTCATAAGAGATACTGGCTTGCAGGGTTTTTTTTGTTTTTTTTTAATGTGTCTGGTTTTGCTATCAGGGTCACACTGTCCTCATTGAACGTGTTTGGAAATATTCCTTTCCCCTCCGTTTTTTGGAATAGTTTGAGTAAGATTGGTGTTAGTTTTTTAAATGATTTGTAGGATTCAGCAATGAAGCCATCAGGTCCTGAGCTTTTCTTTACTGGGAGACTTTATTACAGCTTCAATCTCATTACTTGTTATTGGTCTTTTCAGGTTTTGGATCTCTTCCTGGTTCAATTTTGGCAGGTTGTGTATGTCTAGGAATTTGTCCATTTCTTCTGAATTTTCCAATTTATTGGCAAATTAGCCAATAAATTTGTTGTTTCAATTTATTGTTCATAGTAGCCACTAACGATCCTTGAATTTCTGCAGTATCAGTTGTAATGTCTTGTTTTTCACCTCTGATTTTTTTTTTGAGACGGACTTTCACTCTTGTTATCCAGGCTGGAGTGCAATGGCGCAATCTCGGCTTACTGCAACCTCTGTCTCCTGGGTTCAGGCAATTCTCCTGCCTCAGCCTCCTGAGTAGCTGGGATTACAGGCATGCGCCACTATGCCCAGCTAATTTTTTGTATTTTTAGTAGAGATGGGGTTTCACCATGTTGACCAGGATGGTCTCGATCTCTTGACCTCGTGATCCACCCGCCTTGGCCTCCCAAAGTGCTGGGATTACAGGCGTGAGCCACCACGCCCGGCTTCATCTCCGATTTTATTTATTCGGATCTTCTTTCTTTTTTTCTTAGTCTGGCTAAAGGTTTGTCAATCTTGTTTAGTTTTTCAAGAAACTAACTTTTTGTTTCATTGATCTTTTGTATTTCTTCAATTTCATTTATTTCTTCTCTAATTTTTATTCTATTTTCAGTTTGGTTTGCTCTTGTTTTTCTAATTCTTTTTTTAATTTTAAAAGGAGAGGAGACTTTATTTCTTATAAAGCATCAAAGCCTGCATGATGCTTTTCTAGTTCTTTAAGATGCATTGTTAGCTTATTTGAAGTTTTTCTTCTTTTTTGTTATAGGCACTTATAGATATAAACGTTCCTCTTAGTACTGCTTTTACTTTATCCCATAGGTTTTGATTTGTTGTGTTTTCATTATCATTTATTTTAATAAAATTTTCAATTTCCTTCTTAATATATTCATTGACCCACAGGACATTCCAGACCATATTGTTTAATTTTAATGTATTTGTATAGTTTCCAAAATTTCTCTTGTTAATGATTTCTAGTTTTATTCCACTGTGGTCAGAGAAGATACTTGATATTATTTCAATTTTTTGGGGAATGTTTTAAGACATGTTTTGTGATCTAATGTATGATTTATCTTTGAGATTGATCCATGTGCTGAGGAAGAGAATATATATTCTGCAGCCATTGGATGTAATTTTCTGTAGGTATCTATTCGATCTATTTGATCTGTAGTGCAGATTAAATTAAATATTTCTTTGTTGATTTTCTGTCTAGAAGATCTATCCAAAGCACTCTACAGATTCGATGTAGTACCATGATGTTTTAGTTACTATAGCCTTGTAGTATAGTTTGAAGTCAGGTAGTGTGATGCTGCCAGATTTTTTTTGCTTAGTATTGCCTTGGCAATGTGAGCTCATTTTTGGTTCCATATAAAAATTAAAGTAATTATTTCCAATACTCAAAGTGCTATATAGAAGTCTCCAGTTATAGCTGTATTAGAGTCTCTCTCTCTCTCTTTAGCTCTAATAGTATTTGCTTTATATAACTGGGTGCCCCAGTGTTGAATACATTTAAAATTGTTACATTGTCTTGTTAAATTTACCCCTTTATCATTAGTGACATTTGTTGTCTTATATAGTTTTTGTCTTGAAATCTATTTTGTCTGATTTAAGTATA
The DNA here is from genome assembly GCF_048565385.1 of Saimiri boliviensis. Lineage (NCBI taxonomy): Eukaryota > Metazoa > Chordata > Mammalia > Primates > Cebidae > Saimiri > Saimiri boliviensis. The sequence continues at coordinate 96,012,286 of NC_133458.1, read as the reverse complement.
GATACTCCTGTTTTTTCTTGGTTTTCATTGGCTTGGAATATCTTTTTCCATCCCTTTATTTTCAGTTTATATGTGTCTTTATAGGTGAAATGAGTTTCCTGTGGGCAACAGATAAATGGGTCTTGTGTTTTGTTTTTTTTTTTTCTTGAGATGGAGTTTCGCTCTTGTTACTCAGGCTGGAGTGCAATGGCGCGATCTCAGCTCACTACAACCTCCGCCTCCTGGGTTCGGGCAATTCTCCTGCCTCAGCCTCCTGAGTAGCTGGGATTATAGGCACGCGCCACCACACCCAGCTAATTTTTTGTATTTTTTAGTAGAGACGGGGTTTCACCATGTTGACCAGGTTGGTCTCGATCTCTCGACCTTGTGATCCACCCGCCTCGGCCTCCCAAAGTGCTGGGATTACAGGCTTGAGCCACCGCGCCTGGCCTGTTTTTTTAAATCAATTCAGCCACTCTGTCTTTTGATTGGAGAATGTAATCCTTTTCATTCAATGTTATTATTGATAAATAAGGATGCAATTCTGCCATTTTGTTTGTTTTCTGATTATTTTGTGATCTTTCTTCTTCTTCTTTTAGTGAAGGTGATCTTCTGTGGTGATATGGTTCAGTTTCTTGCTTTTTATTTTTTGTGTATCTGTTAAATGTTTTTTGGTTTGAGGTTACTATAAGGCTTGCAGATGCTATCTTATAACTCATTATTTTAATATGATACAAGTTAACACTGTTTGTATAAACAAATAAGCAAAAAAAAAAAAAAAAGAATAAAAACTCTATACCCTAACTTTGTCCCCTCGCTTTTAACTTTTTGTTGTTTCAATTTATGCCTTATTGTACTGTCTCTGTCTTGAAAAGCTGTTGTAGTTATTTTTGATTGGTTCATCATTTAGTCTCTCCACTTAGCGTAAGAGTAGCTTGCACACTGCAGTTAGTGTTATAATGTTCTATGTTTTTCTGTGTACTTGCTATTACCAGGGGGTTTTGAACCTTCAGGTAATTACTTATGGCTCATTAATGTCCTTTTCTTTATGATTGAAGTACTCCCTTTGGCATTTCTTATAGGACAGGTCTGTTGTTGATGAAATTCCTCAGCTTTTGTTTGTTAGGAAGTCTTTATTTCTGTTTTGTGTTTTAAGGATATATATATATATACACATATATATTTAAGGATATATGTATATATATTAACCGGATATACAATTCTAGAGTAAAAGTTTTTTGCCTTTATCACTTTAAATATGTTATGCCACTCTGTCCTGGCCTGTAAGGTTTCCACTGAAAAGTCTGCTGCTAGACATATTGGAGTTCATTGGGTGTTACTTGTTTCTTTTCTCTTGCTGCTCTTAGGATCTTTTCTATATCCTTGATCTTTAGGAGTTGATTCTTAAATGCCTGAGATTGTCTTCTTTGGGTTAAATCTGCTTGGTGTTCTATAACCTTCTTGTACTTGAATGTTGATATCTTCCTTTAGGTTTGGAAAGTTATCTGTTATAATTCCTTTGAGAAAACATTCCATCCCTTTTTTTTCTCTACATCCTCTTTGATGCCAATAACTTTTAGATTTACCCTTTTGATGCTATTTTCTAGATCCTGTAGGCATGATTCATTGTTTTCTTATCTTTCGTCTCCTCTGACTGTGTATTTTCAAATAGCCTTTCTTCAACCTCATTAATCCTTTATTTTCTTCGATCATTCCTGCTGTTAAAAGACTCTGATGCATTTTTTAGTGTGCCAATTGAATTTTTGTCTGCAGAATTTCTGCTTTTTTTTTTAAATCTATTATTATACTTTATGTTTTGGGTATATGTGCAGGTTTATTACATAGGTATACATGTAACAGGTTGGTTTGCTGCACTCATCTACCTGTCATCTCTATTAGGTATTTCTCCTAATGCAATCCCACCCCTAGCCCCTTACCCCCCAACAGGCCCCAGTGTGTGATGGTCCCCTCCCTGTGTCCATGTGTTTTCATTGTTAAACTCCCACTTGTGAGTGAGACCATGCAGTGTTTGGTTTTCTGTTTTTCATTAGTTTGCTGAGAATGATGGTTTCCAGCTTCATCCATGTCCCTGCAAAGGACATGAGTTCATTCTTTTTTATGGCTGCATAGTATTCCATGGCATATGTGTACCACATTTTCTTTATCCAGTCTATCATTGATGGCCACTGGGTTGATTCTAAGTCTTTACTATTGTGAACAGTGCCACAATAAACATATATGTGCATGTTTGTTTATAGTAGAATGATTTATAATTCTTTGAGTGTATACCCAGTAATGGGATTGCTGGGTCAAATGGTATTTCTGGTTCTAGATCCTTGAGGAATCATCACACTGTCTTCCACAATGGTTGAACTAATTTACACTCCCACCAACAGTGTAAAAGTGTTCCTATTTCTCCACATCCTCTCTGGCATCTGTTGTCTCCTGACTTTTTAATGATTGCCATTCTAACTGGTGTGAGATGGTATCTCATTGTGGTTTTGATTTGCATTTCTCTAATGACCAGTGAGGACGAATTTTGTTCATATGCTTTTTGGCTGCATAAATGTCTTCGAGAAGGGTCTGTTCATATCCTTTGCCCACTTTTTGATGGGGTTGTTTGTTTTTTTCTCTTGTAAATTTAAGTTCTTTGTAGATTCTGGATATTAGCCCTTCGTCAGACAGATAGATTGCAAAAATTTTCCCCCATTCTGTGGGTTGCCTGTTCACTCTGATGATACATTCTTTTGCTGTGCAGAAGCTCTTTAGTTTAATTAGATCCCATTTGTCAATTTTGGCTTTTGTTGCCATTGCTTTTGGTGTTTTAGTCATGAAGTCTTTGGCCATGCCTATGTCCTCAATAGTATTACGTAGGTTTTCTTCCAGGGTTTTAATGGTTTTAGGTCTTACATTTAAGTCTTTAATGCATCTTGAGTTAATTTTTGTATAAGGTATAAGGAAAGGATCCAGTTTCAGTTTTCAGCAGATGGCTAGCCAGTTTTCCCGACACCATTTATTAAATAGGGAATCCTTTCCCAGTTTTTTTTTTTTTTTGGTCAGATTTGTCAAAGATCAGATGGTTGTAGATGTGTGGCATTAATTCAGAAGCCTCTGTTCTGTTCCATTGGTCTATATATCTGTTTTGATACCAGTACCATGATGTTTTAGTTACTGTAGCCATGTAGTATAGTTTGAAGTCAGGTACCGTGATGCCGCCAGCTTTTTTTTGCTTAGTATTGCCTTGGCAATGTGAGCTCATTTTTGGTTCCATAAAATAATTAAAATAGTTATTTCCAGTTCTGTGAAGAAGGTCAGTGGTAGCTTGATGGGGTAACATTGAATCTGTAAATTGCTTTGAGTAGTATGGCCATTTTCATGATATTGATTCTGCCTATCTGTGAGCATGGAATGTTTTTCCATTTGTTGTGTCCTCTCTTATTTCCTTGAGCAGTGGTTTGTAGTTCTTGAAGATGTCCTTCACATCCCTAAAATACCCTTATTCCTAGGTATTTTATTCTCTTTGTAGCAATTATGAATGGGAGTTCACTCATGATTTGACTGTCTATTATTAGTGTATAGCTTGTGATCTTTGCACATTGATTTCGTATCCTGAGACTTTGCTGAAATTGCTTATCAGCTTAAGGAGATTTGGGGCTGAGACAATGGATTTTCTAAATATACAGTCATGTCATCTGCAGAGACAATTTGACTTCCTCTCTTCCTATTTGAATATTCTTTATTTCTTTGTCTTGCCTGATTGCCCTGGCCAGAACTTCCAATACTTTGTTGAATAGGAGTGGTGAGAGAGGGCATCCTTTTCTTGTGCCAGTTTTCAAAGGGAATGCTTCCAGTATTTGCCTATTCGGTGTGATATTGGGTGTGGGTTTGTCATAAATAGCTCATTATTTTAAGATACATTCCATCAATATCTAGTCTATTGAGAGTTTCTAGCATGAAGGGGTGTTGAATTTTATTGAAGGCCTTTTCTGCATCTATTGAGGTAATAATGTAGTTTTTGTTATTGGTTCTGTTTATGTGATGGATTATGTTTATGGATTTGTGGATGTTGAACCAACCTTGCATTCCCAGGGATGAAGCCTACTTGATCATGGTGGGCAAGCTTTTTGATGTACTGCTGGATTCTGTTTGCCAGTATTTTATTGAGGATTTTTGCATCGATGTTTATCAGGGATATTGGCCTGATTTTCCTTTTTTGTTGTGTCTCTGCTGGGTTTTGGTATCAGGATGATGCTGTCCTCATAAAATGGAGTTAGAGAGGATTCCCTCTTTTTCTCTTGTTTGGAATAGTTTCAGAAGGAATGGTAACAGCTCCTCTTTGTACCTCTGGTAGAATTCGGCTGTGAATCCATCGGTCCTGGGCTTTTTTTTGGTTGATAGGCTATTAATAATTGCCTCGATTTCAGATCTTTTTATTGGTCTATTCAGGGATTTGAGTTCTTCCTGGTTTAGACTTTGGAGGGTGTATGTGTCCAGGAATTTATCCATTTCTTCTAGATATTCTAGTTTATTTGCATAGAGATGTTTATAGTATTCTCTGATGATAGTTTGTATATCTGTGGGATCAGTGGTGATATCCCCTTTATAATTTTTCATGTGTCTATTTGATTCTTCTCTCTTTTCTTCTTTATTAGTCTGGCTAGAACTCTATTTTGTTGATATTTTCAAAAAACCAGCTCCTGGATTCACTGACTTTTTTGAAGGGTTTTTGTGTGTGTGTGTGTGTGTGTCTCTATCTCATTCAGTTCAGCAATTATTTCTTGTCTTCTGCTAGCTTTTGAATTTGTTTGCTCTTGCTTCTCTAGTTCTTTTAATTGTGATGTAAGGATGTTGATTTTAGATATTTCCTGCTTTCTCTTGTGGACATTTAGTGTTATAAATTACCCTCTAAACACTGCTTTAGCTGTGTCCCAGAGATTCTGGTACATTGTGTCTTTGTTCTAATTGGTTTCAAAGAACTTTTTTATTTCTGCCTTAATTTCATTATTTACCCAGGAGTCATTCAGGAGCAGGTTGTCCAGTTTCCATGTAGCTGTGTGGTTTTGAGTGAATTTCTTAGAATTCTGAGTTCCAATTTGAGTGCGCTGTAGTCTGAGAGACTGCTAATGATTTCCATTATTTTGCATTTGCTGAGGAGTGTTTTACTTCCAATTATATGGTCAATTTTAGAATAAGTGCAATGTGGTTCTGAGAAGAATATATACTCTGTTGATTTGGGGTGGAGAATTCTGTAGTTGTCTATTAGGTCTAATCAGTCCAGAGCTGAGGTCAAGTCCTGAATATCCTTGTTAATTTTCTGTCTCATTGATCTGTCTAATATTGACAGTGGGTTGTTAAAGTCTCCCACTATTATTGTGTGAGAGTCTAAGTCTCTTTGTAGGTCTCTAAGAACTTGGTTGATGAATCTGGGTTCTCCTGTATTGGGTGCATATTTATTTAGGATAGCTAGCTCTTCTTGTTGCATTGATCCCTTTACCATTATGTAATGCCCTTCTTTGGTTTTTTGTTTTTTGTTTTTTTTTTTAAATCTTTGTTGGTTTAAAGTCTGTTTTATCAGAGACTATTATTGCAACCCCTGCTTTTTTTGGCTTTTCATTCTTGGTAAATATTCCACCATTCCTTTATTTTGAGCCTATGTGTGTCTTTGCATGTGAGCAAGGTCTCCTGAATACAGCACACTGATGGGTCTTGACTCTTTATCCAATTTGCTAGGCGGTGTCTTTTAATTGGGGCATTTAGCCCATTTACATTTAAGATTAATATTGTTATGTGTGAATTGGATTCTGTCATTATGATGCTAGCTGGTTATTTTGCCCATTTGATGCTGTTTCTTCATAGCATCGATAGTCTTTAGAATTTGGCATGTTTTTTCAGTGGCAGTGATTGGTTATTCCTTTCCATGTTTAGTGTTTTTTTCAGGAACTCTCTTAAGGCAGGCCTGGTGGTGACAAAATCTCTCAGCATTTTCCTGTCTGTAAAGGATTATATTTCTCCTTCATTTGTGAATCTTAGTGTGGCTGAATATGAAATTCTGGGTTGAAATTTTTTTTCGTTTAAGAATATTGAATATTGGCATCCACTCTCTTCTAGCTTGTAAGGTTTCTGCAGAGAAATCTGCTGTTAGTCTGTTGGGCTTCCCTTTGTGGGTAACCTGACCTTTCTCTCTGGCTGCCCTTAATATTTTTTCCTTCATTTCAGCCTTGGTGAATCTGATGATTATATGTCTTGGTGTTGCTCTTATCAGGGAGTATCTTTGTGATGTTCTCTGTATTTCCCGAATATGAATGTTGGCCTGTTGAGGAAGGCTCCTGGGTAATGTCCTAAAGAGTATTTTCCAACTTGGTTCCATTCTCCCCGCCACTTTCAGGTGCACCAGTCAAACGTAGGTTTGGTCTTTTCACATAGTTTCGTATTTCTTGGAGGCTTTGTTTATTCCTTTTCACTCTTTTTTTCTCTAATATTGTCGTCTTTGCTTTATTTCATTGAGTTGATCTTCAATCATTGATATCCTTTCTTCTGCTTGATCAGTTCAGCTATTGATACTTGTGTATGCTTCATGAAATTCTTGTGCTGTATTTTTCAGCTCCATCAGGTCATTTACATTCTAATCTAAACTGGTTATTCTAGTTATTAATTTGCCTAACCTTTTTCCAAGGTTCCTAGCTTCTTTGCATTGGGTTAGAACATGCTGTTTTAGCTAGTAGGAGTTTGTTATTACCCACCTTCTGAAGCCTACTTCTGTCAAGGCATCAAACTCATTCTCTAGCTTTGTTCCCTTGCTGGCAAAGAGTTGTGATTCTTTGGAGAAGAGGTGTTCCGATTTTTGGAATTTTCAGCCTTTTTGCACTGGTTTCTTCTCATCTTAGTGAAATTATCTACCTTTGGTCTTTGATGTTAGCGAACTTCAGATGGGGTCTCTGAGTGGATGTTCTTTTTTGTTGACATTGATACTATTCCTTTCTGTTTGTTAGTTTTCCTTCTAACAGGCCCTTCTGCTGCAGGTCTGCTGGAGGTCCGCTCCAGACCCATTTTGCCTGGGTATTACCAGCAGAGGCTGCAGAATAGCAGAGTACTGCCTGTTTCTTTCTCTGGAAGCTTTGTCCCAGAGGGGCACCTACCAGATGCCAGCCAGAGCTCCCCTCTATGAGGTGTCTGTCGGGCCCTATTGGAAGATGTCTCCCAGTCAGGATACACAGAGGTCAGGAACCCACTTGAGGAGGCAGTTTGTCCCTTATCAGAGCTTGAATGCTGTGCTGGGAAACCTGCTGCTTTCTTCAGAGCTATCAGGCAGGGATGTTTAAGTCTGCTGAAGCTGTCCCCACAGCCACCCCTTCCACCGGGTGCTCTGTCCCAGGGAGATGTGGGTTTTATCTATATGTCTCTGACTGGGGCTGCTGCCTTCTTTTCAGAAATGCCCTGCCCAGAGAGGAGGAATCTAGAGAGGCATTCTGGCCACAGTGGTCTTGCTGAGCAGAAGCAGTTCAAACTTCCTGGTGGCTTTGTTTATAATATGAGGGGAAAACTGCCTACTCAAACCTCAGCAATGGCAGATGCCCCTCCCCTCACCAAACTTGAGTGTCCCAGCTTGACCTCAGACTGCTGTGCTGCTTGAACTCAGATCTGGACTGAGCGAGAATTTCAAGCCAGTGGATCTTGACTTTCTGGGCTCCATGGCAGTAGAATCCACTGAGCTAGACCACTTGGCTCCCTGGTTTGAGCCCCTTTCCAGGGGAGTGAATGGTTCTATCTTGCTGGTGTTCCAGATGCCAGTGGGGTATGAAAAACTCCTGCAGCTAGCTCAGTGTCTGCCCAAATGTCCACCCAGTTTTGCCCTTGAAACCCAGGCTCAGGTGGTGTAGGCACCAGAGGGAATCTCCTGGTCTGTGGGTTGTGAAGACTGTGGGAAAAGCATGGTATCTGGGTTGCAGTGCACCGTTCCTCATGGCACAGTCCCTCCAGGCTTTCTTTGGCTAGGCTAGGGAGTCCCTGACCCCTTGTGCTTCCTGGGTGAGGCAGTGCCCCACTCTATTTCAGCTTGCCTTCTGTGGGCTGCACCCACTGTCTAACCAGTTCCAGTGAGAAGAGCCAGGTACCTCAGTTGGAAATGCAGAAATCACCCACCTTCTGTGTTGATCTCACTGGGAGCTGCAGACCAGAGCTGTTCCTGTTTGGCCATCTTGCTACATCTCTGCTCCTGCTTGATTCTTCTTAATTATTTCAGTCTCTTTGTTAAATTCATCTAATAGAATTCTGAGTTCTTTCTCTGTGTTAAGTTTCTTTGAATTTCCTCAACACAGCTATTTTTAATACTCTGAAAGGTCACATATCTTTATTTCTCCAGGATTGGTCCCTGATGCCTTATTCAGTTCATTTGGTGAGGTCATGTTTTTCTTTATTGTCTTGCTGCTTATAGATGTTCATCTGTGTCTAGGCATTGAAGATTTAGGTATCTATTATAGCCTTTGCCTTATGGGCTTACTTGTACCCATCCTTCTTGGGAAGGCTTTCCAGATGTTTGAAAAGACTTGGGTGTTGTGATCTAAGTGCATCTTATTTAGGGGGCACCCCAAGCCCGGTAATGCTGTGGTTCTTGCAGACTTGCAGAGATACTGCCTTGATACCTTGGACAAGATCTGCGAGAATCATCTAAGATTACTAGGCAGAGCCTCGTATTCTCTTCCCTTACTTTCTCCTGAACAAATGGAGTCTCTTTGTTCTGAGTCACCTGGAGCTGGTGGTGGAGTGACACAGCATCCCTGTGGCCACCACAACTATGACTGTGCTGAGTTAGCACAGCACTGGGTCTCACCCAAGGCGTGCTGTATCTACTTTCTGAATACTGCCTATGTTTGCTCAAGGCCCTGGGGCTCTGCAGTCAGCAGATGGCAAAACCAGGCCTGCGTCCTTCCCTTTAGGGTGATGAGCTCCCCGAGGCCCCTGGGCAGGTCCTGAGGTACAGTCTGGAGTCAGGGACTAGAGCCAAAAGCCATAGACGTCTACATGGTGTTCTATTGTAGTGTGGCTGAGCTGGCACCAAAACCATAAGACGCAGTCCTGCTCGCTCTTCCCACCCCTTTCCAAAGGCAGAGGAGACTTACCCCTTAGCCACGGCCACTGCAGGCCCATGTGGAGTATAGCCAGACTACTGCTGATGCTCCATTAAGGCCCAAGGGCTTTTCAGTCAGCTTATGGTGAATCTGCCTGGCCTAGGACTCAACCTTCAGGGCAGTGGACTCCCCTCTGGCCCAGAGCAGGTCCAGAAATGCTATCCGAGAGCCAAGTTTTTAGAATTCGTGTCCCAAGAGCCTGCAGAGTACTCCTGTGACCTAGCTGGGACCTAAGGGGCAAGGCAAGGTCCCCTTTACTTTTCCCTCTGCTTTTCTCAAGCAGAAGGAGTCTCACCCCATAGCCACCATAGTGGGGAATGTGCTGAGCCTCACCTGAAACCAGTCAGTCTCAGTCTCACCCAAAGCCCTTGAGATAGTTCCCGGATATTGCGAGTGGTTATTCAGGACCCAGGAGCTCTTCAGTCAGAAGGTGATGTGTGCTGCCAGTACTGTGTACTGCCTTTCAAGGCAGCGTGTTCTCTGCTGGCCAGGGGTGTGTCTAGAAAAGTGGTCTATGAGCTAGAGCCTGAAATGGAGGCCTCATAACTCTGACAGTCCTCATATGGAAGCAAGGGGTCTCTCTTGGAGCCGTGAGCTGTGCAACCTGGGCTTAGGGGAGGGGTGATGCCAGCACTCCCTTAGTTGCTCCAGCGGTTGTCTCAGCAGGTCTCATACCCTCTACCTACTCTACTGCCTCTGGGCCCAGATCAGCCGTAGGGCTTGCCTAAAAGTTGCAGTCCTGGTGGCCTAGACTGCCTTTCACATTTATTTAGAGCCCCAGAGCACTGTTAGCCTGTGGTGATGAGTTCTGTGGGAACTCAAGTTCCAACTGCTAGGATTGGTGACTGTCCTTTGGTTAGAACTGGTTTAAATGCTCCCTTTGTGGTCGGCATCAGCTGAAGTTTTTCTTTCTGCTATAAAGGGGCAGCACTGAGTTCAGTGTCTCACAATTGCTGCATTCTCCTGCATCTAGCACGTAGAAATGATCTCTGCATTACACTGCTGCTGCCAGGGAGGGGTGATGTGGGCGATTCAAGACTTTTTCCTACATCTTTCGTGCCATTTTCAGCAGTGCAGAGTTAAAACCAGGTACTGTGAGTGCTCACTTGATTTTTGGTTCTTATGGTGTGTGTGTGTAGATGTTAAATTGGTGTCCTTTCATGGCGGTGAGGGTGCAATTGGTGGAACCTTCTCTTCTTCCATCTTGGTCTACTTCCTCTTGCTCATTTTAGATCTTTTAAGCAGTTTTGAGTTTTTCATTGTGAGCTTATCTTCAGTGGGATTAAGTTTTTCCCATGGTAGAGTTGTGTGGTCTGTATTATTGTGTATCCTTCCTCTGCCAGCACCCAGAACATCAGTCCAGGACTAATTCTTTTTTTTTTTATTGCATTTTAGGTTTTGGGGTACATGTGAAGAACATGTAAGATTGTTGCATAGGTACACACATGGCAGCGTGGTTTGCTGCCTGCCTTCCCCTCACCTGTATCTGTCATTTCTCCCCATGCTATCTCTTCCCACCTCCCCGCACCCCTGTCCCTCCCCCATTTCCCCCCAACAGACCCCAGTGTGTAGTGCTCCCCTCCCTGTGTCCATGTGTTCTCATTGTTCAACACCCGCCTATGAGTGAGAACATGCGGTGTTTGATTTTCTGCTCTTGTGTCAGTTTGCTGAGAATGATGGTTTCCAGGTTCATCCATGTCCCTACAAAGGACGTGAACTCATCGTTTTTTATGGCTGCGTAATATTCCATGGTGTATATGTACCACATTTTCCCTATCCAGTCTATCATCGATGGGCATTTGGGTTGGTTCCAGGTCTTTGCTATTGTAAAAAGTGCTGCAGTGAACATTCGTGTGCATGTGTCCTTATAGTAGAATGATTTATAATCCTTTGGATATATACCCAGTAATGGGATTGCTGGGTCAAATGGGATTTCTATTTTTAGGTCACTGAGGAATCGCCACACTGTCTTCCACAATGGTTGAATTAATTTACACTCCCACCAACAGTGTAAAAGTGTTCCTATTTCTCCACATCCTCTCCAGCATCTGTTGTTTCCAGATTTTTTAATGATCGCCATTCTAACTGGTGTGAGATGATATCTCAATGTGGTTTTGATTTGCGTTTCTCTAATGACCAGTGATGATAAGCATTTTTCACTGGTCATTAGAGACAGGACTAATTGTTACATTAGCTTCTCTACTTGGGCTCTCTCCTCCAAAATGGGCAATATAAATTAGGACTTCAAAGTTGCATAAGTTCTTCATTTGATTTTATATGGAGAAATAATTTTTAAAAATCCATTAGTATTCTTTTTTTCAAATGGCTAGGTGGCAATTCTTTTAGAAGATCCCAGCTTTATGCAGTGGTTTCAGTTCCATGTTCATACTTTGCACAGACATAAATTTCATCTCCTGTTAAAAACTAAGCTCTTAGTTGTGCAATGGATCAGAACTTCCCCTTGCCTCACCATGGGTGCTGCTGTAGAGTCTGCTTAGCCACCTCCTATACTGGATTTCAGTTCTATCTGGGATACTGGGATTCACTTTCTTTCTTATGAAATTAACTGTGCGGTTTTGGATATTAGTAATAGGGGAATATATTTTGTTCAGCATTTTTAGATATTAGTAATAGGGGAATTTTTATGTTTCACTGTTCTTTCATTCGTTTAACAACTATTTTTTTTTTGAGCACCTGTAGGCATCAGTCACTGAGATGTATCAATGAATGAAAAAGGCAAAACTTTGCCCTCATGGGATTTACATTCCTGTGGGAAATTATGGCAGGTACAGATACTAAATAAAAATACTTATTAGGTAATAACTGCTATAGAGAAAAGCAGATTAGAGTGTATATGTGGGCATTATAGTTTAAAAAAGCGTGATTTAAAAAGAAAATATAAAAATTAGAGTAGAAATTCATGAAATGGAAACCAGAAGGTAGAGAGAAGCAATTAAACAAAAAGCTCAGTATTTGAAAAAAATTAATAAAGTTGATAAACCTATAGGACTAGCAAAGATAAAAAAGATAGGAGTTACCAACATCAGGAACAAAACAAGGGATGTATACAGTTACTGAGGCTCTTAAAAGAATAATAAATAAGAGAATATTATGTACAATTCAACCTACATAAATTCTGTAGTTTAGATGAGTTGGACCAATTCCTTGGAAAACACAAACGCTGAAACTCACCATATGTGAAAGATATACTCTGAATAGTCCTGTAGCTGTTAGAGAAATGAAATCCATAATTAACTTCCAAAAAGAATTTCTGCTTCATTTTCTATTAAATAGTATGTATAACATACTCCATCTACTTGGTCTATTAAAAAGCATTTATCTTTTTTATTATGATTTTTAAATTAAACAGTAGTTTTACCTCAGTCCTTCCTGCCCTACATGTCTTGGTTGCTGTTTGTTTGTTAACGTCTTTCCCTCTATACTGTACCCACTGGATGGGCACTTAGGAAATGTTACATTTTGTTGTTGGATTTTATTTTTAATCTCACACTGGGCATTCTGTAGACAAATTTCCTTAGTTAATAAGCACATCAATTAAAGTTTTATATTGTCATAAAAAAAGAAATTAGACTGAGTTTTCCTGTTGAGTTCTGCACATTTAAAGAAAAATTCACACTAATTCTATACAACCTCTTTGAATAAATAGAGGAAGAAATGATTCCCAATTCATTTATGAGGTCAGCATTACCCTAATACCAAAACCAGACAAGGACATGACAAAGAAAAAAAGAAGGAAAAGAAAGAAAAACTAGAGACCAGTTATTTCTTTTGACATGAAACTGTCTCAATAAACTCTTAGCATGTCAAGTTTGGCAATGTATAAAAAGAAATATACACAAACACTATGTGGAGTTTATTTCAGGAAAGCAAGATTGACTCAATATTTGAAAATCAATGTAATTTGCCAAAGTAAGGAACTAAAGAAGAAAAATCACATGATTATTTCAATTGATTCAGAAAAAGCATTTGACAAACTTTAACACCCATTTGTGGTAAGAATCCTCAGCTAATGAGGAATAAAGGAGAACTTCCTCAAATTGACTAACAGCATCTATGAAAAACCTACAGCAAACTTTCTTAATGATGAAATACTGAATGCATTCCCCTAAGAATGGGAACAAGGCAAGAATGTTCAGTCTTACCATTCTTATTCAACATAATGCTGTCAGTTCAAGCCAGCACAATAAGGCTAGAAAAGGAAGCAAAAGGCACACAGAATGGAAAAGAATAAATAAAACTGCTCCGTTTGCAGATAACATGGCTATCTACATTGGAAAAGCCAAAGAATTCACACAAATGCTCATAAAAATGTGAGTCCAGCAAAGTTGGAGGATCCAAGATCAGCACACAAAAATTCAAATTCATATTTGCTAGCCATATTCATGTGGATCCACAATTATGTAGAAACAGAAGTTAAAACAACATCATATACAATCACTCCCTCTACTCCCTGACTGAAAAAAGGGAAATAGGTATAAATCTAGTAAAACATGCAAGAAACCTCTATTCTGAAAATTATAAAACACTGATGAAAGAAATCATGAAGATCTAAATAAATGGAGAGACATATTGCGTTCATAGATTGAAAGACTTGTTATAGTAAGGTGGTTCCTCCTAAACTGTTAAACCTATATTAAATTATACTTTTAACAGATGTTTAAAATAAAAAATTCCAACAATTTTATTCTAAAATTTATGTGGATGGGCAAAAAAAAAAAAATCCTACAATAGTTATGCCACTTTTGAAATTGAAGAATAAAGTGGGAGGAATCACTCTAGCTGCTGGTAAAACTGTGACTATATAACTAGAGTAATTAAGACAGTAAAGAATGGACACATAAGTCAATGGAACAGAAAAAGAGAACCCAGAAATAGACCAAAACAAAGATGACCAATTAATTTTTGACAAAGATACAAAAGTAGTTCAGTGAAGGAAGGATAGTTGGTTCAATAGATGCTCTTGAGACAATTGGACACATATAAGCAGAAAATGAAACTTGACCTAACCATACAATATAACAATTAATTTATAAATTTATAATGGATCATAGACCTAAGTGTGAAATGTGTAACAGATAAACTTTGAGAATAAAATAGGAAGATCTTCTGGACCTAGAGCCAGGCGAAGAGTTCTTAGACATGACTAAGTTCGACCCATAAAAGAAAAAATGTCTAAGTTGGACTTTATCAAAATTAAGAAAAAAACTTTTGGTCTGGAAAAAGACTCTTAAGAAGATGGCTACTGACCAGGAGAAAATATTTGCAAGCTTAATGTTTGACAAATGCCTTTTATCTGGAATATATAAAGAATTCTCAAAACTCAGCAGTGAAAAAATAAGTAATCCAAGTATAAAATGTCCAAAAGATATGAACAGACATTTTACGAAAGTAAACAGATAACAAGCACAGGAAAAGATGTTCAACATTACTAAATCTGTAGTGAACTGAAAATTGCAACCACAGTAAGATAGCAATATTCTCCGATCACAATGGCTACAATAAAAAATAGCATCAACATGGAATGCTGGTGAGGGTGAGCAGAGGCTTGATTACTCACATATTGCCGGTGGGATGGTAGAATGGCACAGTGGCTCTGGAAAAGTTTGGTGATTTCTTAAAAATCTGAGCTTGCAAATATAACCCAACAACTGTGCTTGCGGGCATTGATCCTAAAGAGATTGATATGGTTTGTGTCTGTGTCCTCCCACAAATCTCATGCTACAACTGTAATCTCCAGTGTTGGAGGTGGGGCTTGGTGGGAGGCGATTGGATCCTGGGGTGGATTTCTCATTGGGTGCTGTTCTCGTAATAGTGTGAGTGAGTTATCACAAGATCTGTTTCTTTAAAAGCGTATAGCACCTCTCTTCCTTTCTCCTCCTCCTGCCCTGGCCAAGCAAGATACTTCTGCCATGATTGTAAGTTTCCTGAGGCCTCCCCAGCCATGCTTCCTGTACAGCCTGTGGAACCATGAGCCAATTAAAACTCTTTTCTTTATAAATTACCCAGTCTCAGGTATTTCTTTATAGCAGTGTGAGGACAGACTAATGCAGAAATGAAAACTCACATGTACACACAAACCTGTACATGAATGTTCATAGCCCCTTTATTCATTCTATCCCCAAACTAGAAATAATCCAGATGTCCTTCAATGAAGGGATGCCAAAATAAACTGTGGTATTGCCATCCTGGGAAGTACATCTCAGCAATAAAAAAGGAACAAACTCTAGATGCGAGCCACAGCTTGAATGAATCTCCAGAAAGTTATGCTCAGTGAAAAAGAGCCAATCTCAAGAGGTTAGAATATGTTTGAATCCATTTGTATAACTTTCTCAAAATGACAAAATTGTATATCTGAAGAACAGATGTTAGTGGTTGCTAGGGGACAGGGATGGGGAGCATAGAAGTGGGTGGCTATGAATACAAAGAGGGAGCAGGAAGGAGTGCTGTTGTGGTGATAGATTTTATATGCATAGAATCCAGATTTCCTAGGAGTGTTCCTCCTGGAGAACTCATCTCTGGTCGGCATTCAGGTTGACTCCGTGAGGAAACAATCATGGCCCTAAGGCTGCCCCTTGGTGATACATGCTTCCTGGATCATGGCTCATGACCCCAGCGATCCACTTACCTGTGGTAATCAATGCCACATTAAGGCTAGAATGTAGTGGCTCAATCATAGCTCACTGCATCCTCAAACTCCCGGACTCAAGTGATCCACCCACCTCAGCCCCTGAGTAGCTGGGACTACAGGTGTGTACCACCATGCCTGGCTTTTTTTTTTTTTTTTTTTTTTTTTGGTAGAAATGGGGTCTTGCTGTTGCTCAGGCTGATCTCTAAGTCCTGGGCTCAAGTGATCCTCCTGCCTTGGCCTCCTCTTAAAGCACTGAGATTAGAGATGTGAGCCAGAATGCTTGGCCAGATTAAATCTTGATTGTAGTGGTGGATGAATAAATCTATACATTTGATGAAATTGCATGAAACTACACACACACACACACACACACACACACACACACACACATACACATACATGTGGGGATAGATTTAAGGCCTTGTGAAAACTGAGTAAGGTCTGTAGTCTTGTGAACTGGTCAGTTTCCTGGTGTTGATAATATACTGTAGTTACGCAAAATATCACCACTGGGGAAGCAGGGTGAAGGTTATTCTGGACTCTGTACTATTTTTCCAACTTTGAATTATTTCAAAATAAGAAGTTAAAAAAAAACCCCAAACAACCCCCAGTGGAAGAAACAGTGTTGTCTATTGATGACTCTAGGGCTCCCTCTCTTTCCCATATTGCAAGGTACTGTGCTTGGACTCAGCATCTCACTGGATCAGGGACCTCTAAGAATTCCAAGTGCAGGGCAAGCTGGCATTTGTAGAACTTTCCCTTATAATATGGCAACCAAGCTTGGAATACTTGGCACTTGAGTCTAAAATGTTAATTTATCTCCTGCAAAGCCACTGTCACCTTTGCCTTATAAAAAGAGCAACCCAGGGGAGTTCCATGTCCTGCAGCTAACTCCAATGGTAGCCATTGGGCCCCTGTCCAGGATGCGTCTCTACTGCGTATGCAGAGGAGGAGACCCAGTTTTCCTGATCCCTCTCACTGTGAGTTGGATCAGGAAAATTAGCCTGCACTGGGTGATAACGTGTTGCTGTGTGTTCAAGCTTTAGTTACACAGACCTGAAGAGGGAAAGAGAGGTAGCCATTTAGATAAATGGCCAAAGAGCATTCCAAGCAGAAGGAAGAGCAACGGCCAACTCCTTCAGGGCTTGAGTGTGCCTTGCATGCTGAAGGAACAGCAGAAGGGCTGGAGTGAGTCTGAAATATAGTGAGCCGCGGCCATAGTAGTATGAAAGAAAGTTGGGGGGACTCATGGGGATCTAGAAAAGTCATGTATGTAGGCCTGGGTGGGGCATCCACTGTAAAGACTTTGACTTTTATTCTGGGTAAGATTGGAAACCGGTGGAGATTTTAGGCATAGCAGTGACGTGATCTAACTTTTATTTTAACAGGATCCCTCTACTTGCTGTGCTGGGATAGACTCTTAGGGGTGGGATGGGGGTTTGGAGAGAGGCAAGGATAGCAGTAAGGAGCTGAGTGAGGAGGCTGTTACAAGTGTCCAGTGAGAGATGATGGTGACTTGGACCAGAGTAGTGGCAGTGGAGATGGGGCAAGTGGTAAGGTTGTGAAGATATTCTGAAGCAAAACCAATAAGCTTGCTGATACTCTGCATATAGTATGCAAGAGAAGGGCAGGAGTCAGAGATACCCGACTCATGCCCGAAAGGGTTAAGGTAAACGAGCCAGCCAATTCCATAGGGTGAGTGGAGAGGGCTGCAGTGGAGTGAGCTGCCTTCTACCAATGGTGTGGTAGAGGTGTATGCATTACTGTGGCTGAGTGGAACCTTGGGATTGCTTAGATGTGAAAGGGTCCCATCTAGGTCCGGTAATCCTAGCAGAGAAAGATGTTGGGGGTGGTGGGCAAGGGTCATGCTTTTTGGAAGCCAGGATTGTGAAGAGGATTTCATGAAGTCTATAGAAGGCAGTGCTGTGCAAGGGAACCACAGGTGGGAGATCACCAGGGCAACAAACAAGTAGATAGAAGTAGCCTGGGTCCCTGAGGAGTGTGCCGCTGCCTTATCAGACCAATACCACCTACCTGAGATTTGATATGAGCCAGACATCAACTTCCATTTTGTTTAATCCAGGCATCCCCAAACTTTTTACACAGGGGGCCAGTTCACTGTCCCTCAGACCGTTGGAGGGCCGCCACATACTGTGCTCCTCTCACCACCAATGAAAGAGGTACCCCTTCCTGAAGTGGGGTGGGGGGGGGTGCGGATAAATGGCCTCAGGGGGCTGTATGCGGCCCGCGTGCCGTAGTTTGGGGACGCCTGGTTTAATCTATTGCAATTTGGGTTTTCTGCTACTTCCAGCTGAACCTAATACTAACTCACCAATTTTATTCAAGCTCTTTCAGAGAGAAGAACAATAGAGAAAGCTACACAACTCCTCTCTTACAAGACAAAAAATGAAATGGGAACTATTCAAAGACAGTTATAGGCCACTTTCACATGTGAAGCTTGATGTCAATTCTAAAAAAAAAAAAAAAGGAAAATAAAAAGGAAGGGAAAGGAAGAACACACTAGATATTATATTGAAGTACCATATTAAAAAAAACATACTACATGTGAACAGGTAAAAAAATTTCCTAAGAGCACAATGGTGGCTTAACATTAAGAAATGTATTTTTGTAACATACCAGTTTAATTGGATAAAAGAGAAAATAGGACCTAAAGATCATCTTAAGAGGTTTCAGAAAAAAAGCACTTAATAAAACACCACCCATGTGTGCTTTCTAAAAAAAAAAATGATTTCATTGGGACTGGAAGGGAACTTTCTTTGGTGGGTAACAGAATCACCTGAGAAGCTTGGTAAAAATACAAAGGTCCAGGCCCTTTCTTTTTTCAACAAACTTGGCATCTGTGTTCTTTTTTAGTTCTTGAAGTGATTCTGACACACACCAAGTTTGAGAATCATTAGTATAGAAATTACAACAAACATCACATTTAATGGTGAAACTTTAGCTATAGTCTCCTTAAAGTTAGAAACAAGGTGAGGATGACTGCTTTCATCTCTAGCAGTCCTAGCCATTATATTAAAACAACAAGAAATGAAAAGTATGAGAATTGGTGCCATATGAATCTTAGGATGTTTTTCTGTGAAGAATGTCACTGGTATTCTGATAGGGATTGCATTGAATCTGTAGATTGCTTTGGGCAGTGTGGTCATTTTAACAATGTTATTTTGATTCATGAGCATGAGATGTCTTTCCATTTGTTTCCTCTTCGATTTATTTCATCAATGTTTTGTATCTGTCTTTGTAGAGGTATCCTCCCTCCTTGGTTAAATTTATTTCTATGTATTTTACTTTTTTGTAGCTATCGTAAATGGAATTGTATTCTTGATTTCTTTTTTAGCTAGTTTGTCATTTGTGTATAGAAAGGCTATGGATTTTTGTAAGTTAATTTGTGTCTTGCAACATTACCGAATTTACTTATTAGTTCGAAGAGATTTTTGGTATAGTGTTTAGGTTTTGCCGTGTACAAGATCATGTCATCCATAGAGATATTTTGACTTTTTCCACTCTAGTTCGTATGCCCTTTTATTCTCTCGCCCATGGCTCTGGCTAGGACTTCCAGTATTGTATTGAATAAGAGTGGTGAGAGTGGCCATCTTGTCTTGTTCCAGGTCTTACAGAAAAGTCTTTCCACTTTCCCCAATTAGTATGTCGTTAGCTGTAAATCTGTCATATATGACCTTTATTGCGTTGAAGTACTTCCTTTTTATTGAGAGTTTTTATCATGAAGAAATGTTTAATTTTATCAGATGCTTTTTCTGCATTTATTGAGATGATCATATGATTTTTGACCTTTCTGTTGATGTGATGTATCATATTAATTTGTTGATGTCCAGCCATCCTTGCATCCCTGGGATAAATCCCACTTGATCGTGATGTATTATTTTCTGATGTGTCGTTGGGTTCTGTTTGCTAGTATTTTGTTGAGGATTTTTACGTCTATGTTCATCAGGGATATTAGCCTATAAGTTTTTTTTGTGGTGTCCTTCCCTGGTTTTGGCATCACAGTTATGCTGGTCCTAAAAAATGAGTTAGGGAGAATTCCCTCCTCTTCAAACTTTTGGGAACAGGTAGAGAAGATTTGTTACTCTTTTTTTAAAAAGCTTGGTAGAATTCAGCAGTGAAGTCATGTGGTCCTGGGTTTTTATTTATTGGGACACTTACTATTGATTGAATCTCATTACTTGTTATTGATCTATTCAGGTTTTCTATTTCTTCTTGGTTCAGTCTTTGTAGGTTGTATTATCCAGGAATTTTTCCATTTCTTCTAGCTTTTCAGATTTATTGGCATATAGTTGTTCATAATCATCTCCAATGATCCTTTGTATTTCTGTGGTATCCATTGTGACATCTCCTTTTTCATTTCTGATTTTATTTGCATCTTCTCTTTTTTTCTTTGTTAGTCTAGCTAATAGTTTGATTTCCTCTATCTTTTCAA
The DNA here is from genome assembly GCF_048565385.1 of Saimiri boliviensis. Classification (NCBI taxonomy): domain Eukaryota; kingdom Metazoa; phylum Chordata; class Mammalia; order Primates; family Cebidae; genus Saimiri; species Saimiri boliviensis. Next base: position 95,992,080 of record NC_133458.1, on the reverse strand, counting down.
GAAGCCAACTTTTTGTTTCATTGATCTTTTGTATTTTTTTTAGTCTCAATGCCATTTACGTCTCTTCTGATCATTATTATTTCTTTTCTTCTTCTACTTTTGGGTTTGGTTTGTTCTTGCTTTTCTAGTTCTTTGAGATGAATAATTATTTATTTGAAGTCTTTCTACTTTTTTGATGTAGTTATTTATTGCTATAAACTTGCCTCTTAATACTGCTTTTGCTGCATCCCATGGGTTTTGGTATATTGTATTTCTATTTGTTTCAAGAAATTTTTAAATTTTTCATAATTTCTTTCTTCACTCATTGGTTGCTCAGGAGCAGGTTTAACTTTCATTTATTTGTATAGTTTCAGATGTTTCTCTTGTTATTGATTTCTAATTTTATTCTGTTTTCATCAGATATTTGATATGATTTCAACTTTTAAAAATTTATTGAGCCTTTTTTTGTGTCCTAACATATGGTCAGTCCTACAGAATGTTTCATGTGCTGATAAAAGGAATGTGTATTCTGCAGCTGTTGGATGAAATGTTCCGTAAATGTGTCCTAGGTGCATTTGTTCTGTGGTACAGTTTAATTCCAGTGTTTCTTTGCTAATTTTCTGTCTAGCTTGTCTGTCCAGTGCTAAGAATGGGGTGTTGATGTACCCAACTATAATTATACTGGGGTCTATCTCGCCTTTTAGATCTACTAATATTTGCTTTATATGCTTGGGTGTTCCCGTTTTGGGTGTATATATACTTTCATTTGTTATATTTCTTGCTGAATCGGTCCCTTTATTATTATATGATGTCCTTTTTGCTTTTTTAATAGCTTTTGGCTTAAAGTCTATTTTATCTAAGTGTAGCTACTTCTGCTCACTTTTGGTTTCTTTTTGTATATAATATATTTTCCTATCCCTTCACTTTTAGTCTGTGTGTCTTTACAGGTGAATTTGTTACAGGAAGCATATAGTTAGGTCTTGTTTTTTAATCCATTCAGTTAGTCTAGATCTTCTATTTGGGAAATACTAAAGTAATTCTGAACAAAAAGAACAAAGCTGGTGGCATCATACTACCAGACTTCAAAATATACTACAAAGCTATGCTAACCATGGTGCTGGCATAAAAACAGGAGACACATAGACCAACAGAACACAATAGAGAACCCAGAGATTAATCCACATATCTATAGCAAACTGATTTCTGACAAAGGTCCCAGGAATATTCCTTGGGGGAAGAATAGTATTTCCAATAAACGGTGCTGGTAAAACTGGATATTCATATACAGATGAAAAAAACTAGACCTCTACTTCTTGCCATATACAAAATTAAACTAGATTAACGACCTAAATGTAAGATCCAAAACTGTAATACTACTAGAAGAATACATAGGGAAATGCTTCAGGATGTTGTTGTGGAAATATTACATGAGTAAGACATCAAAAGCACAGGCAACAAAAATGAAAACAAATGGGATTATGTCAGATTAAAAAGCTTCTATACCACAAAGGAAACTACAGAGTATAAGAAAACATACAGAATGGGAGAAAATATTGGTAAACTATTCATCCAACAGAGGATTAATAACCAGAATATATAAGGAACCCATACATCTCAACAGCAAAGAGATATTTTGATAAAGGCCTGCAATGTAAAATAAGCACATCACAGAGAATGGAACATCCATTCCCTCAAGCATTTACGCTTTGAGTTACAAACAATCCAACTAAAAAACTGAGCAATGATCTGAACAGATACTGCTCAAAAGAAGGCATATAAATGGCCAAAATTTATGAAAACATGTTTAACATTACTAATCCTCAGGGATGCAAATAAGAACTACAGTCAGGTATCATCTCACCCTGGTTGTGATGATGATTGTCAAAAAGACAAAAAATTTCAAATGCTGGAGAGTATGTGAAGAAAGGGGAACTCTTACACACTATTGGTGGGAAGGTAAAATAGTATACTGACTATAGACAACAGTATGGGGGTTCCTCAGAAAATTATAAATAAAACTACCATATGGGGCCAGATTTAGTGGCTCATGCCTGTAATCCCAGCACTTTGGGAAGCCGAGGCAGGTGGATCACGAGGTGAGGAGTTCAAGAGCAGCCTGACCAACATGGTGAAACCCGTCTCTACTAAAATTAGCCGGGCATGGTGGTAGGCGCCTGTAATCCCAGCTACTCAGGAGACTGAGGCAGGAGAATCACTTGAACCCGGGAGGCGGAGGTTGCAGTGAGTCCAGATCGTGCCACTGAACTCCAGCCTGGGTGACAGGGAGAGACTCTGTCTCAAAAACAAAAGAACTACAGTGTAATGCAGCAATCCGACTACTGGGCATTTATCCAAAGGTTAGAAAACCAATATATTGAAGAGACATCTGCACCTCCATGTATATTGCAGCATTATTCACAATAGCCAAGACATTGAATCAACCCAGGTGTACCACAACAGATGAATGGATAATGAAAATGTGGCATATATATACAATAGAGTAGTATTCAGCCATAAAAATAATTAAATCCTGTCATTCACAGAAACATGGACAGAGCTGGAGAATATTATGTTGAGTGGAATAAGCCAGGAACAGAGAATTAAACACTGCATGTACTCATGCAGAAGCTAAAAAAAAAAAGGTTGATTTTGTAGAAATAAAAACAGAATAGAGGATACTAGACACTGGAGAGGGTTGAAGGGGAGGGGAATATAGGGAGAGATTTGTCAAAAGACAAATTTAGAGTTAGATGGAAGAAATCTAGTGTTCTGTAGCACTGCAGGATGGCTGTAGTTAACAATAACAGAGTTTCACATATCTAGAAGGAGGATATTGCATGTTTCTAACATCAAGAAATTATAAATGTTTAAGATTATGAATATGCTGGTTTCCCTGATTTGATAGCTATATTTTGTTATTTTTAAATTTTTTGTGGGTACATAGTAGGTGTATATATTAATGGGGTACATGAGATATTTTGATACAGGCATGCAACGTGAAATAAACACATTATAGAGAATGGGGTATCCGTCCCCTCAGGTGTTTATTCTTTGAATTACAGACAGTCCAATTACATTCTTCAAGTTGTTTAAAATTATACAATTAAGTTATTGACTATAGTCATCCTATTATGCTATCCAATAGTAGGTCTTATTTCATCTTTTTTTGGTACTCATTAACTATCCCTCCCCCCGACCTGCTACAGTCCTGCAGCACCCTTCCTAGCTTCCAGTAAGCATCCTTCTACTCTCTGTGTCCATGAGTTCAATTGATTTGATTTTTAGGTCCCATAAAAAAGTGTGAGAATATGTGATGTTTGTCTTTCTGTGTCTGGCTTATTTTACTTAACACCATGATCTTCAGTTCCTTCCATGTGTGGCAAATGACTGGATCTCATTCTTCTTCTTTTGTTCTTTCTTTCTTTCTTTCTTTCTTTTATTGTATTTTAGGTTCTGGGGCACATGTGCAGATCATGCAGGATTGTTGCATAGGTACACACATGGCAGTGTGGTTTGCTGCCTCCATCTCCCCAGACACCTACATTTGGCATTTTTCCCCATGTTATCCCTCCCAACCTCCCCACCCCCGCACTGTCCCTCCCTTGCCCTGCCCAAACAGACCCCCGTGTGTGATGCTCCCTTCCCTGTGTCCGTGTGTTCTCATTGGTCAACACCCACCTATGAGAACATGCGGTGTCTGATTTTCTGTTCTTGTGTCAGTTTGCTGAGAATGATAGTTTCCAGATTCATCCATGTCCTTACAAAGGACACAAACTCATCATTTTTTATGGCTGCATAGTGTTCCATTTTGTGTGTGTGCCAAATTTTCCTTGTCCAGTCTATCATCAATAGGCATTTGGGTTGGTTCCAGGTCTTTGCTATTGTAAACAGTGCCACTATGAACATACATGTTCATTTGTCTTTATAATAGAATGATTTATAATCCTTTGGGTATGTACCCAGTAGTGGGATTGCTGGGTCAAATGGAATTTCTATTACTAGGTCGTTGAGGAATTGCCACACTGTTTTCCACGATGGTTGGACTAGTTTACACTCCCATGAACAGTGTGAAAGTGTTCGTATTTCTCCACATCCTCTCCAGCATCTGTTGTCTCCAGATTTTTAAATGGTTGCCATTCTAACTGGTGTGAGGTGGTACCTCAATGTGGTTTTGATTTGCATTTCTCTAATAATTAGTGATGATGAGCATGTTTTTATATGTTTGTCAGCCTTATGTATGCTTTCTTTTGAAAAGTGTCTGTTCATATCCTTTGCCCACTTTTGGATGGGTTTGTTTGTTATTTTCTTGTAAATCTGTTTTAGTTCTTTGTAGATTCTGGATATTAGCCCTTTGTCAGATGGGTAGATTGCAAAAAATTTTTTCCCATTCTGTTGGTTGCTGGTTCACTCTAACGATTGTTTCTTTTGCTGTACAGAAGCTCTGGAGTTTAATTAGGTCCCATTTGTCTATTTTGGTGTTTATTGCCAATACTTTGGGTGTTTTAGTCATGAAGTCCTTGCCTATGCCTATGTCCTGAATGGTTTTGCCTAGGTTTTCTTCTAGGGTTTTTATGGTGTTAGGTGCTGCGTTTAAGTCTTTAATCCATCTGGAGTTAATTTTAGTGTAAAGTGTCAGAAAGGGGTCCAGTTTCTGCTTTCTGCACACTGCTAGCCAGTTTTCCCAACAGCACTGATTAAACAGAGAATCATTTCCCCATTGCTTGTTTTTGTTAGTTTTGTCAAAGATCAGTTGGTTGTAGATGTGTGGCATTGCCTCTAGGGCCTCTATTCTGTTCCATTGGTCTATATCTCTGTTTTGGTACCAGTACCATGGTGTTTTGATTACTGTAAGCTTGTAGTATAGTTTGAAATCAGGTAGCATGATGCCTCCAGCTTTGTTCTTTTTGCTTAGGATTGTCTTGGCTATGTGGGCTCTTTTTTGGTTCCATATGAAGTTTAAGGTGGTGTTTTCCAGTTCTGTGAAGAAGGTCATTGATAGCTTGATGGGGATAGTGTTGAATCTATAAATTATTTGGGGCAGTGTGGCCATTTTCACAATATTGATTCTTCCTAACCATGAGCATGGAATGTTTTTGCATCTGTTTGTGTCCTCTCTTATTTCCTTGAGCAGTGGTTTGTAGTTCTCCTTGAAGAGGTCCTTTACATCCCTTGTTAGTTGTATTCCTAGGTATTTTATTCTCTTTGTAGCAATTGTGAATGAGAGTTTACTCATGATTTGGCTCTCTGTTAGTCTGTTATTGATATGTAGGAATGCTTGTGATATTTGCACATTGATTTTGTATCTGGAGACTTTGCCAAAGTTGCTTATCAGCTTAAGGAGGTTTTGGGCTGAGACAATGGGGTCTTCTTAATATACAATCATGTCATCTGCAAATAGAGACAATTTGACTTCCTCTTTTCCTAATCAAATACGCTTTATTTCTTTTTCTCGCCTGATTGCTCTGGCTAGAACTTCCAATACTATATTGAATAGGAATGGTGAGAGAGGGCATTCTTGTCTAGTGCTGGATTTCAAAGGAAATGCTTCCAGTGTTTGCTCATTCAGTATGATACTGGCTGTAGGTTTGTTGGAAATAGCCTTTATTGTTTTGAGGTATGTTCCTTTGATACCTAGTTTATGGAGCTTTTAGCATAAAGTGCTGTTGAATTTTGTCAAAGGCCTTCTCTGCATCTATTGAGATAATCATGGGGTTTTTATCTTTGGTTCTGTTTATGTGATGGATTACATTTATAGACTTGTGTATGTTGAACCAGTCTTGCATCCCTGGAATGAAGCCTACTTGATCATGGATAAGCTTTTTGATATGCTGTTGCAGTCGGTTTGCTAGTATTTTATTGAAGATTTTTGCATCTATGTTCATCACGAATATTGGCCTGAAGTTTTCTTTTTTTGTTGAGTCTCTGCTGGGTTTTGGTATCAGGATGATGTTGGTCTCATAAAATGATTTGGGAAGGATTCCCTCTTTTTGGATTGTTTGGAATGGTTTCAGAAGGAGTGGTACCAGCTCTTCTTTGTACATCTGGTAAAATTCAGTTGTGAATCCATCTAGACCTGGACTTTTTTTGGTTGGTAAGCTATCCATTGCTGCCTCAACTTCAGCCCTTGTTATTGATCTATTCAGGGTTTCAACTTCTTCCTGGTTTAGGCTTTGGAGGGTGCAAGTTTTGAGAAATTTATCCATTTCTTACAGGTTAACTGGTTTGTGTGCATAGAGTTGTTTGTAGTAATCTCTGATGGTAGTTTGTATTTCTGTGGAGTCAGTGGTGATATACTTTTTATCATTTTTTATTGTATCTGTTTGACTCTTCTCCCTTTTCTGTTTTATTAATCTGGCTAGTGTTCTATTTTGTTGATCTTTTCAAAAACAAGCTGCTGGATTTATTGATTTTTTTGAAGGGTTTTTTTTTTATGTCTCTATCTTCTTCAGTTCTGCTCTGATCTTAGTTATTTCTTGTCTTCTGCTAGCTTTGATTTTTTTTTTTATCTTGCTCCTCTAGTGCTTTCAATTTTGATGATAGGGTGTCAATTTTAGATCTTTCCCTGCTTCTCATGTGCACATTTATTGCTATAAATTTCCCTCTAAGTACTGCTTTAAATGTGTCCCAGAGATTCTGGAACGTTGTGTCTTTGTTTTCACCAGTTTCAAAGAACATCTTTATTTCTGCCTTCATTTCATTGTTTATGTAGTCGACATTCAGGAGCCAGTTGTTCAGTTTCCATGAAGCTGTGTGGTTCTGAGTTAGTTTCTTAATTCTGAGTTCTAATTTGATTGCCCTGTGGTCTGAGAGACTGTTTGCTATGATTTCTCTCTTTTGCATTTGCTGGGGAGTGATTTACTTCCAATTATGTGGTCAATTTTAGAGTAGGTGCAATGTGGTACTGAGAAGAATGTAGACTCTGTGGATTTGGGGTGGAGATTTCTGTAGATGTCTATTAGGTCCACTTGGTCTAGATCTGAGTTCAAGTCCTAGATATCTGTGTTAACTTTCTGTCTCATTGATCTGTCTAATATTGACAGTGGAGTATTACAGTCTCCCACTATTATTGTGTGGGAGTCTAAGTCTCTTTGTAGGTCATTAAGAAATTGCTTTATGTACCTGGGTGCTCCTGTATTGGGTGCATATATATTTAGGATCATTAGCTGTTCTTGATGCATTGATCCTTTTACTATTATGTAATGCCCTTGTCTCTTTTGATCTTTGTTGGTTTAAAGTCCATTTTATCAGAGACTAGGATTGCAACTCCTCCTTTTTTTTTTTTTTCTCTACTTGCTTGATAAATCTTCCTCCATCCCTTTATTTTGAGCCTATGTGTGTCCTTGCACGTGAGATGGGTTTCCTGAATACAGCACACTGATGGGTCTTGACTTTTTATCCAATTTGCCAGTCTGTGTCTTTTGATTGGGGCGTTTAGCCCATTTACATTTAAGGTAATATTGTTATGTGTGAATTTGATCCTGCCATTTTGGTGTTAGCTGGATGTTTTGCCCATTAGTTGATGCATTTTTTACATTGTGTCAATGGTCTTTACCATTTGGTATGTTTTTGGAGTGGCTGGTACTGGTTGTTCCTTTTTTTTTTTTTTTTTTTTTTTTTTGAGACGGAGTTTCGCTCTTGTTACCCAGGCTGGAGTGCAATGGCGCGATCTCGGCTCACCGCAACCTCCGCCTCCTGGGCTCAGGCAATTCTCCTGCCTCAGCCTCCTAAGTAGCTGGGATTACAGGCACACGCCACCATGCCCAGCTAATTTTTTGCACCTTTAGTAGAGACGGGGTTTCACCATGTTGACCAGGATGGTCTCGATCTCTCGACCTCGTGATCCACCCGCCTCGGCCTCCCAAAGTGCTGGGATTACAGGCTTGAGCCACCGCGCCCGGCCGGTTGTTCCTTTTTATGTTTAGTGCTTCTTTCAGGAACTCTTGTAAGGTAGGCCTGGTGGTGATGAAATCTCTCAGCAATTGCTTGTCCATAAAGGATTTTCTTTCTCCATTGCTTATGAAGCTTAGTTTGGCTGGATGTGAAATTCTAGGTTGAAAGTTCTTTTCTTTAAGGATTTTGAATATTGGTCCCCACTCTCTTGTAGGATCTCTGCAGAGAGATCTGCTGTGAGTCTGATGGGCTTCCCTTTGTGGATAACCTGACCTTTCTCTCTGGCTGCTCTTGGTATTTTTTCATTCATTTCAACCCTGGTGAATCTGACGATTATGTGCCTTGGGGTTGCTCTTCTTAAGGAATATCTTTGTGGCGTTCTCTGTATTTCCTGGACTTGAATGGTGGCCTGCCTTGTTAGGTTGGAGAAGTTCTCCTGGATAATATCCTGAAGAGTGTTTTCCAGCTTGGATTCATTCTCTCTGTCACAATCTGGTACACCTATCAAATGTAGATTAGGTCTTTTGACAGAATCCCATATTTCTTGGAGGCTTTGTTCATTTCTTTTCACTCTTTTTTCTCTATTCTTGCCTTCTCATTTTATTTCATTGAGTTGCTCTTCAGTCTCTGATATCCTTTCTTCTGCTTGGTCGATTTGGCTATTGAAACTTATGTATGCTTCACGATTTTCTCATGCCATGTTTTAAGCTCCATCATGTTGTTTTCATTCTTCTCTAAGTTGTTTATTCTAGTTAGCATCTCATCTAACCTTTTTTCTAGGTTCTTAGTTTCTTTGCTTTGGGGTTAGCACATGTTTTTTTTTTTTTTTTTTGAGATGGAGTTTCGCTCTTGTTACCCAGGTTGGAGTGCAGTGGCACGATCTCGGCTCACCGCAACCTCCGCCTCCTGGGTTCAAGCAATTCTCCTGCCTCAGCCTCCTGAGTAGCTGGGATTACAGGCACGTGCCACCATGCCCAGCTAATTTTTTTGTATCTTTAGTAGAGACGGGGTTTCACCACGTTGACCAGGATGGTCTCGATCTCTTGACCTCGTGATCCACCCACCTCGGCCTCCCAAAGTGCTGGGATTACAGGCTTGAGCCACCGCGCCCAGCAAGCACATGTTCTTTTAGCTCTGAGAAGTTTGTTATTACCCACCGTCTGGAGCCTGCTGCTGTCAATTCATTAGATTCATTCTCCATCCGTCTTTGATCCCTAGCTGGTGAGGAGTTGTGATCCTTTGAAGGAGAAGAGGTGTTCTGGTTTTTGGTGTTTTCATCATTTTTGCACTGGTTTCTTCCCATCTTAGTGGCTTTATCTACCTGTGGTCTTGTACATGGTGACTTTCAGATGTGGTCTCTGAGTGGATGTCCTTTTTGTTGATGATGAAGTTATTTCCATTTCTTAGTTTTCCTTCTAACAGTCAGGCCCTTTTGCTGTAGGACTGCTAGAGGTTCACTCCAGACCCTACTTGCCTGGGGATCACCTGCTGGGGCTGCAGAACAGTAAGGGTTGCTGCCAGTTTCTTCTTCTGCTATCTTTGTCCCAGAAGGGTACCTGCCAGATGTTGGCCTGAGCTCTCCTTTATGAGGTGTCTCTTTGGGTATATGGGGGTTGGGTAACTGCTTGAGGAAACAGTCTGTCCCTTATAGGAGCTCAAGTGCTGTGCTGGGAGCTCTGTTGTTCATGCAGAGCTGCTGGGCAGATACTTTTAAGTTTGCTGCAGTGGAACTCATAACCACCTCTTTGCCCAGGTGCTCTGTCCTAGGAAGGTCAGCTTTATTTACAAGTTCCTGTTGTCTTTTATCATAGGTGCCCTGCCCTGCAAGGAGTAGTCTCATCACAGTCTGCCAGCAGAGGCATTGCTGAGCTGCCGCAGGCTCTGTCCAGCTACTGTGTGAACTGTCTCGGTAGTGGCAGACTGCCTCGGTAGTGGTCGTCTCCCTTCCCCCCACTGAGCTGGATGGTCCTGAGTCCAGCTGCGCTCACTGAGAAATTCTCAATCCAGAGCGTTTCAAATTGCTTGTTTTGTTGGGGGGGTACCCATCGAGCCAGATAGCCTGGCTCCCTGTCTCAGCCCCCTCCCTTTCAGTTGAATGGGTGGTTCTGTCTCCCAGGTGTTCCAGGCACCATTTGAAATGGCCACCCAGATTTGTGTGAGTTTCTGTGCACCAACCTGGCACCGGCTGAAACTGCTGTGCTGAAAACTCATGGCACTTTTCAGCCTGGTAATCTCCTGGTCTGTGGGCAGTGAAAATTTGTTTGCAAATGCGGTGGGCACTCACCCTCTATGTTGTTCTTGCTGGGAACTGCACTCCAGAGCTGTTCCTATTCGGCCATCTTGGATCCTCCCTCGATCTCATTATTTTTTTATGGCTGAATAATACTCCACTGTGTATCTGTACCACATTTTCTTTATCAGTTCATCTGTTGATGGACACTTAGGTTGTTCCAATGATTAGCTATTGTCAACTTTACTGAATTTGTTTATCAGTTCTAATTGTTTTCTTGTGGAGTCTTTAGGGTTTTCCAAATATAAGATCATATCAACAGATAAAGATAATTTGACTTCTTCCTTTTCAATTTCGATGCCCTTTGTTTCCTTCTCTTGTCTGATTGCTCTAGTTATGACTTCCAGTACTATGTTGAATAACAGTGGTGACAGTGGGCATTCTTGTTGTGTTCTAGATCTTAGAGGAAAAGCTTTTCATTTTTTCCCATTCAGTATGATACTAGCTGTGGGTGTGTTGATCACTATATTTTGTATGTATTGAAACATCGCTGTTTACCAATAAATATGTACAATTAGTATGTGTCAGTTAAAAAGATAAAATATTTAACAAGCGTGAGAATTGGAAAGGGATAAAGTTGTCCATATTTGCAGGCAATATGATTATACAGAAAGTCCAAGAAGATATTTAGACAAACTATTAGAACTGACAGAGTTCAGCAAGATTGTTAGAAATAAGATTTATAAATAGGCAGTGTTCCTAATATTTGTAATAATAAATTATAAAATATATCAGAAGCAATCTATTCATGATAACAAACTATAAAGTAGGAATAAATATGATTAAATATGGGCATACACTTTGTGTAGAAAATTATAAAACCTTATTGAAGGGCACAAACACCCAAATTAAAGGAGAGCTCTATTATATTTGTGAAGGGAGATGTCTATTCTTTCTAAAAATAGTTATCAAGTGTCATTATTATCAAAATCCTAGTAGGTTTTGTTAGAATGGGCTGATAGGAAAGACTAGACTAGGTGGTCCTAGAATTCATATGAGGCAGTGAAACATGAGAATGAAGACAGTTTTGAAGAAAAGGAACAAGAATGGGAGTAAGGTCTTAATGCTTATTATAAAGTAATAAAAATTAAGACTGTGGCATTGGTGCAGAGCTAGATAAAATGACTAACAGATCAGACAGAGTCCAGAAAACAGACTTATGCAATTAAAAAATTCCATTATGACAAATTGGGAGACCCCTCTCCCTTTGGGAAAAAGGAAAATCTATTCCAGAGCTGTGCAATAGAAATACAATGTTAGCCACATTTGTAACATAATTTTCCAGTAGTCACATTTTAAAAAGTAAAAACAGGTGAAATAAATTTTAATAATATGTTTTATTTAACACCAAATATCCAGAATAGTATTTAAACATGTAATCAGTATTAAATTATTGACATATTTGTACCAAGTCTTAGAAATCCAGCATATTTATACACACAGTACATCTGGGTTTGGGTTTGGACAAGTCACATTTCAAGTGCTCAGAAGCTTACATGTGACTAGTAGTTACAGTATTGGAAAGCACAGCTCTGTTCAATAAATTGCACTAAGATAATTTATTGAATAGAGCTGCACTAAGATAATTTGTTATTCATATGGAAAAAAATAGATTCCTACATTGCACCAAAATTTCAGACATTGATGTGAAAGGCATGACTTGAATACTTTTACAAAAAATATAAAAATACCTTTGTGGTTTAAGGGGTAGGATATTTCTTATCCTTAAACCATAAACTATAGCATAAACTATAAAAAACTGATCATTTATATTGGGAGAAGATATATACAATGCACATGAGTGATTAAGAAACAGTTTGGAATTTATAAAGAACTCAAATCATAGATGCAGAGAAAAACTCAGTAGAGAAATGGTAAATGTTATGAATGGCCAGTTCATAGAAGAGACAGTTAAGTGGCCATTAAACTAGAAAAGATGCTCAACTTCAGTGGTAAGCAAAGAAATGCAAATAAAAACAAAAAGATGTCGTTTTATACCAACAGAGTAGCAAAATATTTAAGTCAGGTAATGCCAAGTGTTCATCAAGATAGAAACAGCAACTCTCAAATACAGCTGATGAGAGTATAAATTCACAGTCACTTTGGGGAGCATCTAGCAAAGCTCTTGATATGCCTCCTTTATGATCTAGCAGTTCCAATCTAGCACATGCAAACTTTAACCAAAACATTCATGGAAATGCTGTTTTCAATGGAAAAGAAGAAAACTACCTACTAGTAGCAGAGGGATAAATTACTTAGTGAAATATTTATAACAGCTAAAATGAATGATGTAGGTCTATGGGTATCAACATGGATACATTTCAAGAACATATGGAGAATTAAAAATAAGTCACAGTATGTTAATATAGTCTGATACCATTTCTATAAAACATGGCATAGATTAAACATACATAGTAAGAATATAAAAAGTGCCAAGGAATGAGGAAGAATAAAAGAGAATGGGATCAAGTCTTTTAATTTCTTCTGATTTTAAAAATTGTTTCAATGCCATGCAAGTATGGCAGATGTGACTATTTTAAGGAGCTGAATGGCAGAGTGATTGGCATGTTCATCAGGGGCCTTGGCCATAAGCCGTAGATCACATGCTAGCTAGTTTAAGCAGAAAGGATTTGTTACGGGGCATTACGTAGCAAACTGAATCTTGAGGATAATTTGGATTTGTTGACAGATAGCATTCAAAGCCAAAGTGAATATGATTGGCTAGGGAGAAGGTAGGGTGAGAAGCGGCCTTGGAGGATGCATTAGGGACTCGTATGTTTGGGCAGAGGAGCCTGGGCAGCGGATGCGGGGCAGGGTGGTACCGAGGAGTGTGAGGGTGTGTGAAGGGGCCTCCACACCTGCTGTATGTTATCTGGCCTCAGTGATAAACCTGTGAATTGGTGAATGGAACAGGCAGGCATTAATTTTCATGTTTCAAAGGGGAGAAACTTGAAGACTGGAAATGTTAATATCCTTGATCTGTGACTGAGCCAGGTCTTGTGGCTCTAAATCCAGTGCTCCACAGGAGCACTGTCAGTGACAGATCAAGGCTACGAACACTGGGAACCAGGCCTCCTTAACTCACCCTTCAGCATGTTCTTTCTGCACACCAACTCCTGTCCGTCGTTTGGAGCTGTGGCTAACGTCTGAACCCTGCACCATGTCACTCTGCATGGGACAGGTGTGGCTTCACTTCCAAAGTTCATTGGGTAGTAATAGTTAACATTACTGAGACTCATTTGCTACACTGCCATAAGTGATGGTGCCTTATCACTGTGAAGAAAGGATACCGATGATCTAAGCGTTCTCAAACATTTCCCCAAGCTGTTGCATATTTTAGAAAAGCATTTACTTACCTACTTTGTTCTCCAAATACGCTGAGTGCCGTACGTAGAATACCTTAAGCCTCCATGGAATAGGAACTGGTTGATACTGGTTCATTTTAATAAGAAAACTGATACTTAAAAAGTAAATTAACTTTCCATAGGTCACAGTATTAGAGACAGAGCCACGATTTAAACAGGAGGCTGTCTAGACCCAGCACCTGACCACCTTGTGTTTACGTTGCACTAGATTCTAGCCAAATAAAGCTACTATTATCTATGTAACCTGCAATTGAACTAGAGACTTAGATCTTCAGATTCTTCCAACTGAATTATTTTGAAGCTTAATCATTCCTTCTGGGTAAAAGAAGAAAGAACATGCTGAAGAGTGAGGTAAGGAGGTCTGGTTCCTAAGGAAAAGCCCCTGTTGAAGGAAAAAGCTTCAATAACTAGAGTTCAGATGTTAGCCACACCTCCAAATGATGGACAAGAGTTAGTGTGTATTTCCAGAATCTGCTTCTCCAATTATTCCCCTCCATTGCCACACAAAAATGGGACATTTGAGTACAGTATTTGTAGAAGGAACAAGCCATTAATTTATAAAAGTTTGAGGTTGGCTACTGTGTGCTAGCACAGTGCTGGGTAAGGGTTAGGTGGGATGGTGAACAAAGCAGATCGGATTCCGGTCCTCATGAAGCTTATAGTTTAGACAGTGTTACATTAGAAAGAGAGTTAGTAATATGGGCATAGGGGTGGGATTCACGGAGAATTGGTCATGAAAGGAGGAGTGGATGAGTGGGGAAAGTTCTCTATTTACCACTTCTGAGAATTTGAATAACCTTCACAGTGCTGCAAAGCCCCTTTCTTTGCTAATGAATACTGGTTCATTTGAGGTATCCAAACACCTTGAATAAATTGGATCCAACCCCAGGTCAGGTGTAAGTCCTGATTGCTCTAAAATCACTGGAATTACCTGAAGGACTTGTTAAAAAAAATCACCGAGTCCTTTCCCTGGATTCAGTGAATCCTGCAAGAGAATTTGCCTTTTTAACAAGTCCCGGTTCGTCCCTGCTGTTGCTGATCAAGGGATCTCACGTTGTGAACCACTGATCTAAACTAATCCTGGTGATATCATTCCCCTTGCTAGTGACTGGTTTAATCACATGCATGCAGTGCAATTCTGGCCAACATAAGGGGTTGAATGTTGGGGAATGCCATTCAGGAGCCCTATTCAGTAGGGATGGCACCAGGTTCACAAGGCCACGGAAGATACCCAGAGCCAGTAAACAAGACAGAGTTTTATTAGTGGGAAACTTATATACAGAGCAGTCCAGTGGCAGCAGGCTGGACAGGAACACCACACAGTCTAGTAGAGGCAGTCCCGGCAGAACTGGGACCGCTTACAAAAAGCATGCAGTTTATAGAGCATTTTCACTTAGCATCCTTCCCATAAAAACCTTCACCTGGCAGTCTTCATTGAACTCAAAACAAAGGGTCTTGTTCCATTCCATAGGACAGGGCAGGGGCCCAGATGTTCCTCATAGATGAGAGCTTAATCTTCAAGTTGGCCACTCCCAGTTTCTCGAAAGTCCAAATACACATTGAGGTGTGTCTTCCAGGCAGCATCATTCTCAGGGTATGCTTAAGTTATTGCTGTCAGATATCACTGCTGTCTACCATACAGGGACTCCTAGGAAAGCTTTCCTCACTGGTAAATGGGGCACACAAGAAGAGAAAGGCATTGACTTGTGGTCTTTGTAGCCTCCTTATAACCACGAGCCAAAACCCAAGGGGAAATAAGAATAAGCTTAGGACAGTGGAGCAGAGAGAAAGACAATACCGACCTTGGAAACAGCCCTATATTTGGACTTCTTGTTGACATCATAACAGTAGTGATTGTTTAAGTCCTTTTTGTCGGAATTTTATGTGTAGCAGAAGCTTTCCTGACTGATAAACCTACTGCTTCTTATAGGTTAATGATTGTTTCATTAGTAGAAAATAGTAATCCATGCTCAAGAAGTGATTCCCAGTTGCCAGATACGGTGATAAGGAACTCATCACCTTATCACCTTTCCTCTCCATCCCTGAAATTCAGTCTTTTCTGCTTTCCTCTTGTACCCCTGACTCTCTGCCTCGTCCTCTGACCATTGCTGATCTTCCTGCAAAGTTCTCTGACTTTTCCTGCTCTTACCATGTTGTTCTTACCCAGGGTCCTCTTTTTGGTTCTCTTCAGCTGTCCATGCCTTCAGACTGGGTCATCTCTCTTTCTGGGGGTCCAAGACCATGTGTCCAGCCCCTACCAGACATTTCCACTTGGGGGAACTGTTGGCTCCATGACTCATCACACAAACTAGACCCATGACTTCACCCTCCTGAACCTGCTCCCTGGCTTTCCTATCTTCTTTTTTCTAAATACTCAGTTGCAAAAAACAAAAAAATGGGTGTCATCTGTAACTCTTTCCTTTTAATTCTGGTATCAAATCAGTAAGTCTTGACAACCTCCAAAATATTTCTTGTATCCATGCCTCTTCTCCATCCCTCCTGCTGTGAATCACGTGCAGGTCATCATTGCCGGTGACAGCTTCCTGATCAGCTTTCATTTCCTTAGTCTTACATCCTCTGGTCTGTCCTTTGTGTGTCATCTACAACTAAAGATCTAAGTTTGAATGTCCTGAGGTTCTACTTCTGCTTGGTATACAAATTTTGTTACTCCATTACACAGCCCTGCCTGTTTAATCTCACACTCCTTCCTCTCCTCTCACACTTCATGCTCTGGTTAAACCTAGCACTTTTTTTTCTTTTTTTTTTTTTTTTTTCTGACAGGGCTTCACTCTGTCACTCAGGCTAGAGTGCAATGGTACAATTATGGCTCACTGCAGCCTCGAACTCCTGGGCTCAAGTGATCGTCCCATCTCAGCCTTCTGAGTAGCTGGGACTGTAGGCATGAGCCACCAAGCCCAGCCAAACTAAACTCTTTATAGTGTTTAAACCATCCATGCTTTCACTTATGGCTGGTACCTCCAATGTTCTCTGCCTGGAGACAAATATGCAATTACTCATGAGATACTTCTAGACGTCATAGAGGGGAGGTAGCTGTTGAGTTGAGCCCTGCTGAATAAGTAGGAGTGTGCCATGTGGTATCCATGCAGGGGGTATTCATGGTTCTTGATCTCAAGGAATTTGTACTTTAGTGGAAGCCAGCTGTATACACAAGTGTAATACTTTGTGATACACTATAATGGAAGTGTGTTCAAACTGTAGTATGGAGGCAGCAATGGAGATCCTTGAATATAAAATTATTTTAACTTGGGGAAAAAATGACATCGGCTGTCTTAATCTGTTCAGGTTACTATAACAAAATACTATAGACCAGATGGCTTATAATTAACAGAAATTTATTTCTCATACTTCTGGGGGCTGGGAAGTCTAAGACCAAGATGCTGGCAGATTTGGTGTCTGGTGAGGGCCTGCTTCCTGGTTCATAGGTGGTTGTCTAATTGTGTCTTCACAAGGTGGAAAGGACAGGGAAATCTCTGGGGTCTTTTTTATAGGAACACTAATCCCGTTTGTAATGGCTCCACCCTCATGACCTAATCACCTCCCAAATGCCATTGCATTGGGGATTAGGTTTCAACACGTAAATTTTGCAGGGACACACTCAGATCATACCACTGGCTTATTTGCATTTACAAAGCATCTAAGCCGACCTCTCCAAAGCACAGGATTTAAAATGATGACTTACTTATAGCAAAATCAATCTAAGTAGAACAAATAAATGTATTAGGACATTGTGAAGCAAATCTGAAGATGGGAGAGAGTGTTTCTGAATTGCCCTCATAAGGTTCTCTACATTTTATTACATTAAAATGGACCTTATTTGTGCCCTCTTCTCTGTTCTGAATGTTGGTGTTCCCTCTGGATGGGCATTCCTCCAGAGATGGAATTTCTCTGTTCCATGTCCCTGGGTACTTACTCAACCCTGTGTTTTCAATTGTTATCTTTAGTGGGTCCCTCCCAAATCCCTATCTCCAGCCTAGTCTGTTAGTGCAATTACTTATGAACCATCTGTGTGGACATTTCACAGGTATCTCCATTGTATCACATCCACAGTGGAACTCGTTATCTTCTCGGCGTCTTCCACTCTTCCCCAGTAGCCCCTAGGCCCTCTTTCTGTGTCCTTAGTTTCAGTAAATGTTACCCCATTGCCAAATTAACCTGGAAGTCATTCTTGATTTCTTAATCCAACCTCTCCTGAACATTTTCAACTCTACTTCCTAAATATAACTCAGTGCCTTGCTACTACCAATCCAGGCTACCAACATCAGTCCAATTTTACAATAATGAACATCGACCTGACTCCCGATCCACTCTCACTACTCCGTACCTGCTCACCTCTTCTCCAGTGCATTCACAATCAAGTCATGCTTTAAAATGATGAATCAGATTGTGTCATCTGGCCCTTAAAACCCACTAGTGCTAAATGCAATGTAGTGCCCTGGATTGTATCCTGACACAGGAAAATGACAGTAGTGGAAAAACCCATGGAATCTGAATAAAGCCTGGAGGTCAGCTATAGTAATGTACTGATGTTGGTTTCTTAATTTTGATAAATATACCATGATTATGTAAGATGTTAGCATTGGTAGAAACCGGGTAAGGGATACATAGAAACTTTCTGTAGTATCTTTGCAACTTTTCTGTAAATAGAAAACTATTGCACGATTAAAAGTTTATTTAAAAAATCATTAGCAACCGTTCCCCTTAGAGTCCAAAACCTTTCACATAATCAATTTCCTTTCTCTAGCCAGACTAAATTCATTATTTAATTCTTCTAGTGCGATAAGCCTTTTCCTCACCACCAAATATTCAGTGTCTGGCTCAGTAATAAACGCTTGATACATACTGGTTAAAAGTTTGTTAGATTTTTAAAATAAAAGACTGATTACACACTGGGGATTGCTAAATCTGGGAATTTATAAGCTGAGTTGAGTTTTCATAGGAGCCAGGACAGCCCAGGCAATCTTTCATCTACATGTTTATTTCTGATGCTCTCTTCACTGCCCTTCCCTTAGCTTTCTCTGTCTCTCTTCCTTTCTAGGCTGTTACCCTTGACATGTGCAGCAGCCCCCCAAAGCCATGGAGACCAGGTCATCTGGAATGTCCATTTATGTCAGTGGAAGAAAGAAAAAGGGGTCTCCTCGCATCCTCACCACTGTGTTCTCCCATCCACCCTGCTCCCGTCCCACTTCCTGCAACTCAATTACTGACAGTTTAACATTGAGTTTCTGGAAACTGTGCTGCCTCCTTGATGGTCTAACTACTAGAGTTACTCCAATAGCAGGAATTTCAAGCCAGGTAAGGGGAGCCATGTCAGGCTGCCAGATGGTGGGGAAGACAGGTATGGGTGAGCTGGCTTCAGACTAAAGCGGGAATCAAGTGTTGGAATCACTGTTGAGAAAAGGAGTCAAGTGAACCTCATTACCCATTATGGAGCCCTGTTATCCGTTAGTGCTATTTGGACTTGGATTTAACCTGGGACAAATAGTTTTCGTCTTATGCTTGTTCGATCCCTGCTTCCATGTTATATCCTTTCCCTTCTAAAATGGTAATAATAAGAAATAACTAATCACCCTAGAACATAAATTTCATTTAAGATGTTACAATCAGAATATTCTCCTCAGTTTTTCAGAGGTGCAAACTTCCCATGGTTATATGCAGGCAGTACTAAATGGATGGATCTAGGATTCAAATTCAGGGCTTTCTGACTTTAAAATTCATGTTTTGCTACTGGCCAAGTGGCCTAGGGTGGTTTGCCCTAAACGCTTCACCTCTGTATGGAGGCATCCATCATCTATGCAGTGGGGCTTTTGGAAAGTGAAGGTGGAACCTCAGAACCTTAATCTTTTTTTTTTTTTTTTAAGGAGGAGTCTCACTCTGTTGCCCAGGCCAGAGTGTATTGGCACAATCTTGGCTGACTGCAACCTCTGCCTCCTGGGTTCAAGTGATTCTCCTGCCTCAGCCTCCTGAGTAGCTGGGATTACAGGCACCCACTACCATACCTGGCTAATTTTTTAAATTTTTTTAGTAGAGATGGGATTTCACCATAGCCTCCAGGCTGGTCTCAAACTCCTGACCTTGTGATCTGCCTGCCTCAGCCTCCCAGAGTGCTGGGATTACAGGCCTGAGCCACTGTGCCCAGGCCGCCTTAGTCTTAAAGCAGGCTCTCTAGAAGGAAGCTTGCAGGAGTGGGGACTCAATGAGATTATTGTGTTGCCAACAGCTATCTGGAAACAACATGTTGACAATCTTCCCCCCAGCCCTCCAAACCACTTTGTTGCACAAACTCCAGAATAATAGACGGAAGAATTTAATACATGTGATGCTTTGTTTTCCATTTACACTATCATAAATTACAAAGTATTGTTCACTTCACAAAATAAAACCATTTCCAGATAATTTTTTGACAGTATCAAGAAGTACATAAACTACAACAAACAAGTCTGTACAGTTGGGAGGAGGGATAATAGGGAAGAGGTCAAAGCATTCTGACCTCCGTGTGCCAATGGAGTCCATCTGCATAGCCCTTGGGACTGTCAAGGTCAACAGTCACATGGTGGTCCTCCTTTCAGCTCTGCGTAACACACAGTCATTCTCTTCTGCCCACTCCAAAGCAAGACTGCTGAGTTTACACAAATCATCTCAATCAGAGGAAAAGACAGTGTAGTTGGATTTTTTAAAAATCTAGATTTACAGTTGCTGATGTTTTAAATATTTCACCTATGTTACAAAATATAGAAATCTTGGTGTGAAAGGCTCATGCTAAGATAAATATAACCAAGAGAATGGAACTATAGTAATAAAATCATATTAAATTATCCATCCAGAGCTACTTTTATCAAGGAGGAACAAACATTTGGGATAAACCAACCTTATTCTCACTTTTAAAAATAGGTTTATAAAACAAAAGGAAAAACATTGACAATTATTCTGCAGATTCGTTTTTCACCAATCCAGAAATGTGGCAAAAATACAATGTGATATTAAGAGGGCCTGGCCAGGAAGACAGGAGGAAAGGTGCTGAATTTTTTACACAGACCAGATACATCTGGTGTTCTCATATAATTTTAGGTAAAATGATCGCAAAAGACTATGACCAATTCCAAAACATACTTCGGGAATTCACAAAATTGGTACAAAAAGAAAATTAGTGGACATGTCAGACTGTCCTACAATTGCTATAAATATATACCATACAGTAGCAGGATGCCAGTGCTTAAGAGCAAAAACTATCAAAAGCAGGGACACAAGGGGCAGGTGAAATTCCACCAAAAAGCACTGAGAAGGACAGAGGTATGTCAAGATAATACTGCATTCATGGTCAACATTTTCAGGGCGTCACAGCAAAATGAGGGACAAGGTACACAGCGTAATAACCAATGCACTGCATTGACTTCTATTTGCTAAAATAACATTCTTGTGGCTAAAATGAAAATACATTTTATGATAATAGCATTTAACATTGAACAGAATTGTCTTCTTTTTGTAAGTGGAAAATGTGTAACTGTATCAAGTACCTTTATGAATTAAGTTCCCTTTTATTACCAATAAGACTGAAGTGTAAAGGTCTACATTGTTTAATAAATTAAAAATGTATTAATCACTCTTCCAGCAAACCAGACATACATAGGAGGCACAGCAAAAGATCCAAGGCGAGGGGCTTTCCTCACCTTTACCCTTGTTCTCATATGGAGGTGGCGCGCGTCTATGAGACACAGTACCCCACTCGGCGATCCTCTGCGGTCCAGCAAATTTCATCACTTGTTTGGAAAACAAATCAGTGTAAGAAATGTTTTTATTCCTTTAGCTTTGTCAACTTGGATGGCGCTGGGGCCATTCAGCTCCTTTCCCTGATGGGTTAAAACAAAACGTCTTCGTTTTCTATTAAAATCTGCACAATCAGCTTTTGGTACCGCATGTCATGCAGGGTGGTAAGGGTGCTATCCTCGGGGGGCCTCATCAGCGTGGGCCCAAACACGATCCCCAGATTTTCTGCATTCATGAAATTATCTTTTTCATTCATAGTAACCCTGCAAAACAGAACAGAGACATTACGGAGACTTGAGGATTGATTTCTACATTGATTATGTACGTAAGTCCCAAGAACATCTCTGGTTCAGAAAACTGCAAGAAAATTAGGAATCAGAATAGCAAAAAGGTATTTTTTTAAAGGGTAATTTACCGATTTTTCTTTTTAAATTGTTGATGTCGCCTTCGCCAGTGGAAATGAATTACTTATGTGAATCTGGCAGGAACACAATTTTTAGAATTAGAAAATTAGTCCTCCTTATTAAGTAAATGTGGAACTATTACTTAAGGACTAGAATACTGGTTTGTAGGGGCAGCAGATTCTGAGGCTGGCCATGGTCCAGCGGAAGGCTTTTTCCCCCCTCTTGTGGCTTCCTGCTGGTCTGTACGCTGGAGAGTGGGAAGTGGAGGGCAGGATCCCTGTCTGCTGGCAGGACCAGTGGCAGAGGAGAAAGGCTATGTGTAGAATGGGCCGTCAGGAATTTAGGAAGAGCCTGGCCATTATCATGGGGTGGAGGAACGGCTGGAATGCGGCCAAACTGGAAGGCAGTTGGGCATTATTTCTAGTTCCCACAGGATGAGGTCTACAGCAGTTGAAAGTAAAAATCATCATTTTGACATCCAGATAAGAACGGCAGAGCCTTTAAGAATAAAATTCAGACTGCAAAGTTGGTTTAACGCCTTCCTCATGGAGTAAAATTACAACCTCCCAGAGGTTTGTTTTCACAAATTTATGTTTTAGAATGTTTGTAACAGATGTAAAAGGGAGTGGGTTCTCCAAAAAAGAGCAAAATGTAATTAATTAAAATGTGTTTAGGCTTTGCATAGGTAAGCCATCTCTTTCTATTTCCTTAGAACTCATTAGGATTAGCCACTGAGCATTATTTTAAGGTCAACCTGTTTGCATCATTTACATGCCACAAAGCTGAGAAGGTTGGAAAGAGGACATATCTCACCATCAAAGTGCGCACAGCTTCCTCTTAAGTCAGGCACTACATCTGACCAAAAAGATGGCTAGCAGACCCACCATGATAAAAATACAACATTATTGGCATTTAAGGTTCAACTGAAAGATGTCAGCATTTTTTCTGGTAGTGATACTTTGCCTTCCAAATTCTAACAATTGGATATTGATCACAATAAAAAACTAAAAATTACTTGTATTCCCAAATTCAATAAATTAATCAAAATGGGAATATTCTAAGCTAAATGTTACCACCACCTATCACGCTGAATCTGAGCAATGGTGTTGTATGTCTTGTAAGGCAGAAAAATAAAAACCTCAATACCTAGTGTTACACAGTCCTAGTGTTTATATAGTCCTCAGTTTGCTGCCTTTCACTTACTAAGTACATCTGTAAACCGGTCAATGCAGACAACTTTTAGTTCATTTTATCAAAGAATGGGCTGCTGCCAAGTGTTTTTCAAAAACACAGAAGCACACAGATGTGCCTTGATTCCTCCAATGTTACACCACCAATTCATCGACCTCATTACACAGGTACAGTGAAAGAGAGAGACACAAGGTTTAGGGAAAAGAGTGTCAGCAGAGGCTCTACTGTCCTGGAAACATCCAAATGTCTCCATCTCTGACTCCCACACACTCACTCACATAGACAGCCCCATGTGTGGCAGCTACTCTCTGAGATGGTCCTTAGCGATCCATGCCTCCTGGAATTCATACCCTGCATCCCTTCCCCTAGAGTATGGGCTGGACTTGGTTTGCTTCTAACAAAACATGGCAAAAGCAATAATAGGATGTCACTTCTGATTCCGTTACAGAAAGACTTTCACACTGGGTGCTCTTGCTTTCTTGCTCTGCGAGAAGCCAGTTGGCTTCCTGTGAGCTGCCTATGGAGAAACGCACATGGCAAGGAACTGAGGGTTGCCTCCAGCAAATAGATGGCGAGGAGGTGAAGCCTTCAGTCCAACAGCCTTTAAGGAACTGAATTCTGCCAACAACCATGTGAGCAGGCTTGGAGACGGATGCTACCACCATCAAGCCTTCAAGAGTGAATTCTTTTTTCTTGAGACAGAGTCTCACCCTGTTGCCCAGGATGGAGTGCAGTGGCACAATCTTCGCTCACTGTGGCCTTTGCCTTCCAGGTTCAAGCAAGTCTCCTGCCTCAGCCTCCCATGTAGCTGGGATTATAGGCTCATCACACCTTCAGAAGAGACTGCAGCCTCATTACAGACCTTGAATCAGAGGCAGCCAGCTGAGGCATACCTGGAGTCCTGACCCTTAGAAACTGAGATAATAAATGTTTACTGTTTTAAGACACTGAGTTTTGGGGGCAATTTGTGACTTCATGACAGAGAACTCATACATCCAGAAAAATAAGAAATCAGGTTGGGAATGTGCTCTCCCAGAAGGCAGGTGGGCTCAGGAGCCTAGAAGGGGACAAACAGGGGGAAGAACAGGACACAGGGTACAGGGCTTGTGTCAGAGGAAGACACGGAGGCAGTGCAGGCAAATGGGTCAGGCTCTGCATCGGCCTGCCTGGGTTTAGATCCTGGCTTCACCTCTTCAAATCAGCTACGTAACCTCCCCGAGCATCAGCAATCTCGCAAGTGACACAAGGTCCCTAGCAGTGCCCCTTTCGTAGGGACGATACACTGAAAGTGCCTGGGGTGGCTCCCAGCACAGTGAAGCTCCGGCAGTTATGGCTGGGGCTGGACACTGTTGTCCCCTCAGTGGGCTGGGGAGGAATGGCATACACTTTTCCTTATGCATTAACTGCCCTAGAGGGAGATCGGGCTTTGCGCACGAGGCATCAGCTTACTTTTTGAGGTGGATCATTAGGTACCGGAGGGTTTCATAGTGGGCAGGAGGCAGCAGCATCAGTACTTCATGGACGGCTTCCAGCCTCTCATCTGCATTGGAGATTTCTGTGAAGTTCACGCATGATGGATATTAGTTCAGAGTTGTGGCATTCACGTTTTCAAAGAAGTAACAAGAAGTTTGTGTTTGCTTTGGCCAGAAATGGGGGAAGGATTCTAATAAATTCATGCAACCTAAGCACTGTTTCACTTAATCAGTTTGTTGGTGTCCTGCGTCATTAGGAAAGAGTTTTGAGTCTGAGTACCACATGCTAATTGAATGTCCTCAGTGTGGGTGGCTGGAGGCTTGCCCTCCATGAATGTGTAAGTCAGGAGAATGCATACAGTCTGACAGCACGTATGCAGACTGTGCTTTGCTGTCTTTTTAACACTGGATTTGCTAGAAATCTCACTCCTACAAGCTTTCATTTAAACTTGAAAATGTTTGTCAAGTTGTCTAATGAGTCTTTCCCTGGCCAGCTTCTATAACCTAATACTTTACAATGCAAGGACATTGCCAATGAGCCACCCAACTCAGCCTGCACTCATGGCACTTCTCACCGTGGTGGTGGCATGCTTAACCCCAGTGCACAGCCCAGGTTAGGAAGTGGAGACTGGACATATTAACAATGCGAGGAAGAGTGCATGCTTCTGGTTTTTGGGTCTCTGACAGGTATTGGCAGCTACTCAAAGAAAACGTTCCTGCTATTCCTGCTGGAGTGGAGGCTACCCAGGTGCTACACAACCTTCTTTGTGAGGATCACCAGGGCCCTGGAAGGAGGGAATAGTCTTGCTGGGGTCAGGGCCTCAGCTCATTTGAAAAGTGCATCTCGCACTGATCCCAGCCTGCTTTTGTGTCTTCCCATCAGGCCTCTCTTTACTATATTTAACAGCATACCTAAACTTTCAACCTTCAAAGGTTTTTGTTTTTGTTTTTAAAAAACAAGCAAAAACTTCCTCAAAGTAAGCTTGACCTCTGTGTTATGTATCTCGGCATCTCCATCTCCCTTTGGTCACTTTTGCCTCTTCTGGGCAAAGTGTAAGTCCCTTCCTCCACACCTGCCTTTCACTGTGTTCCTCTTTCCTACAGCAGTGGGTCCAAGCACAGAACACTGAATGAGCGACCCTGGGCTGATGGAAGGCAAACGCTGATGTCCCTTTCCGGGACCCAGGACCTCAGTTCTCTAAGCCTCGCTTTTCTTCTCTGGTAAATGGGATTATAATATTTGCTACATGGAGTACATGAGAGGACAAAACTAGAAGATGCTGGTGAGACATTCTAGTATAGTACTTGACACAGAGTATTCTGGCCTTCTATTATTTTTGAACGAATGAATAGACAAAACTTGGTTGTGACTTTAATTGATTAGCAAATGAGATTCTGCCTAACAGATAAAAGTAGTTAATCTAGACCAAGTTTGTCCAACTTGCAGCCTGTGGGCCACATCTGGACCAGGACAGCTTTGAGGATGGCCCAGTACAAATTTGTAAGCTTTCTTAAAAGATAATAAGATTTTAAAATATTTTCTTTAGCTTATCAGGTATCATTAATGTTAGTGTATTTTATGTGTGGCCCAAGACAATAATTCTTCTTCCAGTGTGGTCAAGGGAAGACAAAAGATTGGATACCCTTGATCCAGTCAGTCCTCATTGAAGATTTTTTTCTGCTACAGAAATAGTCATGCTTTCCACATAGAATAGGCCTGACTGTGTTGGGTCCCAGCATACAAGGAACGATGGGGGCAGAACTGGCTGACACATACGTCTGCCCACAGGGTTGGCTTAGTACTGGTTCACCTCAGCTGTTGAACTATGTCTGGTTGTCAGTCAGCTGTACTGCAGTGTCCTCACTTGGCAAGACAGTTACAAATGCAATGATTTCAACAGTTCTGAGTTTTAATTTTCTGAAGGTCAAAAGCATTGTACTTAAAAATTCGGTACAAATAATAAATTAATTTGAAGTACTTACTTGCTGCATCTATAAATTTGGAGTAGGTGTCATATGTGATGACAGGGATGGGTAAGTCTCTGAAATACAGTTTAAGGGCTCCAGTGATGATGTTTATGTCTGGATAGACATTGGCAGATATATCGGCCTTTTCACCATCTGAAAAACAATCAGTGATCCAAGTTTTAATTAGGACCTTATTTCACCAAGGCATGTACAGAAAGAAAAAAAAAATCCAACAATGAATGCTCCCTGAAAAGTCACAGCTAACTCTCTTGGCTTCCAATAACACTGAAGTAAAGGAGGCAATAGAAGGGAATTTGGTGAGAGTGAGTTAGGCTCTGAGGGTTTGTGCAGGCAAACAGGTGATAAAACAAATTTGAAACAGTGCTTTGGGTCCCAGCCCCTGGTAATTTGCTAAATAGAAAGCATAGTAATTTGTATTACACACAAATTATGAACAAAGCTTCATAATAAAGTAAAATGACAATCTAAACGGAAACAAGAATATCAAGAAGCTCTGATACATCTTCTTAGACTTGGATTTGGAAGTCACATTCACAAAATAATTGCTGAATATTTTCAGTTCTGTTTCTTTCAGGCTCACTGAAGGTTTTTATAAGTTGATCCTTCCTCCCTGATCCCCTAGGACTTTAATCTGGGACACTTTACCCTTTCCTCATGAATATGTGATGTTGTATTTCTTATTTCTTTTTTTTTTTTTTTTTTGAGACAGTCTTACTCTGTAGCCCATGCTGGAGTGCAGTGGGCCAGTCTTGGTTCACTGCAACCTCTGCCTCCCAGGTTCAAGTGATTCTGCTGTCTCAGTCTCCCAAGTAGCTGGGATTACAGGCATGCACTACCATGCCTGGCTAATTTTTGTATTTTTAGTAAAGACGAGGTTTCACCATGTTGGCCAAGCTAGTCTCGAACTCCTGACCTCAAGTGATCCACCTGCCTCAGACTTCCAAAGTGCTGGGATTACAGACACGAACCACCTTGCCCAGCCTATATTTCTTACCATTTCGAACAATGATTCGCAAGATATTTTTTGACTTTTGTACCATTGGGAAATATCAGTCCAATTTGATTTAAAATGTTTTAATCATATGGGAATTTTTAATACCTTTTGCATAAAGAATTTGCTTCAGCATATTTGGTTCTGAAGATTAAAAAGCTGTGGATGAACAGAAGACAGTAAAAGCCTAGCAGAGAGGCCATGTTGATTTCATTATTTACATACTTAGCAAACACTTACTGAGAATCTTACACGGTCATGTGCCAAGCACCATTAACGCCCTAGTAAACCAAAGAAGAAAAGAGATACTCTCTTCCAAGCAACAGTTCTAGTTAGATGGACAGTCAGACATGCGACTCAACCATGACAAGGAAATGGGAAGATTGCTATGCTGAAAAAGTGTGCAGAATGTGGTGGGGGATGTGGCAAAAGGAAGTGGAGCTCTGAGCTTGGCTTAGGGCAGTCAGGGAGGCTTCCTCAAGGAGGAAAGGCTTGTGCTGACCCCTGATTACAGGTATTTGCCAGGCAGAGAGGTGAATACGTTTCAGATGGACAGGACAATGTGAGCCGAGGCACTTCTTCACAGCAACAAATATTTTTTTGTAGTATTTCAGGATTGCTGGATATGTTTCAGGATTGCTGGAGTATACAATACAGTGGGGAGGTGGAACTGGAGAGGAGTGTCAAGAGGGAGGGAGGGCCACATCATTGAAGATCTCCTACACCACACTACAAAGCAGAGGCTGTATCCAATAGGGGTTCTATGTCTTAACTGGCTGTACCAGAATTATTTAGATTGTTTACTAGAAATACAGATTCTTGAGCTTATTGAGCTTTCTGAGTGAGTCTTTGGGTTGGGTTCTACTGACCTGTATTTTTAACAAGATCCCCAGGTTGACCATATCGAAGCTAAGAGAAAAGTGGTTCCCTCCTAAACATCCACTGGCTTCCCCCACGTTAGTGCTGGGGGTGCCCTTCCATCCCTCTGATCCCTTCTTTGGAGCTTTGAGAGAAGGGGAAGAATGGGATGCTGCGACAGCGGATGCAGAAGGGGACTCCAGTGCCATGTGCATTGGCTGCCCATTGACAGTGATCACTTGTCAATGGCTGCTAAAGAAACACTTCGCCCAGAGAGGCAGAAACATGAGATGTGTAAGCCATTATTCCTCCATTTCTTGAAGAGTAACTCTTAGTAGTTCGGAAACCCCATTTCTACTATGATTCAAATCTAGTTCCATAGGAGAGGGGTGTTTTGGTATCAGGTGGCATTCAAGAAAGTACAAGCTTACCTCTGTCAAATGCCATTTTGACATCTTCAATGTGTTCAGTGAACCCAGAGACTCTGTAAAGGCCTTCCGATTTTAATCCTGTTAGAGAGACAGGCTGACTTAAGCTTCTTGAAACATCTGAAAAAAGACTCTAATTTCATGTTTACACTACATGCTATCAGGAAATGGCAAATACAGCCAGCGATCTTATTTATCACACACTGTTGGGTCACAACTTGGACTTGTCTGTCACAGTTTCCAGGCAAGTCTGTTCTCATTTGCCCATGTAGCAGTGGACAGCTCAGTAGAAATCCCGTCTTCCTCCTTCCTGGCTTTGCAAAGAGAACTGATATTTAAGATTCTCATGGACCATTCATTCCCTTACTTCCCTTCCTTTGTTCATGAGCTTGCTGAACACGAATTTCATCACTGTGGGAAGTAACCTGGCTTTCTTGCCAGCATCATCTTTCTTTTTAAAATTTTTCTGGGTACTAGTAGGTGCATATATTTATGGGGCATATGAGATATTTTGATAAAGGTATACAATGTGTAATAATCACAGCAGGGTAAATGGGGTACCTAGCATCATCTTAATCCATGTGCTATATTGTAGGTAGCACTGTACTACATACACGCATGTATGTACGTGGGTATCTAATATATATTACACTGATTTTATTGGGAAAAATTAGAATATTACAGCCTTTCATGTTTACTCATAAATAAGACTATATGTTAAACTGTTTAAAAATGATTACTTGTTATACTTTCCGACAACTGTCTATACAAACAGAGGCAGGAAAATAAAGTTCTAGTTCTTGCTTCTAGAAATTTGATCACTCCAAATTTAGGCTAAGAAAAAGACTTTGTTTCTGTTCCTGGAGCTTACTGATTTGTTAAGACAATGTCCTAAAAATGAGTCAGTTCCCAAAAGTATGAGCAGGGATAAAGAACCAGATTTTAGAGTTTGTATGTCACAAACTAGCTGCTATCAAAACTACAGCTACAGTAAAAACAAGCAAACAAATAGCTTCTGCTGCTGCCGCCGCCATATATTCGGCCAAACTCTTGATAATTCATATGTGCTCCTGTTTTTTCATTTGGAAAACATTTATGGAGCGTGTCCTATCTGCTCCATAGCAGATAGGGTCTTCATTAGGTATGCATCGGAGACGACAAATGTATGGTATAAATCACAAATACTTCCCCTCCTCCCTCCTGTGACCATGACAGATGCACTTAGTTGATCTCCAAAGAGGGCCTTTGGCCTCAGAATTTGTCTAAGTACCAGTTGTTCAGGTGCTCTTTGGTGTCTCTTCTCATAAGGACATTCCACATATTGCTTATGGTCCCTCCTTTAGGACCTCATTCGGCCTTAATTACTTCTTTGGAGACCTCTATCTCCAAATACAATCACACTGGAGATTAGGGCTTCAATATGTAAATTTAGTGGGGCGGGGGACACAAACATTCAGCCATAAGATTCATTGAGTCACTTTCAAAGAAATCCAGGTTTTCAAAGAACGTAGTAAAATCCATGCTTTTGTTCTCACTCATAAGTGGGAGCTGAACAGTGAGAACACATGGACACAGGGAGGGGAACATCACACACTGGGGCCTGTTGTGGGGGGTGGGGGCAAGGGCAGGGAGAGCATTAGGACAAATACCTAATGCATGCAGGGCTTAAAACCTAGATGACGGGTTGATGGGTGCAGCAAACCACCATGGCACATGTATACCTATGTAACAAACCTGCACGTTCTGCACATGTATCCCAGAACTTACAACAAAAATTCTATGCCTTATACTATATGCCAAGTTGTATGGTTTAGAGTATAATTAAATGGGGATAATCTTCCTGACTCCAGCCCATGCTTCATCCTCTATTATATCGAGCAAAGCATCATCCTCTATTATATCGAGATGCTTTTTTGAGAAGCTAATCTTTGAAGGAAATGATAAAGGATGAGTTACAGTTTGCCAGAGTAGCAGAAGCTGTCAGCTGTCCTAATATTTGTTCTCCCATTCTCCTGTTGTAATGAAACCTTTGATTTTTAGAATATCCATTGCAGTGGTCATGAAACTCTGGCCCATGTGAGAGCAGAAGTGACATGTACAACTGCTGAGTTGTGGCCTTGAAGGAACTGAGCATGCTCTTTTCCACTTCTTGTTGGGTGACATGCAGATGACATGGTGGTGGCCAACTGCGATCCTGCACAGGACAGCACTCAAGCAGGACAGAGCAACAAGCTGCGGCGCCTGGGTGCCTGCCGTGGGTATCAGACTATTCCTGGACTGCTCCTGGGTACCTGGACTATGACTACGGAGAGAAATAGATTTCTATCTTGTCAAAGGCACTGTTACTCAGTATCTCTGTGACAGCATTGAGATGTACAGGCTAAGTAATATAGTTAGATTTGGAGGTGGGGGTATGGGTTTGGTCATTCCAGGAAAAGGCAAAAACTGAGTCCAGTAGATTGGACATTGTACTAGGTCCGTTTTTGTATCAATTCACTTTAATCCCCACTAACCACCTTATTTTATTGACTGAGGTGCAGTTGATTCCATTCATATTACAGATGAGGAAACAGTTATTTAAATATAGTAAGTAACCTGCCCAAGGTCACGCTACAGCCAGTAAGAGACAGGGCTGGGAATTTAAGTTCAAGTCCTTGATCTTTTCACTCTACCACATCAGGCAGAGACAAATGAACATAAAAGAACATTTGGAGAACAATAAGGAATTTTCTGTGAATGGAAAACATGGAAAGATGTTGGTAGCGGGGGCCCCACAGCTGGGAATGTGAGTATCATACAAATTTCTCCCAGCCCATTCTCTGGTTCTGCTTGCCTGCTTCGGCCCCTAATACCTGGGGCTGTAATCCCTGTGCTATGATTCTTTTGGTGTAAATTCCTAATTTGTGCTATTCTATCTAGCTCTTATACTAAGCATACTTAGTGCTGTGCTCCCTATTCTGAAATGTTAGACACGGCAGTAATGTTGCCGGAATGATCGGTTTTCTCCGTTAAGGATCACAATGGATCCTCAGCTTCTTCAGAAAAGCCCTGAGTGCAAGTTCTGGAGAGGCAGATAATCTGACCCCAAACTGCAGAGCCCAGGGACACTTGTCGCAACCACTCATCCAGAGGCAGAGAATCCTTCCTCTCCTCTTACCCAGTTTAGCCACAGGATTAATATGTTCACCAGATCCCAAAGCACACATTAAGCTCTGTCAGCCACAGCAGTGAAAATACAGAAGGCATTTCTTACACTCTGATATTAAGTTAGAAGTCATCGGGGAACAGGATAGCTATGGCTTTCCCCTCTACAGAAAAGGGAATAATTTCCTCTCTCCAAAGGGTTGGGATAATAAGCTGTGACATCCTCTTTAGTTTTGCTTTGGAAAAAATGGGGTAGTTGACCAATAAATATATATGTATAAAATATATTATTAAGCCAATTTGGACGCAATAATGGATACCAAGTATAACAGAATATGATACATGGCAAAAATGGTTTATGCCTTATAAAAAGGCTCTATACATGGCCAAATCACCCAAGTTACATCCAGCAATGCAACTTCTCCTCAACCAGACCTGGTTCTGCCACATCTATGAACATTTTGATGCTGAATAGTGGCCAAAGAAAGCACAAATAAAGGAAAAGTTACCCATGTACAACATAAATAACATTTTTTGAAATGTTTCTTCCTTGTCTCCTTTATTTTCATTGCATAGATCTCTTAAATCTTTGAAGTTTCCTCAATAATATTAGGAGCACATTTTTAAATGGTTGGAGATGTGCTGCTCAACAATTTCTTATTTAATAGAAGCACTTTTTTTTTCTCAAAGATCCAATACAAGCCTCATTTCTGCCATAACCCTTTCTCACTTGTCCTCAAATAGGATTAAAGTACTTTCCTTTGTGACTTCATGGTACGTTGAACATGGCCATCCACAATGTTTGTTAATTTGCTCCCCCGATTGCCCACTCTGAAGTAGGAAATTCTTCCATGCCTCAGCCTCCCGAGTTGCTGGAACTACAGTGTGCATGCGCACACACATGCGGAGGTCATTTTCCCAACAAGAGTAGTAGAGCAACTCTGTTTCCTCGGCAACAGTAAAAACAAACAATACAGTGGCTCACGCCTGTAATCCCAGCACTTTGGGAGGCCAAGGCGGGTGGATCACGAGGTCAAGAGATCGAGGCCATCCTGGTCAACATGGTGAAACCCCGTCTCTACTAAAAATACGAAAAATTAGCTGGGCATGGTGGCGTGTGCCTGTAATCCCAGCTACTCGGGAGGCTGATGCAGGAGAATTGCCTGAACCCAGGATGCGGAGGTTGCAGTGAGCCGAGATCGCACCATTGCACTCCAGCCTGGGTAACAAGAGCAAAAAAACTCTGTCTCAAAACAACAACAACAACAAACAAAAATGGAATCACTATACTACAAAAGGAATTATTTTCCAAACCTCTTGCTTCAATTTCCCGAATGCAGATGTCTACCACCATGGGTCTCTGAGTATTGTGGGCCTTCACGAGGGTTGTGAGGTCACAACAGTACACTTTCTTGATCCTCTTGAGATCAGGTTGGCAGTCATTGGGAACGTGCTTGGAACACTGTTTGTGTACGTTCAGTCCACAGTCTGTAAACAAAGAAGCCACATTAGCCCTAGCCCAACCCTTTTGACAAAGCGCAACACAAATTATGTGTTGCCCAAAATAAAAATATCACCACCCAAGGGTTTGACGTATTTCTCTGGAACATCTATCTCATTTCAAGGTGATACTCTCTACAGGATGAATAGGAGTATCATCTCTAATCACTAAACCCTTATATGATTCCATGTTTCTCATTAAGCCTTCTTTGTTGCTGGACCTTAAGAACAGAACATCTGAGATAGTTTAGGTAATTGATCAGTTTTTTTTGTATATGTTTTCCTGTTTCAGGCTGGAACCCTTTGGGTCCCCAAGTGGGCTTTAGGGTTTGGATTCTCAGACAGTCCTGGCTTATAAAGGGCCCTTAGGGCTTGTTACAGGGTGCTTCCTTTGAGCTCTTGATGCTCCTTGTGTGGGAGGCAGAGTTGCTCTTTCCACAGGGCTCTCTAATCTGTGCTTTGAGGAGCCCATGACCATTGGTATCCTTTTCCCCTTTCCTGGATGGTGGTCCCATAGTTTCCAATCCCTTCTAACTGGGCAGTTTGGGAAGGCTGCACTCCTTTTTACGTGCCTTATTTTGACACCTGTGAGTGGAAATAATGCCTAACTATATTTACCAGTAGGAGTACTTGAGAGTTTATACCAATGCCATGTAATGTCATTTGTAAAGTTCATAGGAAAACCCAAAGCTGAAAAAGCTGCTTTTAAAGTTAAATGAACTAACGGAGAGCCGGTTAGCAGTCAATATCCACTGACAGAATTTCTCTGGCACAGTTGGCCGGGCGTGGTAGATCATGCCTTTAATCAGCACTCTGGGAGGCTGAGGCAGGTGGGCAGATCACCTGAGGCCAAGCGTTCCAGACCAGCCAACATGGGGAAACCCCATCTCTACTAAAAATACAAGTAGCTGGGCTTGGCGGTGGATACCTGTAATCTCAGCTACTCAGGAGACGGAGGCAAGAGAATCACTTGAACCCAGGAGGCAGAGGTTGCAGGGAGCTGAGATTGCACCACTACCCTCTAGCCTGGGTGGCAGAGTGAGACTCTGTCTCAAGAAAAAAAAAAAAAAGGCACAGTCTACATTCTGTTACATTCTGAAAGATAAAAATTCAGTACTGAAGTTGTTCAAAGTTGATGTACTGTCTTCTCAGAGTGTCTTCTTTCCTAGGCACAAAGAATAACACACACACACAGACGACAATGAATATTGTAGTCAGCTGCTTTATAAAATAGGACTTAACTACACCAAGAACCTGAGGGGATCTAAACTTTTATAAAATCAGTGGTAATTTCTAAGTGATTTTCCTGTGATTTTTATTGGCTGAGTTCTCTGTCTACCTTCCTTCCTAAGGGGGAAAAAAAAACAGTTATAATTCATCTCTTTATCAATGTGAGAAATTCAACAAAGCTCAAGTGACTTCAATAATATTTTGATACATCTATCTAGTGACTGTAAATTTTGGCTAACTGCACTCAATGGAGTTGGCCGGTTCTCTTGTTGAGTCCTCTTTTATAGGAGATCATAATAGCACCTACCTCTTGGCATTAGCCATCAGGCTCAAATAGAAGTTAACAAAATGTTTAGCATAGTATCTGAAATATAGTCAGTATTGTATATGTGTTAAGTCAAATAAAGTAAGTAGCAAATATGGTGATAAGAAATGGAAGAGTATCTGCCCAGCTATTCTTAAGTGATTTCATTAGGAATTCTTAGTATGTCTTACAAACTCCATTTACATTTTTTTGTTAAATTCTGGTAAATATACATAAAATGTATCATTTTAACCATTTTAAGTGTATGATTTGGTGGCATAAAGTATTTTCACACTGTTATGCAACCCCTACCATCTCCAGAACTTTATTCATCTTCCAAAATGGAAACTCAATACCCATTAAACTCTCCATCCACCCATCCCCTGTAACTACCATCCAACTTTCTACCTCTTGGAATTGCTACCCTAGGCACCACATATAATAGGAATCATACACTTTCAATTAAGACCTAAAGCAACAATATGCTTATGTAGTTTAATACTGATATTTTATTAAAATTGTTGTTTTATAACAAATGTAAAAATACTCCAGTTTTTACAAAGTAATAGAACTCCATATGCTACAAATAAAGTCCAGTGCATTCTAAAAAATACTTAATATATGGAAAGCTGAGAGGCAATGATGGTTCTTCCTAACCTTTCATGATCAGTTTTCAGCCTTCCTTCTGCTAAGTGAAATACAAGGCCAAAGAGTAGCCACTGGAGAAAACTAACAATATGGCCTTAGAAAATGTCTTCTTTAAAAAAAAAAAAAAGACCAGAAAAACAACCAAAAACCCTTCTATCCCAGAGAAAGTTGAAAAGTTGCTGTTCACAGCTAATATGAAGCCCAGAGTTTTGTTCTCCTAATACTGACTTTGGAGCAGTTTCTTGCTGAAATTGGATAATACCAGCAATTAGGAATATTTTTGGTAGGTACAATATGGACGGGCCAAATTAATGACCACTGAATAATTCAGATATTCTACCCCTTTGCTCAGTGGCTGAGCTGTGAGATACTCTGCGACCCTGGCAAGTCAGTCTTTGGTGTTACGCAGGATTTCTGAATATTTCTGGAGAAGCTGCTTCTGAGCCTCTGCTGACCGTGCTTAAACACAGACCTGCAGTGGGGAAGCTAGAACTACTTGAACCATCCAGGTATCAACACCAGTGATTACTATATTTACACACTAGAGGCTAGAAGCCCTTCCCAGGCAGAGAGGAGGATGTAAGGTTACACAATGCTGTGAGCCAAAATGGGAAAGATCACCTTAATTAGTGTCATTACCTTATTGTATTCTAAATGCTCCTAAGATTTTTTTTTTTTTTTTTTTTTTTGAGGCGGAGTTTCGCTCTCGTTACCCAGGCTGCAGGCTGGAGTGCAATGGCGCGATCTCGGCTCACCGCAACCTCCGCCTCCTGGGTTCAGGCAATTCTCCTGCCTCAGCCTCCTGAGTAGCTGGGATTACAGGCACACGCCACCATGCCCAGCTGATTTTTTGTATTTTTAGTAGAGACGGGGTTTCACCATCTCGACCAGGATGATCTCGAACTCTCGACCTCGTGATCCACCCGCCTCAGCCTCCCAAAGTGCTGGGATTACAGGCTTGAGCCACCGCGCCCGGCGCTCCTAAGATTTTTAAAAATCATATCCTAGCAAGGAAGAAGTCAGTTATGGTATTGGTAGAAACCCAATCAATATCAGAAAAGGCTGGTCTTGCTCCCAGCCATGGGTGTTTGCCAGAAAAATCATGGCAAGATGAATCAGGAAGCCCAGCTGCACATTAATTTGGCAACTCTTTATCATTGAGTTAGATGTACCTTAATAAGATGTGTGCTATTACCAATAGGTGTATACCTCCAATTTCAGGTGGAAAATCACCCAGGCTTTCAAACCACTTTGAAAATATGTGATAACTGAGTGTGTACTTTCACTGCTAAGCTGATGACAAAGAGATACTGAGCAGGAGCTCTGGAATCTGGCTGCCTTTGAATCAATATTCTATTCCTTACTGCGTAGCCAAAGGCAAAGAACAAGCCTCTGTGTCTTCTTTTTTTAAAATTGAGGATAATTGCATCTCCCCCAAGGTCTGTTGGTGAGGTTAATGACATGATAAATAAATAGAGATTAGCCGGTGCCTGGTTTGTGGTTAATTTTTACCAGCACTATTACTATTTTTATGTCTTACCTTTTGTAGAAAGATGGGGTAGGAAAAAGTGTGGCTTTTTGAGCTATGCACTTCCATTGGAATTGATTCCTTTTTTTCTTTTAAGGACTACTGCCTATTGTGAGAGGCAGCTAGGTGTTTAAGGAAATGTACTTTTTTTTTTTTCTTTCCTTGCATAAACATAAGATATTCTTTTTCATTCCTGCAAACACTTGAACTACTTTCCCCATTAAGCACAGACAGGCCTTGAACCCTGCAGAAAGCTAGACTTTTGAGCTGATCTGAGCATGTTTCCCAGCGCTGGAGAGACATCCTTCAGTTCAGCACAGTGGCATTTTATATAATTGGAGAAAAACAAAGTTCTGTGTCTACCTGAGCACCGGACCCCTTGAGCGATGAGCCCCCACATGAAATTGGCACAATATTCACACCAGTGTGGGCCTCGGAATGTGTGGACCTGTGATCCAAAAAGAAGAAAAATGTCAGAAAATTCAGAGTCATGTAATGGCAGGTAGCCTCAGACACATCAATGAAGATCAGCAGGAACCATCCCCCACTGGGCTTTCCTTCCAGTAAGGCAGCTGCAAACAGATTCTGAGAAAACAGACCTGTGCTTTGATCTTTGAAAATCCTTCATCGATCCAGGACATGCCCCAGGACAGAGTCAGAAAGGAGCATAGACAAACAGAGTATAGGTCATGGCATCAGCTAAGGACTGAGACTCTTACCACCCACAACAAGGCACTGTGTGGACAAACCCAAGAGAGCCGCCCAAGCTGGTCACTATAACCTACATTTAGCTCAGCAAATTCTGGAAGGCAGAACTCATTTACTGTGTCCTTGCGACTGAAGTTTTCCCATCTCTACAGTATCCAGGAAGGTATAAATAAGACATGATTATGGGATAATTAAAAGGTTCCAAGTCTTTGAGCTACTTCCAAAAAAAGGCATTTTAAAAAGTAAAGGAATTGGCTAAAAAAGCAGGCAGCCAGCGGGGCCTATGGAATTGCCTTTTCCACAGATTGTGCCTATATTCAGTAGGACTCGGTGTGGCCTTCAGGTAAGTAAGCTGAAAATCTCTCCTGGTTGACTAAAGTGCTGGTCTCATTGTTTGATGGCCCAGCTAGTTGTTAAATATTCTGAATATCACAAAGTAAAGACATTCTTATCTCTGATTATTGAGGCATAGGTCCTCCTCTATTAGGATTTGAAATAAAAACAAAACAAAGCAAAAATACTGGCATGAAAGAGCTTTAAGAAGCAGATGTGGCCGTGGCCAATCTGCAATGACCATAAGCAGTCTACGGGGGACATACAAATGTGCACGAAAATGTCCTGAATTTTTATAAAGTGAAAATATCATAAAACATTAGAGAAGGCCTTTCAAAGTCATAAACCTCTATTAACAAGTAAAGAAATGTAGACTTTGTTAAAAAAAAAAAACAAACTGCTTTTATTTAACACAAAAGCAGGATGACAAGTATGGTCACGATTTGGAAAGGTGTTCATCTGAATTCTACTTAAGAAAAAAACAGCCTCAGTTTGAGGTCTTTATTCATACATATTAGTAACTGGGTATACATAAAGAGGCAAATATCACGGATCTGGACCTCTTCTAAGGAAACTCACTGATGATTTAAAAGCAGAGAAAGAAGATAAGCTAGTTAATAAATAAAAAAGAGTAACGTGTGACTGCAATAAAGCAAAGCTACAGTAGTCTTTCTGGCATTTCAGTTGATCACGTGCAAACTGCCTACTATAGAGTTTCTGCTTTGAAAAGAATACAAAAAAAATTCTCAACATTTTTCTAGGGAATGACCCTAAGACATGACAAAGCATTTTTTTTTTACAGGAATGCAGAGAATTCATCCCAGAAGTACTTACAGGGCCAAATGTCGTAACTGACTTAGAGGCCCACCAAGATTGAAATCGGTACTAAAAGAATTCCTCAGTAAAGTATCCTATTTAAAGGTGGACATTTTCTAAATTCTGCAATCAAACCTTTCTTAACATTTTACTAGAAATGCTTAATTATGGCAGCAAAGTCAATTATTAATCTGCTGTGAAGATCAATTAAATCTAATCAAACAATATGTAAAATGCAAGTCCAGGAAAAAAACTATCAAAAGAGATACAGAAGGAAAAAAGATGAGGCTGCTACTAGAGAG
This sequence comes from Saimiri boliviensis, assembly GCF_048565385.1. NCBI lineage: Eukaryota > Metazoa > Chordata > Mammalia > Primates > Cebidae > Saimiri > Saimiri boliviensis. The sequence goes on along the minus strand of NC_133458.1, from coordinate 95,952,928 downwards.
AGCAAGGGGGGCCCAACCTCATCCAGGATGGTCAGGAAAGCCTCTCTCGGAAGTTGACCTGATGGAAAAGAAGAGCCAGTTCTCTTCCACAGGGAAAGAGAAAGGGACAGAGATCCTTCCCAGCAGAAAGAATACATGGAGGGCTTGCAGGAGCAGAAGAACTTGTTATGATGAAGGAACTAGATGGCCAGGGCGGCCAGAACACCAAAAGTCTGGGGGAGAAGAACTGAGATGAAGTTGAAGGTAGGAGAGGAAAAGTTTCACAGGGCCTTAAAGGCTTTATTCATGAATGTGGATTTGATTTTAATCTAGGTACAGGAAGTTCTTGTCAGGTTTCCATGTGCAAGCCTGGACTCAAAGTCTTTAGTCCTGCCTGCCTCGGCTGATCTCCCCCCGCCCCACTGCCCTGCCATCTTTTCTTTTTTTCTTTAACGAGATGGGGTCTTGCTATGTTGCCCAGGCTGCAGTGCAGTGGCTATTCACAGGCACTATCCCACTACTGATCAGCACAGGAGTTTTGACTTGTTCCACTTGCAACCTGGGCCGGTTCACCCCTCCTTAGGCAACCTGGTGGTCCCCTGCTCCCGGGAAGTCACCATATTGATGCCAAACTTAGTGTGAACACCCAATCAGCATAGCTTGCACTACAGCCCAGAACTCCTGGGCTCAAGCAATCGTCCCACCTCAGCCTCCCAAGTAACTGGGATGCGCCATCGCACCCGGCCCACCCTGCCATCTTAACTGTCATTATGATAATGTGAATACTCCTCACCTCACCCTGCCAAATTAACTACTCTTATGCCTTACCCCACCCGCCACTGTAAGTGAACTTACGGTCATGTATACTCCTTGCCCCTGCCCCCACCACTGTAACTGATCTTACTCTGTAACTTTCCACTGCCCACCCCAAACCTATAAAACCAACTCCTGTCCCACAGCCCTTTGCTAATGCCCTTTTCGGCCTTAGCCGACCTGCACCCCGGTGAATAAACAGCCATGTTGCTCACAAAAACCCTGTTTGGAGGTCTCCTCACTCAAAGCACGCATTTTTGACAGTTCTGGGAGGACCTCACATTTCTCTCTAAAAAAGATTATCCTGACAACTGTGTTGAAAATGAATGGCAGGATGTTAATAGTGGACTAGATTTGAAAACAACGTTGTAGTCTACTTGAACAATGGTAGAGTCACGGACCAGGACGCTGGCAGTGGAGATGGAAAGTGGATGAATATGAGATATATTTTGAAGATGGAATTTACAGGACCAGATAGTAGAATAAGTGTGGGCTGTTGAAAGAGAGAGGAGTCAAGGCTGACTCTGAGATTCTAGCTTAGGAACTGGGTAGATGATGATGCCACGTGCTGAGATGGGAAAGACACTCCTCTGGGGAGAAATTCAAGAATTCCATTTTGATAAGTTAAGGTTAAATGTGGCTATGATGCCCAAGTATTAGTGTCAAGCAGGAACTCATACTTTGATAGCTCAGAGGACAGGCAAAGACCAGAGGTATAAATTTCACCATCTATGATGAATAGGTATTTAAAATCATGTGAATGAATAAAAAGTCTAGTCACGCATCTCTTAATGATGGAGATACATTCTGAGAAAAGGTTCATCGGGGGAGTTCATCATTGACGGGATAATCCTAGAGTGTACTTGCACAAGCCGAGATGGTAGAACTTACTGCACATCTAGGCTATATGGTATGACCTATTGCTCCCAGGCTACAGACCTCCACAGCATGTCACTGTACTAAATACTGTAGGCAACTGTAATGTAAATATTTATGTACCCGAACGTGTCTGAACATAGAAAAGGTACAGTAAAAATACACTATATAAGATTTAAAAAAGGGTACAGTTACATAGGGAAGCTCCATTATAATCTTATGGGTTCACCATGATATATGTGGCTCATTGTTGACCTAAATATTGTTATATAGCACATGACTATATTAAGAGTAGGGAGCAGAAAACAAAAGCGAGCTCATCCCCAAGCACTCAGGGTTCAAACATTCAGAGAAAGCCAGCAAAGTGTTCCAGAAGCCAAGAGGTGAAGAATGTTTTAGGGAATGAATGGTCAATCATGTTGAATGCTGTTAAGAGGTCCAATAAAATAAGTACTAGTGGCAAGCCTGGGCAATAGAGTAAGAGCCCATCTCTCAAAAGAGTTTGAAATTTAGGTGGGCATAGTCGCACATGCCTATAGTCCTAGCTACTCAGGAGGCTGATGTGGGAGGATGGCTTGAGCCCAAGAGTCCAGGGTTAAAATGAGCTATGATGGTGCCACTGTACTCCAACCTGGACAACAGACTGAGACGCACATGCGCGCGCGCGCACACACACACACACACACACGAAAAAGAAATATAGATTTAATTAAATCAAGAAAAAGAAGGAAAGGAGAAAAAAAGATGCAATAGAAAAGCACAGTGAATACAGAAAAAATCCTTATACAGCTCTAATCATTATAAGTGGCTCTAATTCATCACAAAAAAAGATTTTCAGATAATATTTTAAAAATCCTTTCAAGAAACCCAACTAAAACATGAGAGAAATTTTGTAAGTAAAACAGACATACCTAGTAAACTAGCCAATAGAAACCAAAAATAGAGCAAATATATACACATATATTTGCTTGGTGATAAATACATTTATTTTTACCAGAAAGATGTAATTGTGAGCTTATGTATGACAATATGGTCTCAAAAATATAAAGCAAAATTGAAAGACTTACAAAGAGAAATTGACAAATCCACAATCATTATTTTGATATCTTTCTGAGAAACTAGTGGATCAAACAGAAAGTTGTTATGTGAATACAAAAGGGATCGCATATCGAGCAATTAAAAGAACACACACGCTTTTCAAAACCACTTGGAATATTCATACCAATTCACCACAGGTTAAGCTTCAACATATACAAAAAATTGATACCATACATACCATATTCTGAATATGAGGCAATAACATTTCATATAGAGAGCCAAACCCCAGTATGTTTGGTACAGTATATTTGGTACCAGTAGTACACATTGAAAAGGCAAGAAACCAAATCACACTTATATGGATACCTGGTATATCTCAGAAGTGAAATGACAAATCAAGGGGGGAAGAATGTCAGACAAATGAATTATATTCTATTTTCATCTTATTTCCACCTTTCCAGCAACTCATTATTCACGTGTTTGTTTGATTGCCCTGTACTAGTCCTTGGATATACAAAGGTGAAATACATCAGAGGAATAAGAACTCCCTGCACTCAAGGATCTCATTATGTACAAGAATAAACAGCCAACATAAATAATCATGTGTCAGGTGATGCGGGAGAACATGTAGAATATCCTATGGTGGTATAATGGAGAGAATAATAAATTCTTCCTACAAGTCTAGGGAAGGGGATATTGAACAGTTTTGAAGGATGGATAAGAATTCACCAGCCTGGGAAAGCCTGAACGGGTGAGAAAGTGACGGTGTTGACTGGGAGCAGATGACTGGAAGAAGACATTCATAAAAGAAAAAACAGCATAACGAAAGCCCAACGAAGGGAGGCTTAGGTTTTGAAAGGCATTCTTTTCTTGCAAACAGTGATTTTAAAGAATGACCTCACATTGTTCTTTGACACGTCTTGACTGGATGAAATAACCTCATGGCACTTATCCCTCTATCTTGGGGTAAAAATGAAAATGCAGTATTTAGAAAGTAAGAGTGGCTACATGTTTACTACACATGGACAGGATGTATGTTGACAAAATATAAACTGGCCTATTGTTTCAGGAAAAACAGGGTAGGTTATTCACAGATTTTCTAGAATTTCACCTTTTGCCAATATTTTTAAAAATATTTGAGCACATCAGAATCGCATTTAATGATTATCACTGTCCATATTACCAACATCCTTTCCCAACAAGTCTCCCTACTGCCTTTGAGCTCACTTGTCCAGCCAAATAAATGCACAGACATCTCAAATAGCAAGTAACGCCCAGTGTCCCCACACAGTCCCAAAGAAGTAAAACAAAATGAGAATAGAGCAGAGATGTAAAGTTAAACATTATTTTAGGCCCATTGCCTCCTTTCCTTTTTGGTGATGGGCCATTGTTTATTTTCATGGCCCATATATTGTTCAATTTTCTTTTGGACCCACAAGGACAATCTCTAGACAGAAGGCTATATGCAAATGCTGAGGGCATGCTTTGAGCCATTTTATTTCGCTTCTACTTATTATGTCTACCCTTTCAATGAAATACACCGTATCTTAAAATTCACTTGTCAGCTTTTTCCATTTTCTGAAGTTTACTGATTTGCAAGGATATCTCTTTAGAGAAAGAACATTTTGAAAACTTTAGGGCAGTAACTAAAATATTCTAGACAGGAAGAAAATACTCCAGACAGGAAGAATGTCTGTCCAAGACTATTATCCTAGGCAAGGTCTGCCTGGAATTCAAAAACCACACCAAACAAAAAAGATGATATTACACGAGATAAGGTATGTTTGACAAATAGCCCAGGAATGGCTACTCAGTAAAAACAAGAGCAAGAAGAGACATCTAGAAAGATCTCAGGCATTTAGCAAGTATCCCTCAACGTAGCCCTTTCTAAATAAACTGGATGTTATTTGTCTCACATCTGCTGAATCTGGAAGGCAGTATTCTCTAGTGGTTTTATACCAGATATGTTCTGATGTGTCAGTGTAGACGCCACCCAAATGTATTAATATCAGCTCAGCCTGGGATCTAAGTGTTGTTTCCAAAGAAGGAAAAAGTGTTGTTAATGATGTGCAGCAGTTGAGAATTTTTGCTTTTTCTTACCAGTATACATCATGATTTCTTAGCCTTGGCACGATTCATTAACATCTTGGGCTGGAAAATTCTTTGTTGTGGGGGGCTGCCTTGTGCACTATAGGACGCTTAGCAGCATCCCTGGCCTCTACCCACTAAATGCCAGTAGCGCCCCAAGCTGCGACAAATCACAACTGTCTCCAGTAATTGACAAATGTCTCCTGGGGAGCGAAATTTCCTCCATTGAGAAACACTGGTATAGACAGAAACCTAGTGCCTCCATTTGTCATTTCTATTATTCATATTAAAAATCAGAACTTTATTCTTTTGCTTTGAAAAGGAATTTTTGGGTCAGAGGCAGTGTTTAGCTACTTTAGGTTCACAGAAGAGAGAGCTAAAGTCCCTTCCAGCTGCACGTGGCTGGGTTTTGGAGGTCTAGTCTAGCCTTTGCTCAGGGCTGAGAGGCTGGCAGGCAGCCAGCTTATCCTGCATCACCCAGGTCAGCAGCACAGTCCAGGCTTCCAGATCCCTGCCAGGGACTTTCCCTATAATTTACTGTATTTCCCACAACCATGTGACATTCATCTCATATGAGAAATTAGGTTAAACTTTGGACTCTCCCCTTTTGCAAGACCAGATGAAGTACTAACCTTGAAGTGGACCTTTTCAGATGTAAGAAAACACAGCAGAGGGGAATCACTCAATCTATGACAGAGACTCTGAGTTTCCTCTGAAAGGCAGGCCAAGCAGATGGGACAGGAGAGCTGGGTTTCTCAACCCCAGCACCACAGATTCCCGGACTTTTCATCAGCCGCTGCCCTAGTACTTTTAAGATAGGATTGCATTTCTAAAATATTGATTGCCTCAAAGCTTTCTGGAAGTCTCCCCCCTGCATAAAGTAAGATATTCTCATGCTAATTAACTTTGGTCAGGTTTATGAGCACAGCAGCACCCACATTCTTTTGAAACTTCTCTACTCCAAAACCTCCAGTGGCTTCCCATCGCCTGAGGTGAGGTTTCTCAATCTCAGCCCTACTGGCATTTAGGGCTTCGTAACTCTTTGTTGTGGTGGCCTGTCCTGGACACTTAGTAGCACACCTGGTCTTTACTGGATGCCTCTGGAGACAGAAGGAGAGACAGAGGAAGGAAGAGATAATGAAAGAAGTAGGGAGGGAAAGGAAGGAAGGAGAGGGGAAGAGAAAGAGGGAGGGAGTTAGAAGGAGAAAGAAAAGAAGGGAGGGAGGGAGGGAGCAAGAGAGGGAGGAAGTGGCTTCAGGTATACTCCCAGTTCCTGTTTCCACCCATCCCTAAGTCCTGAGTATTCCCTGGGGGCTTTATGAGCCCATCCTGTTTAACAGTCTGTTTAGCTTAAGACAGTTTCCAGTGGTTGTATTACTTGAAAATGCGGAGTTTCTAACCATTATAATGTGGAGCAGGCTGCAGTAGGAGGCAGAGAAAAACAAAATGCTTTTTATAGCATTTTGGGAGCAGAAACAACATTTTTAAAATAAAGCCATATATTTCCAAGCCTATTTATTACAATCTCACTTTGAGTTCCTTATTTTATATTTAAGATGATGAGTTCTGCCTTGCTTTTGAATTGTTTTACCCAGACTTGTTTCTGGCAAAATAGCCTTTTCTGATTATTAACTGAGAAACAAACAAAACAAAAAACAAGCCCCACAGCCATTGTGAAGCCAGTATCTGCCTGTGTCAATTTCCCGGTGCAGTATCCAGCCGTCCCTGTTCTCCAGGCACAGAAATAGCCTCAAATGGACAGAAACGGGTGATGGACATTTGAGAGCTTGACAAGAAGGCAAGGCAGACAAAACACGGAATGACACAAAGGCCTGACATACTTGTATAAGATCAAGGGGGAAGAGGAAGAGAGAGGGGCTTGCATGCGGGAAGCAAAACGTCTCCTTCCAAAGCAAATGACCACTAGACTGAGAAGAATATAAAAATGAATGAAAGGCACAGACATCATCAAGGAGCCACCAATGCAAACTGGGAGGTGGTGGTGCTGCCACATCCTGGATGGGTGTTTCGGCAGGAGCCTGGGGACATATTCTCAGCCTCCTGAACTTCTAGTCCTGGCCTCCAGGATAGCATGGGGTGGGGGTTGCATGTTGAGAAGGAGCATGCTATGAGAGCGCACGTGATGGGGTATGCCATAGGAACGGGGTGCTCCTGGCACATGCTCAGTCTATCAGCAGAGTGGGGACATAAGAGAGTAAGTAAAGCAACCATTTCTTGCCATGTCCTCATGGGATGCTTTTGAAGGCACCAGACAGGACAACAGGAGTGAACTGGGACAGATCCCTCCCCGCTCCCCGGCCCACCGGGTAGCACTGCAGGGTCAGCATCGCTGGCAAATGGGGTTTGAGAGCTGGCACGACACATCCTGGTAGGGCCTCCGTCTCTCTTGTACCATCTGATGACTCTAACACAACGAACACAAGTGCATACAACACACAAGCCACAAAAGAGGGCCAACTGCAGGGCAGGAAATGAGGAGAGGGCTCCAAAAGCTCAACTGTAGGTAGATACGGTCCCCTGCTTTCTGCCAATATGAATGAACAGCTTGCTGGCTGGGGCCTGTTCTAGACACTGGGGTTTCTGCAGTCAATAAAACAGACCAAAATCCCTACTCCACGAACCCTCTCTACCCGCCACTTTCCCATTGGGAGCTTCCATCTGGTAAGGGGAAATCTGGAAAACAAACATGTAAGTATGTACCACGTCAGCTGGTGATCAGTGCTAGGGAGCAAAGGAAAGCGGGTACGGGCTGGGCAGGAGGTGGAAGCGGAGTGGGGAACACACAGTGAGGGGCGTCAGAACTTCTGGGCCTCAGCTCTCCATCCATATGCCATATGGGGAAGAAGGGGGTCCTGGAAGTGCATGGGGGGAGGGAGAGAATTTGGTAAGAAAGAGTGATGCTGATCTTTGTGCAGACTAGAGAGGCTGGGAGCGGGGGGCAGCAGGCTGAGCGGGGGAAGGGCCTGCTCAGGAGCCTCCGGGGGCTCCAGGGCCCAAGGTTCATCATCTTTCCACCATCGGGCCCACCCCAGCTGATGATCTAAATGTGATGGACTCCTTTCTGTCTCCGAGGTCTCTTCTCTGCACCTTACTCTCCGCTGGCACATTTCTGACTCCAAGTTGTCAGCCCAGGCGCTCTTTCTTTCCCCTGTAGAACAGTCCTTGATCTATTTAACTACTTGGGCTTCAGCCAACTCTCCCCCTGCCCAACAGTATTCCTGATTAAGGCGGAGAGAACAACCACACTGCCTCTTACACAGGATCCCGGGCACCAGGGAGCCCCTCCTCTTGGAATGCTCACAGAAGCTTGTCTTCTACTCCTGTTTTTTTTACACAGTACTACGGGGTCAGCTTCAGGGCACGTGTGACCTGAGCATTTGCGCAGAGCCCTGTCCTTAGCCTGGTTCAATGTGCTGCTGTCACAGTTTTGGAAGTCTAATTTTTTTTTTTTTAACAAGAACCTCACATTTTTGCTTTATACTGGGTCTCACACCTTACCTGTCCAGTCCTGCATAATCAATCACACATATTAGTGTGAACTAATAGCTACATCATAAATTTGATATAAAGTGTGTATATATATATATATATATATATATATATATATATATATATTTAGTAGTAAGTTGGCAGTGTCTGTTTGCTGTGGCTGCTTCATTTTCAGAACCAGCCACAGCAAATAGATACTTGTAACTTACTACTAAAAATGGAAGCTCACCAGCTATTTTAAAGCTTTTTGGTGCCTCTTTTCATGAAGAAATGCTTGGTAAAGATAAGAGACCAAGAATAACTAAATGTCATCACTTTCTATCAGAGCAATGAAGCACTGATTAAAAAAATCCATGAAAACTTTTCTTTAAAGATGTTAAAATCAGTAGGCAGGGAAATTAGCAGTTGTGCCTAGACCAAAGGGTTGACACTTAGGAGCAATTAGATGACATCTAGAGACCTTTTTTTGTGGCCATAAAAACCTTTACTGAAACTGTAAACTTTACTGTCACTCACAGTGCATCCTGTAGGGTGAGGCTAGAGAGCCTTCCTATTGAAGGTTCCTGAAAATGTCAAAGTTCCTATAATGGGTTGCATGGTATATCCCTCAAAAGGTGTGTTTCACTCCTAACCCTGGGTCACTGTGCAGATAACCTTATTTGGAAATAGGGTCTTTGAAGATGTAATTAAGATGACATCATACTGGATTAGTATGGGTCCTAAATCCCATGGCTGGCACCCTTATAAGAAGATGACAAAGACACTCGAAGGTGGCGATATGAAGATGAAGGCAGAGATTGGAGTGACGTGTCTACAAGTCAAAGAACTCCAGGACTGCCAGCAACCACTAGAAACCAGGAGACAGCTGCAGAGCCGTTTCTCTTTCCGAGCCTCTAGAAGCAGCCAACCCTGCCCATACCTTTATTTCAGACTTCCAGCCTTCGAAACTATGAGCAAATAAATGGGTGTTGTTTTAAGCCACCAAGTTTGTGGTCATTTGTTATGACAGCTTTAGCATAAAGTACTTTTTAAAAGCTGGGGAAAAACGTGTGAAATCTAAATCTAAATCATCCATTTACTTTTTCAACAAATGAGAAACATGAACCAGTATTGGCTAAAGGATAGAACACATTCAAAGAAATAGCAACCATTGGCCGTCTCTACTAAAAATACAAAAAATTAGCTGGGCGTGGTGGCTCGTGCTTGTAATCCCAGCTACTCAGGAGGCTGAGGCAGGAGAATTGCCTGAACCCAGGAGGCGGAGGTTGCAGTGAGCCGAGATTGCGCCATTGCACTCCAGCCTGGGTAACAAGAGCGAAACTCCGTCTCAAAAAAAAAAAAAAAAAAAAAAAGAAAAAGAAATAGCAGCCATTAGGCTTTATTCATTTTCTCTTACACATAATTAACGAGAGAAGAAGAAAGGGGTGGTAGAAAAAAGAGATCAGCATGAAGAAGAGAGGGTAGAAAATAAAAAATAGAAAAAGCTAGACACAAAAATACAAGGTAAGAGAGAGGCACGAAACGATATTAATAGAGGCTAACATCAAATAAATACCTCCTAGGTGCCAGAGACCATGATAAGTGACTCGCATGTACTCTTTTCAACCTCGCAACACTTCCATGTTATAGATGAGGAAATTGAGGCAGAGAGAGCCGAGCTTTTTGGAAGAGCATGGGGTGGACAGGAGTACTAGTCAGGCTAAAGCCACCTCATCACTGTGCTAAGTGTGGGGAGGAAGCAGAGCCAGGCGGACTGCCGGGGCTCTGGGGATGGCTGGCCTGAAGATTTTCAGAGCTCAGCCATAAGGTATTATTAGGGTGGACCATTCAAAAGAGAGCTGTTCCAGCTACAGCAGAGTGCTGCTTTAGATCAACGAGATAAACAGAGACGGCAGTTATAAAACGAGCTAAATAACTGAGTGGTTTTTCTCTTGACAAACAGTTTTCATTTCAGAGGGGACTCTGTTAATTTCACCATTTCTCCAACAAATACCTCTCAGTGCCTAGTAGGTACAAGTAACCCTAGGAAATCCAGGCTTTACATGAGCAAAAATTGCATCAGCATACAGTGTTGAAAAGTATACAATCATTGCATGCACTGAGGTGCAACTATCATTTGGTTCCCAAAGCTTTTGTTCTCAGAGCTGAATTTTGCTTTGCTGAGTTAGACAAGCTTTATTGGAGAAGTAAAGGCAGTGACTGCGGGCTTTCTCAGAGAATGGGGCACACGTTTCCAACTTAGGGAATGTTGGGGGTTTCTATTCATTCCTCTTGACAAAGTTCCTGGGCAGAGCAAAGGAAAGGGTGTTTCACCTGGGGTTATAGTCCTGCCTGGGGCAAACAGTCTTGTTATGGGGTGAGGCGACAAACTCTACTGGCAGATTCGAATGTCAGGTAGAAGGCCTCTAGACAAAAGTGCAGACAGCGCCTAGCAAAGCCTATTGGCTGAGGAGCATGAACATATGATTGTTTTTTATGGAATGCTTACTACATGCCATGCACATAATGGCCTCCAATATCAACCTGAATTACAAATCAAGAAAGCTTCAGAATAAAGCTCATTAGAAGCTAATGTACATAAAAAGCCAATGTAAAATTAAGGTCTGAAACACAAATTCCAAGCAGTTAGCAGGGAACTAGGATAAGAATTTTCTTCCTTTAATTAATTAATAGTTCGGGCTTGTCCCAAAAAATCTGTCACTGCGTTTCTAGCGTGAGCCTGCTTTTTGAAGGTTCTTCCCAAGACCATGTAAAGTTTCAACTTAGAGTTAGTTGCAGGTGGGGTGTGGGGAGACTGAGGGTGGAAAGGGCAAGGAAGGACAGAGGGGATGCCTCATCCGGTCCCTGTCACTCATTCTTAGGGACAGTGGCACCAACAGTACCATTGAATGTCACAATCAACTGTCACAGCTACTTGGGGTCTGTTAAGTTTCAAAGATGTCTATTTAAAACATGGAAGACAAATGCTCTGGTCTGGCTGCTGTACTCCTCTTGAACAACTTGACTATTTTGTGCCTTTTCTTCTTTCAAGAGCTGTAACAGTGAAGAACTATTGAGTTTTTAAGCAAATATTAAAAGAGCTGCTGGTGTTTTCCAATGATAATATATTGTGTTAGCAAGGGTACTACTTAAAAAATAAGAGTTGACTATCTTTTTGTTTTAAAATGTCTTAAGATTATTTTTCCATTCGGGGATCTAACAGGAAAAGGACTGAAATTAGTTTTGAAAGTATTAACTAAATACATGTGTGTGTGTTTAAACAAGCTTAGACACAGAATATACATGGACAAGAGACTCTATGCAAACATGTTATAGTACAGCATCGTTTCAATTTCTTAAAGCCAAACAAATTGGAAATTTCAAGAGGAAGGAAAAGAATTCACAAGTCCATGAAGATCCCTCCTTTCATCACTAGCTGTGTATCCACAGCACGCGAAAAAATTCAAGGATTGCTGCTAAAAAATCAGAAAAACACGTTAAGGCCAAAACAAATTAATGAGGATAAAAACGGAAAACACAGTAAAATAAAAAGTTGAGGAGGCTTTTAATGCTCCAAATTAGACCTATCGAAATTCAGTGATGGGAGAAATATGAAAAGCTCTGGCATAAGAGACGACCTATGCAATGCAATGCAGTTCTTCACCCTAATGCTAAGTATGTAGGGCTGTGTAATTCCATTCCTCAGTTCAATTATAGCTTGCAACTGCCTGAGCTGCTGGCTTTCTAAAAACAGTTGCAGAGAAACAGACCAAACTAACACCAATGTATATTTAATAGACGAGTGTTTGTCCTTAGGAAGGATCCAAAAGCAGCAGAAGAAAATCAGTTTCCCTCGTCACCTCTGACAAAAGGGTTATCTAATTCCAAGAGTCCCTTGGGTCACTGACCCTAAAGGAAACAAGCATTTTTTAAAAAGAAGGCAATTCACATTTTGCTTCTCCTGCCTACTGTTTTCTTCCTGGATCCACCATCTCCATTCTCCCCAACTTTCAAATGGCCAGCTCATTTTTTTTGGGGTGAAGCCTCTGACGCGAACCTGTCCCTCCGTGCCTCAACTGCAATTCTAACTGGGCAACGTGGCACGAGCATCTCTTCCCACCCCTTCTTGAAAAACACATTAGGGCAAAGTAAACAGGCCATCATTTTCTGATGGCAGGCCCCTTCTACAAGTACCAGTCTGAAACGAAGATAGCGGCCTTTCCAGTTTATAAATTCGCATGGGAAATTCCACTTAATAAACCCCCACCGGGTTTCCAGGTCTTTTTGTTTGGTCTGGTGAGCAGGATGAAGGCTGTGACCAAGGGTGCCTCCCGCCTCCCCCACAAATGGAGAACCCGGAGCACAAACAAAAGCTACTGGATGGCATCCCTTGTCATCATTTGATTTCACAGCTGTCTATGCATAAAGGAAAGGAGTTAGCATCACTGCTAAAACAAAAGACAAAACACAAAACGAGAAACAGGCAACTGTTTTCCCTTGCTAGGAGACAGCAATACTCTTTACTGAGTGGAAAAGTACTGCTCGGCTCTCACCGGGACATCCCCGATTTAGCGAGGCTGGGCGCGCTGTGTGCTTCTTTCACTGGACCTGGGAACGCAAAGTGTCAATGGGCCCAATTTTCCAAAACGAAGTCAACATACAGATACGGTGTTTCTAGGCATCAGCACTGAGCAGACCTGCTTTCTGAGGTCTCCAGGCTGAATGGTTAGAAAGCACTGGTGTGAAGCTTATAGCTAAATGTAGAAAGCAAAGGAATTCGCTGTCTCATGACTTTACAATCAGAAACCAGATGGAAACGATACACGGTACCTCTCTCTCCACCTGCCCTTTATAACAGAAGGAACGCAAAAGCTTGCTTACCTTAAAGTTGTGTGTCTTCTCATAGTTGAAGTGGTTGTCGTTGTGTGTGAGGGCTGCCCTTCGAACCAGGGAGGAGATCTGTGAACAGGCAAAGAGTTTGAGAGGGGGCCAAAGAAAGCCGCCTCTGACCCCCACCTTCACCCCCCAGGCTACGGCCAGCAGTTCTGGGCGTTTCCTGCCCTGCTTCGACTTCCGAACCACGGCACACTTTTTCTCATTTTCCAGCCACAGTTCTTGAGAGAACATAGTGCCTGGATCCCAGAGCTTTCTAGTTTGCTCTGCAGAGCCCGGGAAGCCCCGTGCTGTCAGGTTTTTCGAACCGAGGCTAATGTTAGGCAGCAGATTTGAGGCAGCTGGGTCCTGTCCGCAGCAGCCTCCGGCATGTGACCTGGAAGGCCCAGTTTGAGTGATGGAGGGGGCTCGGCTTCTGAATAAGGACGGGCTTGTTTTGTGCTATTTCTTAAGGCCGACGTGTGCCTGGAACAATAGCAAACATTCATGTGCACAGCAACCCCCAGAAGTGGTATCCAGTCAGCCGCTGAGGATTCAGGAAAGCAGGGGCTGGTAGCTTGCTTTCTCCTGCCGCAGCACATTGCAAAAGAGAGGTCTCTCCTACTTATTAGCACATTTCACACTCAAACACACCAGCGCACCCCCCACCCCAGCCAGCTCTGATGTTCAGAGGCTGAGGCTGCATCCAGTTAATCTGGGGCTCTGAACCCCATCCTGGGCTGAACTCCAACAGATTAAACCTTTAAATCCTGATGACTGTTGAATCTTACAGGGGTAAAGCCTATGTCTCTTTATTAAAAATCTGCCTTAGCACTTGAAAGCTTAATTTTTATTCTCACACATGCATTAAATTGGAACTTTGAGCACCAAATGGGGTATCAAAGGCGAGCAAAGCTTTTCCACTCTGAGTTCTGCAAAGTTGCAGAATAAGAGGCAGGATGTCTTCCCCAGGACATTCCCCGAGCTCCCCTCTCCTTCCTGCACTAATAACCTCTGCTCAGACCCACAAAGACAAGATAATATTCCTCACCTACAATCAAGACATTGTAGTGGCTTTTCTTTTAAATAAAACATCTTCCATGTTCATTCTGTTAGTACCCAGGCCTATAAAAAACGCCCTCTTGGCTCTTAAAAGCATCATCTGTTTCGTGGTCTCTCATGACCTTAATTCTTTGGTCCTAGGTCTCCCCATGAAAAGCAGCAGGGAAATCCTGATGTCTTGGGAGTACTCCTGACTCATTGGTGAAGTTTAATGCAGCTAATGCCCGACAGTAAAGTTAATGCTTTAGGAACTAGAAAACAAGAACTAGATAAGTAGGCCTTTATGCAGGGGGGCAGTCCTGTTCTCTACTGAAACAGAGCCCCACATTCCAGCGCCTGCAAGCAGCCTTGCGAAGAGTAACCAAAGATCACTCCTTCCCTTGCGTAATTCTTTATTCCTAGTAATCACCATTTAACTTGGTTCAGAAGTTCATCCTCCCATTTCATCCTCGTTACCTTCAATAATAACGGCCAAGTTTTACGTTACGCTATTGAGCACAATAACTTAGGTTGTGTCAGAGGATGTTAGAATGTGTCAAATGCACTTAACTCATTTAGTCTGCAGCATATGGGTGTGAGGAGCAAGATTCTTATTACCGATTCTTTTAGATGAAGAGATTGAGGCACTGAGAGGTGAAGTAATTTGCCCAAGGACATGCAGCCTGGTTTAAGTGGCAGAAGCAGGACTAGAACACAAAGCACCTGTGTCCAGCGCCCATGCTCTTCGACTGTGTCCCGCTGCCTCGGTACACCCATGTGCTGGCGTATCCTGCCATCAGTCCTGACAAATGCTTTATCTCAGATACTGGTTGAGTCCGGCCTCTCCCTACCATTCTTTCCCCATGTAACTCAGGCCCTTGTGCTCTCTCCAGTCCACCTTACACATAGCTGCATGACAACCTTCCTAATCCGCCCATGCTTCTCCATGGCTTAACTGTGTCCTGGCATTGCTGGTTTTTCATGAGCTGATCCTAATATCCCCAGCTCACCCTATTTTCCTATACTTTACAAATCCTATAAAATCTCTTCTGTGACATACTTAACTGCTCACCTTGGTAGCTTGCTCTGTTCTTTAGACTATTCTAGCATCCTTTCAACATACCTACATTGTCATCAACATTGGCATCCTAACTCAAATGCTACCCTTTCCAGAAGGACTTCCCCGAACGCTCCATTGAAGGCCAACTGTGTCCTCTGAAATCCCATAGTGTTTTATCCATATTTTTCTGAATGCACTTGTCACTTTCTGTCTTGTGTTATAGTAACTATAACAGCTCTTACCCCTGCCACACTGAGAACTCACTGTGACGTGCTCTGTGCCTAATTCACTTTTGTTTTCCACTACAAGTGTCTAATAAGAGTCCTTGCCACAGTAGACACTGAATAAGTACAAGTTGCTACAAAGCACATGTACATACAGGAAGCTAGCGTTGTGGAAGAAGGTATGCAAAGATGACTGCATGGTGTGGGGTCCTCTGTCCCTCCTGTGACCACCCATCCACTGCCTTGGCTCCCAAAGTCAAGGTTCACCCCAGGGGTCTACCCTCTTAATAAGCTTCACCAGGCTCCTTGGCCCTTCTTCCTGCTGTCTGATTCTGAAGGACAGCTGCAATGGCGCGGGTTAAGTGACGGCTTGGTATCCCTTTGAAGGGCTTCCTATCCCTAGTCTACAGGTAAAAAGGTAGAGAGAAGCAAAAAAGGGTTCTTTCCCAACCTTCGCTGCTAGCAAAGCAGGAGAGACCTTTTGACGGTGAGTCATTTGTGTAAGAGCAAATTCTATGACGTGGATTGGACTAATGACATGAATATACTAGTTTTGGAATCTGATAAAAGAGCTATTTACATGGAAAGTGGGCAAAAGAATCTCCTCCTTTCGGTCTGTGGGTTGTTGAATACAATGAGATTTAACATTTTCTCATGTCTGTGCTTGTACGTATGACAAGTAATTTTTATTTCCATTTGTGACAGTGATTCCTTTTCAGATAATTGATTTAATAGAATTTACCCAAACACAAGACACATTCAGACAAGTGAAGGAACCACACACTGTTCCCTTAGGATGCTTCTTTACAGGGGACTAGAAGTGTTAGCCTTGGAGCGGGCATTACTGTGAGCCGTGTGGGTGACCTCAGATCACCCTCTTATTAAGGGAAAACTGATTACAGTAATCTCTTGGTGAAAACTTTCCTCTGAAATAACCCCATCACACAGAGCTCTTCTTCAGCTCAGCTCCTCAAGGGCAGCTCCTTGTCTTCTTTTATATGCTCCATAATGTCTAATACTCTCTATACGCAGTGAACATTTAATACATTTGCTGACTCTCTTCTTCTAACTAAAAATTCTATCTGACCTATTTTAATATATACATTCATGAGATGAGGCACATTTCCCTCCACACTCTGTCTGAACCAGGGATTCTCACGGGAAGCACTGCTCTTTTGGGCCGGGTAATCTTTTGCTATGGAGGCTGTCCTGTATATTGCAGGATGTTCAGTGGCATTTTTTGCCTCTATTCACTAGATGCCAGTAGAGCCCCTTCCCCCAATTATGATTATAAAAAACGTCTCCAGACGTGGCCAAGTATTCCCTGGGAAGCAACGCTGTCTCCAGTTGAGAATACTGGGCTACATTAATAACATAAATATTAATATTTATATCATGCTATGGGCCAGATATTATACTCAGTGCTCTGTCTCCAACATTATATATATATATATATATATATATATATATATAAAATTATATATTACACACACACACACACACACACATTTTTTGGGGACAGAGTCTGACTCTGTCACCCAGGCTGGAGTGCAGTGGCGTGAGCTCAGCTCACTGCAACCTCCACCTCCCAGGTTCAAGTGATTCTCCTCAGGCTCCTGAATACCTGGGACTACAGGCATGTGTCACTGTGCCCAGCTAATTTTTGTATCAATAGAGACAGGGTTTTACCATGTTGGCCAGACTGGTTTCAAACTGCTGACCTCAAGTGATCCACCCACTTCAATCCCCCAAAATACTGGAATTACAAGTGTGAGCCACAGCACCTGGCCCACTTTTCATATTTTGACTCATTTAAGAGTTAAACCCTATGAGGTAGGTACTGCTATAATTACCCTTATTTTGCAGATGAGGAAATAAAAGCTGAGCGTTTAAGAGACGTGCACGTGGCCACATAGATGGGAAGTGGTCGAATATGGGCACAACTGAGTCTATCTTTTCCAAAGCCCTGAAGAACAAGTTTCTTTCTTTCTACTACACATAACATAAAATTTATCATTTTCACTATTTAAAAATGTAAAATCCAGTGGCACTTAAGGCATTTACAATGCTCTGCAATGATCACCACTCCCTAGGTCCAGAACATTTCATCACCCCAAAATGAAACCCTGTACCCATCAGTACTCACTTCTCATTCTCTTCTTCTCCCCGCCTCTGGCAAACACCAGTCTGTTTTCTGTCTCTATGAATTTGCCTATTTTGGATATTTTGTATAAAGGGAATCACACAATATATGGCTTTTTATATCCGGCTGCTTCTTTTTTCTTTAGATATTTCACTTAGCATGTTTCAAGGTTCATTTTGCTGTGGCATGTATCAGGACTTCATTCATTTTTATGGCTGAATAACAACCCATTGTATGGATATACCACATTTCATTTCCATTCGTTAGTTGATGGACATTTAGACTGTTTTCACATTTCGGCTAATTGTGAACAGTGCTACTAAGAAGATATCCTCATACAGGTTTTTTTTGAACCCTTGTTTTCAATTATTTTGGGTATACACTAAATCTATGCTTTTAAATACTGTTCAAACTGTCTCGCATTCCCGTAATACCTGCATTAAAAAATATGCAGTGGTTGAATGCTTGAATTACGCTCTTCCCGGTTGCTACCCTGTTAATGACTAGCAGGTCTGATGGCCCCTGGACTGGTTTTTAAAGAGGAGACTTTAGTTTTCCGTGAGCCCACTGTGAAAGCAGGTATTACTTAAGATACTTCTGGAAGTAGGTGGGGCTATAAATAAATGTTGACATAAGCTCACCACTTCCCCTTTTCTTTTTTTTTGATGAATAAAGATTGGGATTCTATTTTCTAAGGCCTCTCACTGTTTTTCCTTCTCTCTACAATTAGGATCCTGGATCCAAGAAGGAACCAGGTAAGGAGAAGGCAACGGGAGGTTGTCAGATAAAGACAGGGAGGAAAGGGTGGGTCAATGGGCGGGAAGACCTGGGGAAATGGAGCCCTTCGGGGTGTCTGTGGACACGTAAAGTGCCCAGGAAAAAGGAATGGTAGGAGAAAGATGAACATCCCTCTTGCTACGCTGGCTTAATAACCTAGCATCCTAAGCCCAGAAGAGACCTTAGAAGTTGATCTAATCAACGGCTCCTCCTCCACCCAGCTTCAGGCAGGACCAGCTCTCTAGGGACCACAACAGTGTGCTTTATCAGTACCCATTTCTGCAGAAAGTGATTTGCCACCATCCACAATCTTTCCATAAACTTCAAGTAAATTCCATGCATGGATGATCAATTCTTGGAGGAATTTTACAAACATCTAAAGCTTAAAAGTTATTTCTAACCTACCTCTAGTTGTTTTGTTAACCCTGTCTCTGGTGACTAGCATGATGCCAATGTCGGCTTGACACTTGACGCTCAGGAAAGTTTTGTTGCAGGAAAAATAAACATGCCCATTTTCCAGCAGCCCTCCGTCTTCCTTTCCTTCCATCAGAAATGATTTCGACTTCTATGAAGAGTTAGCATGCTCTCTTTTTTCCCTTGGGCCATTGGCTCATTCCCTGCACATATGTCTGGGGTGCTGGGGTTGTGTGACAGCCCTGGGTGTCCCGTTATTTCCCCAAAGCCACAAAGTGTTAAATTCTGCCTGAATCCAGGGACACTCAGCAAAATGCTGCAGCCATTCGTTCAGCCCTGGATGGTGTGGGAAATCTACATTTTCCTGTGTTTTCATGCTCTGTGGGTCACACTGAAATACTTTCAATGGTTGGTTAGTGGTATACTAAATGTATGCCTACTACCTATTTCCGTGTCTAATATGGGTGTATGTGTGTGTATTAATACCTGTTTGTATATATAGTTTGTGTGTGTGTATTTTTTTGAAGGGCTTCTTCGGGGATTTCATGGGGACTGGTGGATAAAGAGGCTGATATCCATTCTGGTTTTTGCAGTGGCATTGTAGATCTGGTTCTCTATTCCTTTTGGGAAGAGAAAAAAAAAAAAAAAACTAGAAATGCTAAGTGAAATAAGCCCCAATTGCCTAATGATAATCAAAGGAGTGGTTTTCTTTTATCACCGCTACTAAACCCAGCCTGCTTGATCCTATGTACTTTGAACCTTCTCACATACTGCCAAATGAATCATCCTTGCTCTTCTTAAGAACTGCCCTGTGTTTGTTATATTCTTTGCTCATGGTTTTCAGTCTCAAAAGAGGAGAAAGACAGCAAAGACATAACTAAACTAAGAAATGAGAAAGACCAGAGTGGAACCCACCGACATTCCTGCAATTGGGCTAGTTCAAGCTGTGTAGTTCTGGTTTTGAGGCCATTTAAGCATCAGGTGTCAACGATTGACCTGGCTCAGTCTTAAAACTGCTGCTGATCTCCAAATTTGTGGCAGGGTTCTTTGTCTCTGATGGCACACCATGCCCAGCTGCCATGCCAATTATTCTCCAGGGATAGATGGCTACTCTTGATGTGAGAGACACGCAAAAGTGCCAAAGGAATGGTCTCAATGCCCCTCCTAGAATGCAATTCACTTCATTCAAAACAGTCACCATTTACCCAAACTGAAGGGCTTGTACGTGCTCTGAAACAGACCAAAGTACCTTGCTTAGCAGCAAATAAATAACCTGATGCTTCTTGGATTGGTAGATTGTGCAACGCTGCAGTTGCTCTCCTTCCCACATAATACCACCAGCTATTCCGCTGAGACTGATGTCAAAAATTGTGGCTAATCACTGATGTTTCCCATAGACTTCTTTTAGATGTAGAAATAAAAGATACTCCACCTCACAGAGGAAGACTTTGGGTTGCATTAAGCATCTGGCACATTTCAACACGTCATTGTTATTATTTGCTTTTCTGTTTTGTTTTTTGCATGCAGTTTTTGAGAGTCAATAATAACAACATGTTTAAACATCAGAGTGTAGTAATCCATTTCCTTAAATAACAACTTTAAAAGTCTTAGTCCAGTTCCTCCAATGCTGAACTTTAGAAAGTATGGTAGGGTTATTCTTGAGAGAATGGAACATCCATTAAATGAAACTCCTTAAAGCTGTTGTAAAGTTAAGATCCAAGTAAAGAGTGTAAAACTTAAGGGGGAAGCAGCTATCACAAAGTTGCCAGCTACAATTTTCCTTCTTGCCCTAGATGACTTTCTTCTCATAGTCCATATTCATCTCCTTTTCCTTGCTGACCTAGGACTCCACTCCCCACTTCTAGCCAAAGAAGTAAGTGTCCCAAAGGACTGACATGTGGGTTTTACTACAAAAGTTAAGACACTCAATTTCTGGCTTATGGCATTGAACTGCAGTATGGACGTTGGGTGTATTTCCCAAACTCGGCTCACTCAGTGGAGCCTGAGAGATCGCTGTCAAAGGCCAGACATTTGCCAAATTGCATTTGTTTGTCCACTACTTTCTTGTTGTCCACATTATGGCGATTTGCAAAGCAGCACTACGGAATGTGCCAAACATAGCCCCCAACTGCTCTTTTACCAGGTTCTTCAGTCAGCAGTTGGAGTAAGGTGCACCTTTATCTACAGAAAGAAAACCAAAAAACAAATTAACCACTTGTTTTCTGCATGCGAACTGTCCCACGTTAAAAACATACCAAGACGCCTATTAGACACGTTTTTGAAATTTCACCAACAAAAATATCTCCAATCCCTTACTGTGCTTTTGACAGTGAACAATCACCCAAACAAAATAGTCCTTGACGCCACTCAGAGCTGTGCAGCTGATACTGCTCAATATAGTTCCTGGGGATATTTAAGAATGCAGTAGTCCTGAAACACGGATGCTGACACATTCCAAGGATAATCTAAGTTTATTTCTGGTCTCCTGCATGAGCGGTGGCTGGGATTTCCAGAATCTACAATGGGTCCTTATATTTGTGTTTGGGAAGACTAGCTCTTCCCGGCATATGGCCATGTTGTCCCTTCCCAGATGGAATGTCAGAATATGTGTGATCACGCAGACACCTCTCAAGCCAGTGCCCACTCTGGAAGAGAGACTGTCATGCTAATGAGCAAGTGTAAATATTCCAGGGGAAGACAGTTCGGTCTGAAATGACCACGTGCAATCTGGCCCATGCTCTGTTTCAATGCAATATAATTATTCTTGGACATGATGCAAACATAGCTCCTGTCTGCCGGCCTTCCCTCCCTCCCTTCCTCCTTTCTTTCTTCTGCTCTTCATTCTTTACTTCAGCAAATAGTTATCGAGCATCTATTTGTCAGACATTGTATTAGGTCAGTGAGAGAGAACAAGGACTCTTAGGAGACAACAAACAACTAAGATGTACACTGTATATTCCTTTAGAAAGTGTTGAGAGCTATGAAGGAAAACAAAGCAAGAACACAGGACAGGAAGTGGTGGAGAGGGAGGTTACAAATTAGATCAAGGCGGTCAGAAGAGATCTCACGAGGTGACAGTTGGAAATTTGGGCAAATAGTGGCAGGAGGTAATAGGTGAGCCATGCTGAGATCCGAAGATAGAACATTCCAGGCAGAGGGTAGAGCACATGCAAGACCATGAGATAGGAGAAAGCATGGTTGGCTCAGGAAATAGCAAAGATCAAGAATGGCTAGAGTGGTGGCTGCTGGAAGGCGAGGTGAGGGACCTAGGGCCTTCTGGGAGAGAACGGGACTCCTGCTTTCACTCTGAGTGACGTGAGCAGCCACCTCAGAGTTTTGAACAGAGCTGTGACATGATCTGAATGACTTTACAAAAGCATTGCTCTGCCTGCTAAGTTACTGACTGTAGGAGGGCTAGGGAACATGCAGGGACATCAGTTAAAGGCTATTGCAGAAACCCAGCTATAGGACAGACAATGGCTTGGACAGGGGTGGGAGCAGCGGAGGTGATAAAGAATGGCCAGAATCTGGATATTGTTTCGAGGTAAAGTCTACAGGATTAGCTGGCAAGTTGGATGTGAAGTGCACACACAAAAGAGAACTCCGGGATAATGGTGCAGTTTTGGGCCTGAGCAACTAGATAGATGAAATTCCCATCAAATTCGATGAAGAAGACTCAAGGAGGAGCACGAGTTAAATAGAAAGCCAGATGCTCCATTTTGGGTATAGGAACATTGAAGCATTTGGACTTACAAGCCGGGGGTTCCTAAAGAGACAGTTGCCAGAGATCTACTACTGGGTAGATGGATTTTAAAGGAAGAGAGTTAGTGGGGATAAAGAAGAGCAGAGACCTCAGGACGACGTTCTGGGACACTCCAACCATTAAGAGATCAGAAAATTGGGAAAGAACTACTCAAAGAGAAAGATAAGGAAAGCCAGGTGGCTAACACTCATGGGATAGGTATGATGGGGTGTGAGAAAGGACAGCAGGGGTTAGCAATCTGAAAGTGAGTGATCACCCTGACACGAGCAGTTTCCAGGAGCAGTTGGGGGAATCTGATTGCACGTGCTTTAAGAATGGGAGAAGAAGGCAGGTGCAGTGGCTCACACCTGTTACCCCAGCACTTTGGGAGGGCAAGGCGGCCGGATCTTGAAGTCAGGAGTTCGAGACCAGCCTGGCCAACGTGGTGAAACCTTGTCTCTACTAAAAATACAAACATCAGCTGGGTGTGGTGGTGGGCATCTGTAATCCCAGCTACTCAGGAGGCTGAGGCAAGAGAATCGCTTGAACACAGGAGGCAGAGGTTGCGGTGAGCCGACACTGCACGATTTCACTCCAGCAACAGAGCAAGACTCCATCTCAAAATAATAATAATAATAAAATAAAAAGAATGGAAGAAGAGCACTTGGATCAGAGGCTGCCGTACAGCCAGTCCTGGGGAGTACTGGGGAGCCAAGTGCCACAGTAAAAAGAGTGGGAACAGGTGGATCCAGAGAGCTGGCTTGTTTCTCCTTTTAAGAAAGGAAGAAAGCTACTGGGATTTTCCTTGTCCATCATAAAACCACAGCCCAAATAATAAAGAGTCTGACTCCATTTTTCTTGTTTGATTACTGACTGATTGCAAGCCAAGAACACAGCCAGTGCATTCCCTCCCTCGGTGTTGGTGGAAGTTCAAACCATGCAACCCCTGCTAGCCTGAGAAGTCTCACCCAGCTCCACCTCCTAACCACCACAGAACCCTAAGCCAATTCTCCCTCACAGCTCTCTCAGGCCATTTTTTGGACCTGCCTGGGGGTCAGTCTTGCTTCTCCCAGAAAGTCTCATTATGGGGGAACAATAAAACTTTGCACATCCTTTTGGTGGGGGCATGACATCATTAATCTCAACACCAAACCAAATTTTGGGTGGTAGGCTGGAAGGGGAGTCAATCTGGCTTCTGTGAAGCTGGCATGGCAGCTCATTGCAGCTGAAAACCACCTGAGATAAGACCTATACCTCCTTCTGCTCCCTGACATGTTATCAGTTTTTAGAACCCAGGGCCCATGCTGCAAAGACGTAACATTCTTTTGTGAAGCTATGCCTCTGCACACATGGTCCCTACCACTTAAAACATAGTGGTAGATTCTAAATCTTATTAGAATCGTATCAACAACAAAATAAAAAAAAAAACCCAACAATTATTGAGCTCAGGTTGTGCCAGGCACATTAACCATTTCCTCATTTATCTGCATGACTGTCCTATGCCACTAGTATTACCCTCATTTCAGATATGAGGAAGTGGAGCCTAAGAGACTCCTCACTGTGCAAGCTTGCACAGCTAATAATTAGGATATGAACCCAGAGCAAGCTGCTTCTAGAGTTCACTCTCTTAAAATTTATGTGATTTTGCCTCCATGTATCTGTCCCCCATTAGGGTGTAATATCCTGAGAAAGAACCCTGGACTTCATTTTCTAGTCTCTTTGATACCAAGAACCATAAAAAGCACTTAGCAAAGGTTTATGGATAAATGCTTGTGTCTACAAATATCCTGCTGATTTGCTCAGGTTGTCACAGCCAGTTAGTTATAGAGTCAGGACAGAAAGGTCCTTGACCTAAAAGACCAAGCTCCTTCCCCTATGCAACAACAGATCTGATCAATATCCATGCTCTCCCACAATGCACACGTTAAACAACATCCTCTGCCCCGCCCGCTACAGAGAAACATGCATATCTAACACAGGCAGGAAATTGCCAGAGAGTGTACTTTGCTAAAATCATATTAGGAAGTAATTTGGCCATGTATATCGAGAGTTTCAAAATATTAATATCCTTTAAGATTCGGTAACTCAATTTCTAAGAATCTAGCCTAAGGAGACTGTTTATAGCAACATGACTTCTAATGTGAAAAATGGAATATATTGTGCAAGCTCTAAAATCAGGAAATTGCTAGGTACATAGGACACACATACGACAATAAGAATGATGCTTGTGAGGAGTGCACAGTAACATGTCTGTATATGCTTCATGAAAAAAGCAGAGTACAAAATGGTAACCATACTATGCTTACAGGTATATTTAAAAAATCTCCGTGCATAGAAAATCACTGTAAGGAAACAGCCCAATACCTACATCTTCTTTATCTTTCAAAACTTCTTTAATTATATTACCTTTATAACTGGTATTATAAAAAAGCAAAATTTTGCCACAGAAAAAAAAACAGTATTTTTTTTCCCAGTTTTTTTTTTTTTTATATTTGAACTAGGAGAAAAGGTTTCCCTTAGGGGAAAAAAATTAGGCAAGTGTCAAACAAAACTAGAAATGGGATAGATCTAAAGTATCCGAGTCTTTTGTGGTCTAGATCTCGCAGCTGGGATACATTTGCAGAAACTCTCAGATGTACAAAACAAGTGGTTAAGTAACATCATTGAAAATGAAAACTCTTCATCTAGCAGGTATTAAGGAAGGATTCACTTTCTGTGGGACTTAAATTGCCATTTTAGGGTCTCTATCGATAGAGACCCTCTATTTTATTTTTTATCAATAATGGAAGGTTTCCCGCCATCTCCTGAAGAGTTGTGTAAGAAATCAGCACTGTAATTGCCCATGTGCAGTTTGAGTTGGAAATGCAGTGTGCTTATCAAGCCCGTGGTCATAGAAATGGCAATTAAACTCTAAAAATGGTGACAAGTTTTTGTTTGCTAAGAATTTCTTGTTAGGAAGACTCTGGAGCTAAGCTGTCCGGGTTAACATTCCTGCTTCCACCCTTCCCAGCTGGGTAACCTTGTGCCAACTTATCTAACCTTTGTGCCTCCTTTCCTCAATATAAGATGTGTATTATAATGCAGGTTCTTCATAGAGGATGAAAGGTGCAAGTTGAGTTGTAAGCTGGATGTTGCTCAGATCCACGGCTGGCACTGTGCTATAGAGGTGTGTGCATGCGCATGCGGAATATAATGAATTAAACTCTCACGATTATGCAGATGATGTTTTCAAAGTAAAGCATAATCTTAAGAAGGTGTCGACATTTGAGTTTAGCTAAGACTACATTTCCTTCATTTAATACAGTAAGAAATCCCTTTCTGACCTGCCACAACTCCTAAACATAAAATCGTTTTAATTTGGTCAGAATCACCAGAAAGCTAAGAAGAGGCTGGAAGGATTTTAATCACAAATGGCAGTTCTTCAGAGGCATTTGGCAGAATAAACATGAAGTTGCCTGAGAGATGTGTAAATGCAGGCTGTGTCCTGAAACATTCTGATGATATCAGAAGGAAAAAGGGCAAGAGGGGGGTTTGTTTTAGGCTGTGAATTTTAAAAATAATCAGAATGAAGGATTAGGCTGTAGCTTAGATTGGTCCTAGGGATGAAAACACGGCTGGCGGCTTTGGTCCTGGGCTCCATCTGGCAATGCACTCAGGAAAGAGCCTCCCATCCTCTTGGAGAATATGGGAAACAACAGCAGGGCGGCCTGTGAACATCTCCATGGGCTCAAAACCTTCACGATCAGCTTCCTCACCTTGCACATGTAACTGGGTGCTGGAAGCAGATGGAGCTCTCTTCCAGTGATGCAGCAGGCTTCTTTGAGAAGCAGAGGACACATTTCTAAGCACAAACCATCAGCTGCATTCAGGAGTCACCTGGTCAGCCTGAGTGTATCATGAGTAGCCATTTTCAAAGGCAGTCACACCAAATCCAACTGTAATGCTTTAGATTACACCCAGTTTGAATGGTTCTTAGACTACTCATAGGACACTAAGCATATTTTATGCAGATCTACTTATTTTATTTTTTAATAAGCTCTGGGATATGTATGCAGAATGTGGTTTGTTACCTAGGTAAACATGCCATGGTGGTTTGCTGGACCTATCAACCTATACGCAGACCTACTTTCTTTCTTTCTTTTTTTTTTGAGATGGAGTCTCTCACTGTCGCCCGGGCTGCAGTGCAATGGTGTGATCTTGACTCACTACAACCTCCGCCTCCCGAGTTCAAGTGAATCTCCTGCCTTAGCCTCCCAAGTAGCTGGGATTAGAGGCGCCCACCACCATGCCTGACTAATTTTTTGTATTTTTAGAAGAGTTGGGGTTTCACTATGTTGGCCAGGCTGGTCTCGAACTCCTGACCTCCTCATCTGCCTGCCTTGGCCTCCCAAAGTGTTGGGATTACAGGCGTGATCCCCCGTGCCTGGCCTGCAGACTCACTTCTATATCATACGGTCAGGTTTCAAATTAATGTTCCTTAAAACACTAGTTGTTCTATGATTAAATACATTTCCAAAAGTCAACATATATGGCTTTCTTGGAGAATTACTGGCATATCACTATTTTAGAACAATCAGCATTTTCCAAACTATTTGGAAGGCCAATGAATATCTATCAGTACTAATGTCTGAGAAACTAATACTTGATACTTCAGGATCGTTATGTTGATTGAAACAGGCAATACAGATAGTTTCTAGTGCCCAAAACAAAATAAAGGCTCCATAAAGGTTAGCTATGATTATGATTAATAGTAACTATGCTTTCAAGAAGCTTAGCTAGCTGTCCTGCTGTACCTTGAACAATGCACACATAAGGAGACTGGTACTGGTCCTGCCAACAAGTCCTGGGTGACATCGTGGGGAGTGGAAATGGTTGTTGTGTGTCCTTTTTCTTCTATGAGGTGAGTCATTCAGGGCCAGTGGGGGAGGAGACACCAGTCAAAGTAAGCAGAGGATTACTGGCTGTGGCTGATGGCATAGGTGAAATTCAGCCATGTCAGTTCCAGGCAGGCAGGCAGGGCAGGAGGCACCACTGCTGGGCACTCAGTTCCACGTCTATACACCAGCAGAGCTTGGACACATCTTGGGCTCTTGTGTGTCCTTCAGAGCTCCTAGGATGTCTTGCTGGACAGAGCCCAGGGTATCATCTGAATCCCAGCATTCCACATTGTGACCTCTTTAGCTCCCTGGTGCCAGTGAGTCTAAAGTCCCAAGATCTCCAGGCCCTCACCCAAAGTCTTGACATCCACCCACCTTATTTTCTAAAGCCCTCTGATGGATAAGAAATCATCTCTTTAAACAATCCTTTGGCCCCAAATGACATCTTCAACAATATGAGTCCGCAGGAAACTGTCCTTTGGCCCACTGCCCTCAGCACTTCCAGAAAACTGTTGCACTCTGGTAAAGGCAGGAGTGTCCGTGGGGTGGCTGGAAGCGTGGGGGCTGTCACTGCTTTGGGCATGCTTGTGTGGTTGCAGGTGGTTACTCTGTGGTCAATTGCTTTGCCCTGGTTTCCTTTCACGGCCTCTGTTGCTGCATTAGGAAAGTTCACTGCCACTGGTCTAGCTGGTACCAAGGGTTCCTCTCAAAACTGGCATAATCCAAGAGAAGCATTGAATTGAGAAAAAAAAGGGAGCATTTTTTGGCCACCATATTGCCAGCACATTCTATGTTTAAAGGGAGGGTGGGGACCCGGTGCTTCCCTCACAAAAAGAAATGATAGATGTTAATGAAAATGATGCTCAAAAGTTAATGAAATAAGGTGAGATTTCCTTGTGTTGGAATTCTAGGGTTCAGTTTCTAAAAACTGGATGTGGGGTTTTATAAATGGCTGTAAAACTCTTTTACAGTCCTCTCTTCAGTATGGAGTGGGGAGGTAGGTCTCTTCCTTGGGAAACTGGTTAAACTAGTAACTTCCTTCAGCTAATAGAATGTGATGGAGGACATGCTATGTGATGCCTGAGGCCAGGTCTCAATGAAGCATCTTCCTTGTCCACTGGAATCTTTGCACTGGGGCCATGAGCTGATAGGCAAAAAGTTCAACTATCCCAAGGCTGCCATGTTTGGGGGAAGCACAAGCTGGATGGAGAGGCCTCATGCAGGCACTCTGCTTGACAGTGTAACTAACATCAGTGTGCCAGCCTTCCCTGCTCAGGTGTCAGATGTGTGAATGAAGGACATGCCCAGTGATTCCAGTCCCCAGTTGTTGAGTTCCCCTCAAGCCTTTGAGTCTTTGCAGATGAAGCCTCAGACAGCATGTAGCAGAAGCAAGCCATCCCTGCTATATTCTATTCTCATTTCTGACCCAACAGATCATACAATCATAAGACAACGGATATTTCAACTACTAAGCTTTGAGGCGGCTTGTTATTCAGCAATGGTGTCCAAAGCAGGTTTTGGTGATATGGCCTATAGCAGCCCCTTCCACTCCTGAAGTGAAACGAATGTCCTTGAGGACCAAACACATATGTTTGTTCAGGTTTGTGAACTCATCAAATTTTTTAAAAAGAGTTAATGCTCACCAGTGTTATATATGGCAGTAAGTTTTATGCAGAATGCATTTGTATTTTGGCTTCCTGCACAAACAAAATGCAAGTGAAACAATGTCTATATTTTTTCTATTAGGAGAAAAACACTGTTCCAACTACGATATTAAAATAGGTTAAATGAATGGGAATTCATAGACACAAATGTTTCAATCTATATGACAAAAAGGTATTTTTTACATTGTAGGACAACAGAAACACATAGGTAAAATTTATTATATGCCTGGAGACACTGCTCTAGGCACTTTGTATCCTTTCTCTTCCATCCGTCCATCCATCCAATCAACCAACCAATTAACCAACAAACCGGTTAAACAATCAAGCAACATTAAGTGGACAATTCCTTTGTGTCAGGCTCTGTATTAGGCTCTGGGCCTCCGAAGTGAAATAACACCTAATCTCTGTTCTCACTTAAGGTGCTTCATAGACCAGAAGTAGTGTTGATGTTGACAGCCTAGGAAGTCTGACAGCTCTAAAGCTTGGCTGGGCGTCATTACCGTGCTTCACACATGAAACATGAAGGCGCCTTCCTTTAGGGCTGTTTTTTAGTCTGTGGCTATTCTCCATGTCCTGAGAATATACACATTTATGGCTGAAAACAAAAAGTCTTCTGTTCAGTGTACAGCTTGAATTTTGAGTCTGTGTATGTATAAAATCCCAGCAAGTTGGGACTGCGACTCTAAACCTGGACCTTTCTAGAATGCAGTCCATCGCCTCTGACATCATCCTTCTTCCTTGTTCACCTGGCTAACTCCTAGTCAGCCCTCCAACCTCCCTTGGGCCTCCCACTCTTTCAGCTCTATTTACTCTAAGTTCTATATGGTGATGTCTGCCGTGCTCATCACTGTATTCCTGTCTTAGCACACTGCCTGGCTGTGTAGCACAGTTTCTAAATGAAAAAACAGAGAAATGAGTAAACTAAGGGCAAGCCTTGTGAAATGAATACTTGACTAGCTTCTCAAAACATCTGGTTTCCCTGCAATTTGTTACTTTGGCCAGGAATATAGAGGGAGGAGAATGGCTTCAGTTACCCTACATGAGAACGGAGCTGATGGTGACCACTTATTCTGCACAGTACAAAGTAGGGAAAATCATTAACATGAGACGGAACAACATCGTGAGACAAGACCAGTTCCTGTTTCTGTTAAGCATCTATCTAAGCAACCCTCTCATCTTACAGATGAGGAAACTGAGGCCCAGAGAAACGGAGTGGTTTGTCTAAAGTCCGCAAGCAAGTTGGTAGCTACGGGAGTTGCCTCGGAGCAAGGCTTCCAGAATCCCGACCCACTGTTCTGCTTTCCTATGCATGTGAAGCCAAGGACAGGGCTCTGCTCCCTCCACTAGCAGCCATTTGCTTCCCTCCAACACCAAGAGATGGCCCTGTCCAAAGTAGCCATTCCTGAAAAGATTCTCCACTCTAAGAATTACCGATGCTCTAATGAAAAGTCCTGAGGCCAAATCAGACCCCCTCAGATCTTTTCCTCTTCCAACACTTCCCTCATGACCTTTGGCCTTTTAAAACCATGCTCTCTTGGTACCTATGAAACACCCTTTGTCTAAGGAGTATCAATGAAGCAAAAAGACATAGAACATAAAGACCAGACAATTTGTATTCCCATCAAAAGACAGTGCTTTGCCTTTAGAAGGGTACCCCCTGAGAAGCTCCCTGCTGGCTTAAGCTAGATAATACATAGGGAGGCACTGGGCATGGCAAGTAGTAGGTGCTCAATAAATATTGGATGGGTCTGAATTTGCCTCCAAATTCATAGCAGAGGACAGCTGTGAACACGTGATTTTCCCATTGTATTCTATTGCCTTGATGCCTCCTCCCCATCCTGATTCTCTTTCCTCTTCTCTGCCTCTTGTGGCTGCCTGGTTTCTAGTGATAAGGATAGACAAGCTTTCAGGGCTTCTTCTACCACTTGTGGGTGTGCTGGAGTCATGTTCTTGCTTTCTTAAATATCTGACCCTGCCATGCCGGGAGGAGAGGGGAAGACACAGAGCCCTACTGGGGTACAGGCTGATGTCACACCTGGCCTGCAGTGAAGGCTGCCACAGTGGAGATCCCCACCTGCTGCTATTGGTTGCTCTGTGAGGCTGGGTCAGCTCCTGGAATTGCTGCTTGAACTCAAAAGAGAATTATTTGTTCCCTGCCCCGCTGCACAATGAAGCAGGTGTTGTATTGCATCTTGAGGCCATTCGGGTCTCTCCACCTCATCCACCGAAGTCTTATCTCATGAACAACCTGCAGGGGAGGTGAGCTCAGAAAGTCTCATCCAAACCGAGGAGAAAGCACAGCCAGCATGACCTGGTCCTGATTCCTCTAGGGCTGCATTCTCCTTTGAACAGTGCAAGGAAAATTCCAAATGACATGGCGGAAAGCAAAAGAATGGGGTGAACAGTGAGAGAAAGAGAATTAGTGGCAAATGAGAAGGAAGTAAGGATGAAAACACAGCAGGGAAGAAACAGGACGATGTTTCCAAAAAACCTACAAGTCTTTGGAAAGACATTTGAGAATAAACAAAGCTAAACCATGTGAACCTGAGCCTTTCATAGCCTTCTGAGGGGGAAGAATCTGACCCCTGACCCACTTCATTCCTGGCGAGGTGTATTGCATAGGACAGAATACCAAAGGATTCCTGAGAAAATCTGAAACTACATAAAAGAGAACCAGGAACTGGTCCCTCCTAGTTCAGTGTAACTTAATTCAAAACCAGGGAGACTTCTTTGTGAAAGGATCACTGTCAAATTCAAGGCAACAGAGTTCTTAACCGGTTGAATTTCATCTCCTGGGCATTGCATCTGTCCGCTCCTGAATTCTGATATTCCATCAAACCACGGGATCATTACAGAAAGGGCTTTGCAGATGAGACAGGCAAAGGGAAACACCAGCGCCAAATGTGGTATCTTCTTTGGTGAGTCTGCTCTACTAACGCACGCTTTGACACAGCCAAGAGAATGTGGGACACAAAGACGCTTGCTACAGGATGCTTGATAATATTTTGATTTGATAAAACAGTCATCTGCTTATTACACACGCACTCCCGCATCTTGACTGATGCGACCTTGGTCAAGTCATGTGATGTATTGGGGTCCTCGCTTTCTTCACTTCCAAAGTGAGGACTTAGTTGGGACCACTTTCCATCTTCCAATGTTCCACACACATTAACCCCAGGCACTAGGAACACATTTGCCCTCGGAAAGTAAAAAGTCAGGGGCAGGGGTGAGACACATAATCAGAGAATAATATAATATTGAAGAACAGGGGTAGGGCAGCTAACATTAGAATTCTCCATCTATCTGTGATGCATGGTGCATGTGTACCCACGCTCCTTATACAAACAGCGACTGTCTCATTCCCTTGGGAAACCAGAGATGTAGCTGTTTACCTTGTCCAAAAGTTCAGGGATTCAAATAGAGTCAGTATATCCCACTAGTTTTAGACTGTAGCATCTGAAAACAGGGACCTGTGCTTCAATCATACAACACACCCCCCTAACCACACCTAGGAAAACAGCTCATTGTATCTGCACTCCATTGGGAACGTTTTAAATTAAGCAGGAGTGAAAAACTGTAACACTGCCTTTTGTGACATACAATAACAGGGGCATATAGTTAAAAAGTTAACAAGGGATTTATAACTATAACACACAAAAGTTGTTTTTAAAAAGAGTAGGGGATTGAAACTGTAGTATTACTATGATTTATTTCTAAACTTCAGTTAGAGTAATGTGTAAGAATTTAAAAATATGTGCTAATTCATAAACAGAGGCCACCGAGTCACGGGTAAGCGTGGCGTTAAAATCACTCCAGCACTGAGTGAGAGGCTTGGTTCCCAGTACAGCTGCACAATCCATCAATGTCAGGGCAGCTCGCTCCCTGGTGATCCAGCTGACTTCCCATGCACTGAATTGGAAGCGCGCACTGCCGTGTCAGGACGTCCAAGCGCTTCAAAGCCGCCCCTTTCAACACTCGGTTTCTCCTCATAATTACTTCTTGCGTTTCCCTCCTGATACTCATTTAAATGCTAAATAAAGGGAGAGAGTTCTCCAAGGCCAGAGACTTGCTGTTGTAACCTGGAGCAACCTCAGAGTGAAATTAAAATCAATTATATCCCATGTGGGTATAATTACGGTAACTTAATGAGTAGGAATATAGAATGACTGTCTTCTGGGAAACAAACATACTTTGTTATGTGAGTGAGCGTGACAGGTACTGCTCAGCACTCAGACCGTTTCCAGAATCTCATTCTCAGGTTCAACAAATGGGGCTTGCAGAGGCTCAGGGAGCTCTGAGACAGCCCTAGGGCTGATGATAATGCAAGGGACATCGTCTCCCTTTCCAAGGAGGTCACAACCCTGTTATCGCTCAGCAGGGAATATAGATGTGACTCTCCGGGCGGAGACTGTGGCAGCTTCAAGGGTATGTGTGACTTGACTAAAGGACATGGTGCTGTCACTGCTGAGGCCAGCAGAGGAGGGACAGCCTGAAGGAAGCCTGAGGTCAGCCAGGACCTGCTCTGATGGTGGCACTGGTTGTGGTCACTTTGTCGGAGCCTCACGTTCCCCCTCCACCGGCCATCACCGGTGCTAGCTCCCTGTGTATCTACTCCACAGCTCAGAGTGACTAGCGCTGAAAATATTCAGAGGCCGGGCGCGGTGGCTCAAGCCTGTAATCCCAGCACTTTGGGAGGCCGAGGCGGGTGGATCACGAGGTCGAGAGATCGAGACCATCCTGGTCAACATGGTGAAACCCCGTATCTACTAAAAATACAAAAAATTAGCTGGGCATGGTGGCTCGTGCCTGTAACCCCAGCTACTCAGGAGGCTGAGGCAGGAGAATTGCCTGAACCCAGGAGGTGGAGGTTGCGGTGAGCCGAGATCGCGCCATTGCACTCCAGCCTGGGTAACAAGAGCGAAACTCCGTCTCAAAAAAAAAAAAAAAAGAAAACATTCAGAAGGTGCATCCTTAATAAACCAAACATCTGTCTAGAATATTCTGGAAAAAGAGCCATACCAGTGTGCCTCTGTGTGACCGTGGCCTGAGTGAGCTGAGAAAGATTCCGGGCTGCAGATGGGGAAGATGAAGGGCAATGTCTCCAAGATCTTCCAGCTCCTGGTGCTTCCCGGAGACACAGCGCAGGTTGTGGCATGCCCTCCTCAGCTCAGGAGGCAGCCACCATGGCCTGAGTCTGTGCCCTCCCTGTGCCCTACATGCCTGCATTCCTGGAACCCTCTGAGTCAGACTGGTGCTTCTCAAAAGTGTCCTCAGATCACCTGAATCAGAATATCACCTGGAGTGCCGATGAAAACACAGACTTCTGGGCCCCACCTCAGATCTACAAATTGGAATGATGAGAAGAGCAGGGGGGTGGGGGCAGGACTCTGCATTTTAAGCAAATATGCCTTGGGGACATTCATGCACTATGCACTTCAGTCTTATAACCCTGGAGCTCACATAGTCATTTGTACAGCATGAACAGGCATGGGTGGGGGGAAGGAGACGGGAGACTTCACTTTTCCCAGAGAGTTTGCTGTCCATCCAGAATGGTTCTTCCTCTCTCCCCACTACTCTCTTTCTTCATCATGGGCTGGGCCAGGGCACATGAAGGCAGCTAATGATGCCTAACACACAAAGCAAACCTCACTTCGAGCAGCAAACATTTGGTCTAGTTGAGGAGATAGACATCTGAACAAACAACACAAAACCCTCTGTGAAACAAGCTGTAGTAAAGGCAGGTTCAAAGTGTTCCAGGGGCAGGGTAAGAGAAGCAATCCGTTCAGAGGAGCAGATGGGAGGTGCTCCGAGTCAAGGTCAGAGACAGCTTCAAAGAAGTGGCATTGAGATGAGCCTTGAAGGAAGGACAAGCATCTGTCAGATTGAGAAAGACGAAAAAGGCATTTAAAGCAGACGGCCAGGGAGAGTTATACAAGTTTGAGACATATTTAGGGAAAAGTCTGGCTTGGCCCCCTAACAGTCAATATGATGATAGAGTTATTATTATTATTATTATTATTGGTTTTGACTCTACCCTCAGACCTGCAGAATGAACTCATTCCCCCAGGGAATCTTTTGGCTACTCCACAGTTTAGTTGAGATTAGGAAATCTGTTGTGGTCTTGCTCTAAGCACATGGCTGCTGTTATTGTTCTTAAGGTGGGGTGAGCTGAGGACCGGGGCTGTGAAAGGCTGGGCCACAACATGGCCAGAGGAACCCATGAAAACAGGCTCCCGCGTGGGCTGGGGGTAAACCACAGTCCTTGGACAAGGTGTCAGGTTTTGCTGTGTTCTCTGCAGGGAGAAATGTATTGTTTGAATCCAATAGCTATCAAATAGCCCATGACACCCCTCCCCAACCTCTGGTGCCCGCCACTTGTTCACCACGGGCATGGCTTAGCTGAATGTTTTGACCTTTTAAAAATAATACTTGTAAGATGGAGATCTGAAAATGGGCTAGGAACAATGGTACCCATTCAAAAATTGGAATCCCACAGTTCCTGCAGTGGTGGGGAAAGCCACACCAAGACACTAAATAGGAAGTCAAGAAACCTGGGTTCTGGCTCCAGTTCTGCCATCTGGGAGGCAGCTAGGTGACTCTGGGCACATCTGTTACCTTTCAGGGTGTCTTCCACTGGGCCATGACTAGATGACCTCTAAGGCCTCGTCTAGCTTTAAATGTATCATTCTACTGGATTATTATTCAAAGCTGAAGGATCTGACTGATATTCTTATTATGATTACTATTCCTGCATCACCAACAGACTAAGGAATTGTACAAGGCAATCCTGGAACATCACAAGGACAGTCACAACCTTGCTGCTTATTATAATGTCAACCCATAGCATGTTTTTAGTAGTGTGCTGGAATTGGCTCAAAATGTGTGCATTTCTCCTCAGCTAATTCAGTAACATCACATCTGTAGCCTGGAATCAGCCATGGTGGGAGAACAGGATTGTCCATCCGCCTATCACTGCCCTGAAGGCAAGACATTCCTGCTGCTGAATGTCAGCAGTATTAGCAGCACACCACAGGTTATGATGCCTCTAAGAAGCTCCATAAAATTGATGTTTAGAAATCAAATAGTATTTTAAGTGGTTGTTTACAATATGATTTTAATAATTTTTAGAAGCAGCCTAGTTTAAAAAATGCACTGAGGTGTTTAAGGTCAAAATTGTTGACAAATACTTTAGATACAGTAAAATTCACTCACGTTCAACACGCGTTTCTGTGAGTTTTGACAAATGCACACAGTCATGTAGCCACGGTAGGACTGCACTTCCTTGTTCCACTTGAAGTTAGGATGGCCACGTGGCATTTTTGGCCAATGAAATGGAAGTAGCGATGGGTGTCATTGTGGGGCAGGAGCAGCAGGGTCACAGAAGGAGGATGACACTGGGCAAAGATCATGATCATCCTGCGCGGGGTGTGTCACACAGGTAAGAAATAAATGTTTGATGCTTTGCCACTAACATCTGGGGGTTATTTGTTACTGCAGCCTAACCTGGCCCATCCTTACTGGGGCACTCATGATTGTGGATTCATTGGCTAAAATGCGATGCAAATAAAAAACCTTACTCCTTTAACGTACTATTCAAGGCCCTTCACACACAAAAAAATCTCAAACTCCATCTCTAGTTTTGTTTCCAGACCTCCTGGTATTGTAGCCATACTGGGTATTTGAAATTCCCTGAATATGTAACAGCAGTAATGACTAGTACTACTAATATTTATTGAGCAGCTAGTATGTGCCACACACTAAACACTTCACACATACTGTCTCAGCTAAAGTCCCACATCTCTGCTCCCCTGTGCTCTTTACCTAGTAGCATGCCCTTCACGCCTTCCTTTGCCCTAAAATATTCGACTTATCTTTTATGATCCAGTTTAAATGTCATTTCCTTTTTGAAGTGTCTCAATGAGTTGTTCCACCATTAAGCTCCGAGAACATTTTGTGCAAAATTTACATTATGCAAGTATGATTTGTCTATTTCTGTGGACTCTACCTACCCTGCCCCCACAACTAGAGTTGTACCCAGTGAGGCATTTATACGAGGTGGAGATTTTGGGTCGGGAGGGAAGGTGTGAGGCTACAGGTCAGGATGAATAAGGGCAGCATTTTGGGGTGCACAAGGTTTCCACATCAATCCGGGAAAAGCAGGTACAAAGCTGGCTAGAGGAATCAACTGTGATAGCGTTTTGCTCCAAAGGACTCAAGCGAATCTTTTAAAATGGAATCCTCTTATTGTAGCTCATTAGTGGATGGATTTGGATTTAGCCTGGGTAGGCCTTGATCTCTCTATGAAATCCAAACCACCCACTAATAAACCCTGGCATGACCTAGTTAGTTTTTCATGTTGGGGATAGTATGGGTGGTCCCTGCTTCCAGAATTTAATCATGCTTCTTTGGTACAAGCAGGATTGTCTGAAAATGAGCCTAAATGTTCACTCCGAATTATCAGGTTGAAGTGCTATGGGGTGGGGTGGGGGAGGTCCTAAGGGGGTCCTAAGGCTCTCTTAAAGCTGGAGGGGCTCCTCTTCCCATGGGACAAGTGGTATCCTCCCCCAGGGTAACAGCTTAAGTCCCAAGGTCTCCAGGTGCCGTGTGCTCGCCTTCCCAGACAATTCCTGTAAACAGCTGACATCCACATCCAGGCTGCCTGGTGCCAAAGCAGTTTCATTATCTCCCCACTAACAAAGTGCTCTCCCACTTGCCCTACAAAAAGGGAGATTATGGGGGTGGGAGTGGGGCAGGGGGAGGGCATGTTCCTCCCTGGACCACAAATCCATCCCACAGAGTGCAGCTGCTTCAGCAGCCCCTTCTGTCTTCTCTTATCTGGCTGACCCTGACACTGTCAGTTTCTTTTCCTCAATAAAGCCTAGTCCAAGGCCTAACCCGTCTTGTGAGATGTTGTGGAATGTAACCATTGGCAGATAACAGGTGGCAACTTAGAATGAACTCATCTTGCAGAACAATTCCCTGCCAAAAGCTGAAGCAACATTTGTTGCTTGTCAACAGCCAGCTAGCATTTTACAGTCCACAAAGCACATTAAGAAACGTAAATTTGCCAGACCCTCAAAAGTCATGTGAAATAGAGACAGCTTCATTGTTATAGGTAAGGAAACTGAGGCTGAGGAAGCACCAGCACTGCATGAGGTCCCACAGGGAAAAAGCAGTGGAGTCAGGATGAGAACTGCGCTTTTCTGACTTCTCATCACTTGCTACCATGCCACACTGCTCTTGCTTTCCGGGACAGAATGAATGTGACCACCATCTACTCTTTTGCTATTCCTATAAAATGTTTCATGCTATTGACAATTCGGCTTTATATCGAATTACATTTGCACAGTAGAGCACGCACCAGCCAACCATGGCGAGTCTTGCAGAGAATGGGGAAATGTAATTCTTCCTCAACAGAGACTGAACAAATAAAGAACACTTTCAGAAAAATCTAAGAACAAGTCAATGGGGTAGGTTTCTGTGTGCCACCTGATCTGGCTGATGAAAATTCAGTGACCACAGAGGCACACACAGAGGCAAAGGGAGCAGGAGAAGATAGTGTACTGCAGGTGTCTGCAGGTATATTACAGGTGTGTTGCAGGTGCACTACAGGGCGAGGTCTGGGTGAGGCAAGTGAGCTGCAAAATTTAAGGGGGACTCACTCTTAGGTGCCGGCTCTGCCTTTGCACACCTCCAAGAGTAAGGGCCTCCTTAACTTTTGCACACTATACCCTTCCCTTCCTTCACCCAAGGCCTAGCCTGGGGATACTGTGTATTCTCATCCAGGAGCTAATAGTCTATCAGATCCTGAGGTGCAGTAATGAAAGCCATGTCTCCAGAATCAGAGCAGAAGCAAACTAGAAATAAAATAAAGTTGGATCCACACTGCCTTGCTCACACCATCCTAACTATATAATTTGTGGGGGCCTATGCAAAATAAAAATTCATGTTCTTTTTTGTAAATGATTAAGAACTTCAAGAAGGCAACAGCAGGCCATTCAATCAAGTGTGGCCTTTCTCAGTGCAAGGCCCTGCCAGGCCACACACATATGAAGCCTGCCCAGAACCCTAAGGATCCTGCTGCTCTCCATGGGTGGTGTGGTGGTCATGAAGAGCTTCCTTCTTTAGCCAGATGTAGGCCTGTGAGTATGCACCAGGTTGCCTAGGAGATCACCTTTAGGAGGTCTATGAGATGTCACATCAGTGGCTACTAAAAAAAGCACTGGAATGGGATTCAGAAGACACAAGCCCTGGGTCTGGGCCTGTCTTGGATGCTAATTAGGTTGTAAGATGGGTTAATTACAGAATGCCTTCACACCCTAGTTTCCTTGGTGGGACTGGCTTCTAGCTTTGAACCTACAGGTCATGGACTCTCAGGGGCTCATGATTATTATATGTGGTTGGAGAATTCCTTATATTTGGAATAAATACAACTTCCCAAAATTATTTCTCTCTTCTTCACATATATTTTAAGAGGTAAATATATTGTGATTTATAAAAATACAAATTTATTTTTAAAACATTGTTGAATTTACAACAGCTCTTTATCAACTATGTCATTATTTCAATCAGTGGATTAAAAGAAAGCAGTAAGAAGTAGTTTCTGAAGACTTCTGCACGTCTGTACCCATTTCTCCATGGACTGGCAGCACATGGCTCTCCAACAGGCAGCTGTCTGTGTACCATGCTTAATCATAGCATCCGTCCGGGGTCCTCATGCCATTACAAGCTGATAGTTCACCCAGAACTTTACCTGCCTTGATATAATTTATGTATTGAGTTGCTCTTTTCTGAGCACCTTCCATGTTCTAGGTACTGTACTCAGCATTGTTTTAACAGACAAAAATCTCTTCCAGCCCCCGTCTGGGTAACTTGTTCAATTTACCATCTATTCTTACTTGTGTGGATAAAGCAAAAGTTAAGGTAGTTGGTGGTAGTGGTGGGGGGGGGGTGATGTTGCTTCTCTGTCTTTCTTATTTATTATGGTATAAGAAGTAATGAAGTAATGTACCTATCATTTATCTGATGAATACATCTGGATTAGTTTTCTGTGGCTCCTGTAACAAATTACTACAAGTTTGGTGGCTTAAAACAAGGCAAACTTATTCTCATACAGTTCCAGAGGCCAGAGGTCTGAAATCTGTTTCTTTGGGCTGCAGTTGAGGGCTTGTTCCCTCTGGAGCCAGTAGAGAATCTGTTCCACGCCTCCTCCAGCTTCCGTGGGCTTCCTGCACACCTGGCCCTGCGGCTGCACCACCCCAGGACCTTCAAATCCCTCTCTCCTCCATCTCCCCCGGACTTCTCCTCTTTGCCTGTCTGTGAAATCTCCTTCTGGCTCTCCCTTATAAAAAGACTGGTGCTGGCATTTAGGGTCCACACAGATAATCCAAAATTCTTCTTCATCTCAAGATTCTTAATGTAATCACGTCTGCATAAACCTTTTTGCCCAGATAAGGTCACAGTTACTGGCTCCAGGGATTAGTATCTGATATCTTTGGAGGCCATTATTCTGCCTACCACAAAATCCTTAAAAACACACTCATTCTAGCTGCTTTTCTTTAGTGCTAATTTGAGTTTATCCTGCTTGGTGCTTAGTGAGGAGACTGATGATTCATGCACACATGTAAACAAAAGTGTGCACTGCAAACAGATGAAACAAACCTTTCTGTTTGCCTTCGAGAGATTCTTCAACTGAAAGTGAAATACACACCCTGAATTTCTGAAACCTCTACCGCATCCCCTAGGGAAGATCCTGGAAGCAACTTCATGGAACTCAGAGTGAAAAACTGACTAACCACAAATTGAGCTTGGCCTGTGATGGTTTTCTCTGGAAATAGAGAAAGGGAAGTGATATAAACATTCCCCAAGAGTGGTTTGCTTTAGAACAGAGTAAACACCAAGTTACCACCCAGCTCAGTTTGTCTTTGCTCTTTGGCCTTGGCCTTGGCAGAAATTATTCCACATGTCATAAACATCTGTACCCCTGACTTCTGTAGCAGGGCTATAGCTTTACCTGAGCCCAGTCTGTTTATCAATGCCTGACCACTATATTGTCAATCACAGCCCACATTTATTTGAGTTAACTATGAGCCCGACACTGTGCTCAACATACTACAGAACTCCATAAATGATTCCGAATGAATGTAAATAATCTCGTTCATTTCCTAGTTCGAGGATCAGCCACTGTAAAGTACCAACAGTAAATACTTTAGGATTTGTAGGCCATACAGTCTCTGTCCTGTCTGGACCCTCAGCTCTGCCACTGTAGTACAAACCTTCCCATATTTTATACTTAAACAAATAGGCGTGGCTGTGTTCCAATAATATTATATTTATAAAATAATACCTATTTACCCCTGTTTTGGGCCTGCAGGATGATTTCTGATTTATTAGACCCCCACCATAAGGATTTAAATGATTTCTATTGATTTAAAGACAACTTCAGATTTGCTGGCCATTATTACCTCTTCAAACCTGCGTCCATTGGTTTCTTAGTTGTTGGAAATGATCTTGACCTAGTCATCTGAAGGCTTCTAAACGCTACTTAAAGAAACACACGGCAGCTTTCTCCTAATTCTTTCTTTAGTTTGTACCTTAGCATTTATACATCCCACCATGTCAGGTTTCCTGACACATGGATTATTTTTTTTCAGACAGTCACTAGACTTACATAATTCCAACACAACTTAATTACTTAGAGCCTCCCATTTTTTCTGCAATTCTCAAGTTGGCTGCTTTTCCCCTTGTGTGAAATAATAAGGAAACACTTCACTCTGGGTTTCTTCTGCTAAGCTTAACTTGCCAGAAAAAAACTTAACACTGCAAAGTTACCTATTCTCTCTTGTAGTATTAAGCTCCTATGGCTGAATTCGAGCAGTAACGTCCACAAGCTGACCTGGTAACTTGTAAATCACAAATGCTGGGTTTGATAAAGGGCTAGGTAGCACTATTTTTTATATAGTGTATTCAATTCTGCACACATTTACTAAGCATTTAGTATGGACTATGTCCTGTACTGGATGCCGGGACTGGTTTCTGTCCTCAAGGAG
Organism: Saimiri boliviensis; assembly: GCF_048565385.1. Taxonomy (NCBI): domain Eukaryota; kingdom Metazoa; phylum Chordata; class Mammalia; order Primates; family Cebidae; genus Saimiri; species Saimiri boliviensis. Next base: position 95,910,782 of record NC_133458.1, on the reverse strand, counting down.
TTTACAGTCAGATTGCGGATAACAGAAGCTAGCAAACAATTATAATACAGAGCAGTGACTGCTAAGGTAGGGGAGATGTAGTGTGCTCTGCGGCACAAAGCCTTTCCTGACTCCCCAAAACAAGTGATGACCCCCCTGAGATCTTAAGGATGAGAAGCAGATAGCCAAACAGTGAGAACAAGCTTGGGAGAATGTTTCAGGCAAAGGGAATAGAATTTGCAAAGACTTGGAGGTTGGTTACAGGATGCCTATGACAGAAATGCAAGTTCATTATGGCTAGAAAGTAGAAGGTAAGGGAAGTTGATTATGATCTGTGAGGCAGGATCTTACAGGATATATTAAGGAGACTGGATTACATCTAGAAGCTTGGGGTGGGATGGCTAGTGAAGAATGACTTTAAGCAGAGAAGTGACATGGTGGGATGTATAAACGCGAAGGTACAAACTAAAGAAAGAATTAGGAGAAAGCTGCCATGTGCTTCTTTAAGTAGAGTTTAGAAGCCTTCAGATGACTAAGTCAAGATCATTTCCGACGACTAGGAATTCAATGGATCCAGTTTGAGTATGGTGTTGTGAAGTTCTAGGAATATCAGAAGCTATTAATGTTCTAAAACAAACAAACAAAATCCAGAAAGTTTCAAAAGTAAGGGAAGAGGTATCAAAATCCCATTCTTTAATAAAATAAGGTATTGCATACTTTTAAGTGAAAATACTAGACATGGAAAACTCAGAACTCGGATATTATCATTGGGTATCAAAGGGCCGTATCTCTAAAATATAAAGTCACTTAGTCAGAATAAAGGTCATTAATCACTAGCTCATGTAAATGGGGGAGGTTTCTGCAGTTTCCTGCTTGCAGTGATTTTCAAAAAATCTTGCCAAATAGAATTGCCAAGCTTTTAAAAATACAGATGCGTGGGCCTCATCCCAGACTATCTAAACCAGAGCCACTGAAGATGGAAATGTATACTTTTTGCAAAGTTATCCCAGTGATTCTAGTATGTACTCAGGGTTGTTATTGTTTGTTAATAGATTAGTTTCACTGAGGTTATAACTGACACACAATAAATAGCACATATTTTAAGTGTACAACTTGGAATGCTTTCACTTGTTACTCATATCACATATCATGTATCTATATACCTGGAAAACTACCACCACATTCAAGGAAATTAACATATCGCTTACCCCGGAAAATGTCCTTGTGCTTCTTTGAAACCCCTCCCTCCTGCCACTGGTTTTGAGCTAACTGATTATGATGTGCTGGGTGTGTAGATTTTAGTACCTGGGGCTTGCTAAGATCCTTGAATCTCTGGGTTTACAGCTTTCATCAAATTTGGGTAATTTCAGGCCATTATTTTTTCATATATTTTGTGTGTCCTCCCTTTCCCTCTCATCTGCTTGGGGACTCCAGTAAGATATATATCCATCTGTTTGAAGGTGTCTCACAGCTCACTGAGGGTGTTCTTGTTTTTTTAAAATATTCCCGAATACTTTCTCTTTGTCTTTAATTTTTCTAATGTTTTCTTCTGCCATTTCTAGTCTGCTCTGAGTCACATGCAGCGTACTTTATATCTCAGGCGTTGTGGTTTGCATTTCTAAAGGGTTTAGATCTTTTTTGGATCTTTTTTATATGGTCCACGCCTCAATGTCACTTTTTGACTCTAAGGAATACAGTTAAAATGCCCATGAAAGACCCTTGTCTGCTCACTGTGGCATCTCTGCTAGTTCTGGATGGACTGGTCTCCTCATGGACCCCATCTGTGATCTTCACTGGTTGACTGCTATTCAGAATTTGACCTTGCCGGCGGCTGAGTACTTCTGTATTCCTGTAAATGTTCTTCAGCTTTGCTTTGGGATGCAGTTAAAGTTAATTGAAAACAGTTTGACCCTTTTGTGTCTTGCTTTTGTGATTTTCGGGGCAGAGCTGGATCTAGGTTCAGATAGGGCTGAGATGGAGCATCCTGAGTGCTCTCCCAAGGCCCCATGAAATATAAGACTTTCCAGTCCAGCTGGTGGAGAAAGCCACTATTTCTCACCCAGTGAATGTTGACACTGTTTCCGCTAATCATTTGTGTGGTTCGTTTCCAGCCTCACTGGTTTTCTTACATGCATGCACTAATACAGCTGAATTTGCTGCAATGATATCTACTGAATACTCCAGGGGGACCCCTCCCAGTGACCTAGATCTCCGTTTCTCTTTTTGGGCAGCTCTCTCATCTTCCGTACTGGGTCGTGTGAATTCTAGCTGCGGGACTCACAGCAACTCAGAAAGTCCCCTGGGCCCTGCCTGAGTTCTCCCTCCCTGCCTCTGCCTGGACATTCTCTCGAGGCAGTCAGCTGGGGCAATCGTAGAGCTAACCTCATTTGTTTCAGACTCTGAGGGATCCCTATTTTGTTGTCTGATGTCCAGTTTCTTAGACACTTTTGAGATTAAGATACATATAGGAACCTAAGGTACGTATAGGAACCTAAGGTACATAGTAGAGACCTAAGGTACATAGTGGAGACCTAAGGTACATAGTAGAGACCTAAGGTACATAGTAGAGACCTAAGGCAGGGCAGTCTTACGTTCCCACTGCTCTGTCCTGGCTGGAGTTAGTCTGGAAACTGATTCTTTTTTGCTGTTTTTTTTTTTTTTTTTTTTTTTAATTTCAATAGGTTTCTGGAGAACAGGTGGTGTTTAGTTACATGGATAAACAGTTCAGTGGTGATTTCTGAGATTTTGGTGCACTCATAACCCGAGCAGTGTACACTGTACCCAATTTTAGCAACCCTTATACTGAAATCACCTGGGCAACTGTACAATCTACTATTGTTTCTGTTCCCGACCCAGAATTTCTCATGTAATTGGTCTGGGGCGTGGCCTTGGCATCAAGGGTTTTTAGAAGCTCCCAGGCGATGCTTATGTGCCTCCAACGCTGAGAACCACTGGGCTAGATGTTTGCCTTGCAAGAGAGGTGTATGTGTAGCCACTTCCAGCTTGATAGTAAGGCGGGAATTTTGGGGGTCCTTGCAAGCTTGGGATTCTGTAACTGGAGACCTCTATTTCTTTGCCTTTGGTACTACCATGATGACTACGGTAAATCCGATCTCACCCATTTGATGATGGATTTATTTAATTTGTTAGAAAATGCTATAGAATTTCATTAAATTTACTCTCGCTCCTTGGGATTCAACAAATATTTACTGTTTGGTTAAAAGCAAGAACCGCAAACAAAAAGCAAACCTGGGTTGACTGTAGCAGTGATTACAAATGGTAACACAAACAATAATGGGTTAAACACCTAAACTTAAAAAAAAAGTCCTTTTGCAGATGGGTTTTACAGAACCTCTCACAACAGTGCTGGATTTATTATGCTAATCATTTACTGCTTAATTGGTTACAGCTAATTAAGAGCACTATTATGCTTTAAGGACATAGCACAGAGCTGGCTTTTGCATAATTTGTGCAAATGATGGTAATAAAAAAATCTACATGTACCAACACATTTTTGGTGGCCAAATGAATTGATTTCATGATTTCCCAGAGTCCGGCACTGAAAATGTATTAACTGAGTTCAGAGCTTCCCTCTATTAACAGGAGACACAAGTTTGGGACGAGATAAGCCTGTTTGTTTCTGCTCCAGAAGAAAGCATGGAGGAGAATCACTAACCATATATACCAGCTGGGGCCAACAGACTGAAACGGGAGAGAGTTTTGGGTAGCCTCTGTCCCTATCTCTTCATTCTGCTCAGATCTCTAGGCTTTACACCCAGAATAAACCTCTATTCTCTTCTATTCAAGATTCTTCCCCTCTCTTGTAATCTTCCCAAAGTGTCTTCAAAGGTATCCAAACCATTGAGTACCTGCGAGAAAACTAACAACTCCCAAAATGTATGAGGTAGATCTAGTACCATATATCCTATTTGGTCCAAGGTTGAGGATGGGCAAACTGTCCCAGAGTAGTGTGGTAGGTTGTCTGCACGGATGGCTCCTAAAAATTCCTCCCATCTCTGGATATGCAAGTCACTTCTCCTTTGAGAAGTGGAATCTAGTTCCTTTGCCTTTGAATCTGGACCAGTCCTGTGATTGGCGTTGGCCAAAAAGATGTGGCAGAAAAGATGCTATAAAACTTCAGAGCTGAGGCCTGCAGAGGCCTTGAGCCACTTTGTAGAGAGGTTGAACTGCTCCGTTAGAAAGAGAAGTCATGTGGAGAGAGAGAATGAGGCACTAAGGATGAGAGATTCTGAGGGAGGGAGGCCCAGCCGGCCCCAGTCATTCCAGCTACAGTAGCTCAGATGCCAAGTAGGTGAGTGAGGTCATTGATGATTTCTCAGGCCCAGCTGAAATGCTCCAGACAAGACCATGTGGAACAGAGATGAGCCATCTCTGGAAACCCTATCCATCACGCAGAATCCTCAGCAAATGCTTCTTGGTGTTTAAAGTCATGACATTTTGGGCTAATATGTTGTGCAGCCATAGATAACTGAAATGAGTGGGAAATAGGATTTCCCAGTGTTAGCTACAAAGGATTAAATAGAATTTTTTTATTCTGAAATATAAAAAAGATATGCATAGATGGACTTCAAATATTTACATTGTTAATCCATTTATTTGCTTGTTATAGGGAATCAAGTTTCAAATAATACATATTACTTTTTCCATCAGCATAAATAAAATGTATAATGGTTGATTTGTTTCACAATTCTAAACTACCGGAAGCTTGAAAAGTTGTAAGCAAAGACCATGGGTGAGTAACTTAGATAAAGCAAAACTTAGGGAAGCCTTATCTGGGAACCATAATATAATGGCAGACACTTTCTCAAGTATTTCCTGCCTTTTCCTGAATTCTTGTTCTAACAAATTCTTGTTTAGTTCTTGTTAGGCTTGACCATATGACTTGCTTTGGCCAATAAAATGTGAGTGGAGGGGGGATATTAGCTAATAATGAGTGAGGGCAGGGAGAGCCTTTGTCTCACACCTCTGCCCCATCTCTCTCACCGCCTCCTCTTTCCTGAGGTCAGCACGTCTCAGATGAGAGCTGCTCCCTTAGCCTAGGTCCTGGAATGATGATATCACAAAAAAGAGATGCAGCCCACCCATGAAAAACATGTGAGAAATCAATCTTTATTGTCATGTAAGGCACTGAGACGTTGAGGTTGTTTCTAAACACAGAAAAGCAGAACCTATGATGATAGATGTGTGTGTGTGTGTGTGTGTGTGTGTATGTGTGTGTGTACACACACACTCATATATGGTCATGTATTGCTTAATGACAGAGATTATGTTCTGAGAAATGCATCCTTAGCTGATTTTGTCATGGTGCAAACATCGTAGAGCGTACTTACAGAAACCTGGAATGCAGAGCCTACTATGCACCTCGGCTATGCTGTCATATATGTGATCTGTTGTTGACCAACTTCAGTACTTCTCAGCTTATACACCCAAATGGGCAAGATGACCTCTGCTCTGCTTCAGTTCTATTTCAGTTAAAAATTCAATGAAATTGAAAGCGATGGGGATTAAGTGGAGAGAATCATAAGAAATGAAATAAATAAGGAAAAACCCAGGCAGCATTCAGGTATTAACTGCTGAAAAAGTAAGTGCCTGTTTTAAAATAACCTTGTATGTATGCACTATCAGTGACAATATTGTTTACTCTAGCAGTAGTTAGGAGAATGCCTGTGAATACATGCCTAATATAAACTGACGTGAGAACACAGACACAATATATGCATATGCCACTCTTACATGTGGGAAAATGAAATCGTTTAATGGCAGAAATCCACCAGGCTGTGTGCACACTAAAACCTAGCTGTGGGTAGTGGGAATTAGAGGTAGATACTCTGAACCCTCAGAGTGGGATGGTTCAGTTATCAACAGACGATTTTGTTGTTACTTATACAGTCTGGAACTGAAAGAGCCCTTCAAATAACACTAAGCAGAGATAGCAACACCAAACAGAGCCAATATACCTTTGAAGTAAAAGCTCTGGTGTCCATACAGATCAGGTTGAGCTCAATTAACCCTGCACAGAACAGTCTAATCCTATTTGGTTGGCACGTGTCCACCCTCCCTCCCACACACACCACTATAGCTTTTAGGCCACTGTAACCTGAGATGCACCCAACTGAGTCATGAGAATCTGACTTGATGGGGAGTTACATCTAATACCCTTCCTGTTGCATCTGAGCCATTTCTTTCCTTTATTTCCAGATTTTTAAATGTGAGATGAAATTCCCATAACATCAAATGAACCATTTTAAAGTATACAATTCAAGGTTCATCCATGTTGTAGCATGTATCAGAATGTCATTCCATTTTACAGTCAAACAATATTCAATTGCATGTCTATATCACCATTCGTTTATCCAAGCATGTGTTGATGGACATTTGGCTGGTTTCTATCTTTTGGCTACCATGGGTAGTCCTGTTATGAATGTTTGTATACAAGTGTTGTTTCACTACCTGTTTTCAATTATCTGGGTTATACATCTAGATATGGAGTTGATGAGTTATATGGTAATTCTACTTTTAACTTTTTAAGGAACTGCTAGACTGTACCACAGAGGCTGTACCATTTTACATTTCCACCAGTAATGTATGAAGGTTCTGATTTTTCCATATTCTCACCAATAACTTGTTATTTTCCTTACTAAAAAAATATAGCCATCCTAGGGAACGTGAGGTAATATCAATGCGGTTTTGATTGCATTTCCCTAATGACTAATAATGCTGGACATCTTTTCATGTGCTTATTGGCCATTTGTATATTTTCTTTGGAAAATATCAATTGACATTTCTTGCCTATTTTTTCATTAGATTTTTGTCTTTTAGTTGTTGAAATATAAGAGCCTTGTCAGATGTATAATTTTCAAGTATCTTATTCCATTCTGTGGGTTCTCTGTTCATTTTCTGACAATATCCTTTGATGTACAAAAGTTTTAATTTTGACCTAATTCAATTTTCTGTTTCTTTCTTGCTCATGCTTTTGGTCTCATATTTAAGAATCCATTGCCACATGCAAGGTGATGAAGACTTGACATTTTTTTTCTTCAAAGAATGTTTTCTTTTAAGGTCTTAACTTTTTTTTTTTGAGACTGAGTTTCGCTCTTGTTGCCCAGGCTGGAATGTGCAATGGCGTGATTTAGGCTCACCGCAATCTCCACCTCCCGGGTTCAAGTGATTCTCCTGCCTCAGCCTCCTGAGTAGCTGGGATTACAGGCATTTGCCACTGCGCCTGGCTAATTTTGTATTTTTAGTAGAGATGAGGTTTCTCCATATTGGTCAGGCTGGTCTTAAACTCCCGACCTCAGGTGATCCATCTGCCTCGGCCTCCCAAAGTGCTGGGATAACAGGCATGAACCACCACTCCTGGCCAAGGTCTTAACTCTTATATTAGGTTGTTTATCCATTTTGAGTTAGTTCCTGTAGATGGTGTGAGGTGGCCCAACTCCACTCTTTTGTCTGAGGATCTCCAGATGTCCTAGCACCATGTAATTGAGAGATTATTCATTCTTTTTCCCAGTGAATGCTTTTGGCATCCTTGTCAAAAATCAATTGGATATGGATCTCAACAACAACGACAAAAAATCAAACTTATTTCTTCTATTTAACTGAGGCTTTGTGTCTCTTGATTATCACATCCCCAGGCTAAGAGAGTAGATCGCAAACGTTCTCATAACAAAAAATGTCAAATATTAGGTGATGGATAGGTTAATTGGCCTGATCTAATCATTTCACATTGTATTAAAAATCATATCATGTTGATATATTTCAAAAATATATACAACTATAATTTGCAAACAAAATTTAAATAACAAAAAATTTAAGAAATAAACAAAAAAGTTCTAGTATTTTACAAGTCAAAAGATGGAGAAATATAAAATAAAAACTTTTACCAAAAATATCAGTTGCCCATAGAATGTATGGGCTTTCTTTTGATTTTGATGATGGTTCTGGCTATCACACACCTTGAAAGCAGATGAGCAGCCCTTTGCACCGTAGGTCTTCTCAAACTCCTTTCCACTCTGTGCAGTCTTTTTTTTAGACAGAGTTTCACTCTGTTGCCCAGGCTGAAGTGTAGCAGCACAATCTCAGCTCACTGCAACCTCTGCCTCCTGGGTTCAAGAGAGTCTCCTTCCTCCTGAGTAGCTGGGATTACAGGTATGCGCCACCACGCCTGGCTAATTTTTGTATTTTTAGTTGAGATGGAGTTTTGCCATGTTGGTCAGGCTGGTCTCGAACCCTGACCTTAGGTGATCCACCCACCCTGACCTTCCAAAGTGCTAGTATTACAGCTGTGAGCCACCAGGCCCGGCCTCTACGCACTCTTTGTCATCATGCAGTCATGATTCAAGCCTGGTTCAAATCTCAGCTCCTTCTCTTACTAGGTAGAACTTGGACCAGTTAATTAACCTCCACAAGCCTCAGTTTGCCTGTCTGTAAAATGGTGATAATAACAACACCCGCCACAGAGCTATGAGGACCTAATGAGATAATGTGCATGGAAATACTTCATAAAGTGCTAGGCAAATGTGAGTTACTATTAGTGTAGCTTTAACTCAACATCCGCAGTGGCTGTTTTACATTATAGCTAAGTCACTTATTCAATCAAGAAATATTTCTGACTATGTCTCAAGCACCATTCTGGACCATAGACTCAAAGCTGTGAATAAGAGACACAGGACCCTCACTCATCTACTGAGCAGAAGCAGGACATAAGCAGGCGGGCGAATCACTGAGGATGATGACGTCAGACAGCAGAGTGTCATATGGGGGATGTGGATGAAGAGACCTGGGTGAGGACGGTCAGCTGAGGAAGACCTTCGTAGAGGGGCTCCAAACACTGGAGCCAACACGTGAAGGACAAGACAAAGCAAGAATGGAGAGATCTTTGGGGGAAGAAGACAGAGAACACCAGACATGCAAAGCCATTCTAAGGTGAGAATGAACATGGCAGAGTCAAGGAACAGAAAGAAGCCAGTTAAATTCAGTTCAACAATTTTACTGAATCGCTTGTATATGCCAGGCAAAGGTCCATCCTGAGTACCCAGAATACCAGGCTGAAAAAGATTAAGTCCCTGTCACTACGTGTCCAGTTTGGCTTCTGGTTTTCTATTCCAACGGCACTCACTTATGAGTAAATATTCACGATGACAATCTCACGTCACAAGACTGTTTAGTTTCTGTACAGCTAGGAAAACCTCCTTTTTGTCCACTGAAAACCAATACAGGCTAAACCTCCTTAATATGCAGTAGACTCTCAAGAAACGATAGTTTTTTATGACTATTAATACGATAATGAGGCAAATGTCACATTCATTAGCCCTCTGGTATGAGGGAAATAGGCATCTCTGGTAATAGACCAGTCAGTCAATCAGTGAAACTAAGATAATAGGAAAACAGTATCTGTGCCTCTCCAACATTTGAAGAGGAATTCAAAATAATATTGTGAATAGCTCTAAACAATTGTTTCTACAATGTATAACCGTCTGTTTCTAATATTACTCTCAACTAAGGTTGTTTAATCAACCAGTAATGGCTATCTAAAACAGAATGTTCCCAAGGGAGATAGACACTATGAAGGGACATTTCCTGAAAACAAAACAAAACAGGACAAAAATCACATGCTCTCACGGCATAAGAGGAGAGGAAAGAGGTTCCTCAAATGGTGCAAAGTAGGTCAAGTTATATTGGCTATCCATTTGAATTTGAGTGCAAAAGTGTAAAACAGGTATCTGAAATTTAATCTGAGGAAATAGTTGAACATTTGCAAGGATTTAGCTACAAGGATGTTCACTGCAGAGTTGTTTCTAACGTGGAAAAAAAAGAGCTTAAACATCTAACCACAGATAAATTAATCACAGTGCATCCATCCAATGATTTGCTAGGCGGCCATTAAAAATGATTTTGTTAAAGGTTACTTGGTGATCCAGAAATATATTCAGAACAAACTGCTAAGAAAGAAAGAAAGAAAAAAACAGCCTTGAAGTTGCCAGATAATAAGATTCTAGGGTTACTTTAAGATTTAAGTAGTATGGTGTGAATCTCTTGAATCTGCTTAGTGTTTATTTCAATAGGTAAAACATTTAAACGGTTCTCCAGCTACTTTTGGGCACTGGGGGCTGGTGTGGGGTATGCTCCCTTGGGAACTACTTCCTGCTTTGGTTAGAGATGCACGCTGCTCCGTGTCTTACCCCTTCACTGACTGTCCCTCCTTCACTGACTATCCCTTTGCTGCCCACCATTATCCACGACAGACATCACCATTATCCCCATATGTTCCACTCTCGAATCTACATGTGCTGCAGATTTTACCAGAGTAAGAGATAAGGGTGAGGTGAGACCGGAAGGGACAGTTTCATTAAAGTATCATCTAGAAATCCACTCAAAATTGTATGTTAGGCATCTGTGTTCTTAAAGCTCCTCAGTCATTCTCACTGACCTTGACATGCAACGAAGCTCTAGCTTCTTGCTCTGACTCCTCCAGGCTTCATGTATATATTTGTATATTAACGTAAACATAAAGGATACAATTGCTTTTTATTTTATTCCTTTCTTTTTCAGACTATGCTCTGACGGCTTTTTCTTTCTAAATGATCTATATAGGTATTTTTTTTTTCCCTAAGTAAAGACTTATCTACCCAGGAGAGAAATTATGCTAATCTTCTTAGCAGGAAGAAGTTGCTTTTGGCTTCTTAAGGTTTTTGGCCCATTATGGTTTTAGATGTCTTAAATGCCGGGAAGACATGCACCAGAATATGGCCTCGGATGTCTCTACGAGCTCAGGTACAGATGCTCAACAAATGTTTTCTTAAATCTATATTGTCTGATTTGTGTACAATGAAGATGTAATATTTAAATTACTTTTGTAAGAAGATGGCAATAAAATATTTAAAAATTTTAAATTTAAAGATATAACAAATATATATATTTACATGGAGGTAGACATTGGCAGGAAATAGAATCTCTGGTGTATTACAAAAACCTTTGTTATCATCTTTTTTGCTTATCTGTAACTTCTATTATTCGATGAGCATATTATGTGACAGTAAAATCAAGAGTAAATTTTATTATTATTATCATTATTATTAACAAGAAGCAATAACCTGATACTGAAGTGTATCTAAAAAAAAAGTTGAGATTGATGGAATATAAAAGTTTAAAACCCTGGGAATTCTGTGAATGTGTACTGTGAGCCCGACACTTAGGAACCTATTTCACAGCATGTATACTGCAAGTTATTTATTCAAATATCCTCCCAATTAAGAGAGAATCAGAAGTTCTCTGAAAATTTCTTGGTTTGTAGGCACATGATTGGTTAATAACCTAGGGGGACAAATGGTGTGGTCTATAGTCTCTCTTTGGAGAACTCAAACACTTTTTTTTAAAGGATGTGTCACCAGGCACAGTCCTCGGAAGTGCATGAGACCAAATGTCATTAAGAATCAGAAGGCAGAACTCCCTCTCTTTTTTTTTCGAGACATAGTCTCGCTCTGTTGCCAGGCTGGAGTACAGTGGCACAATCTGGGCTCACTGCAATCTCTGCCTCCCGGGTTCAAGTGATTTTCCTGCCTTAGCCTCCAGAGCAGCTGGGATTACAGGCATGTGCCACCATGCCCAGCTAAGTTTTGTATTTTTAGTAGAGACGGGGTTTCACCATGTTGGCCAGGATGGTCTCAATCTCCTGACCTCGTGATCTGCTCACCTTGACCTCCCAAAGTGTTGGGATTAGAGGCATGAGCCACAGTGCCCAGCTGGCTCCCTCTCTTAAGTCCAGGGTCAGGGTGCTCTTCACAGAGCCAAGTTGGGGACAATGAGGACTGCAATGAAACTCCAAGGTCAAAACTATACCTTAACAGATGCTTATTGAGATGTATAAATTGGCAGCTTTTTTCCCATCAATATTCAAGCATAATATTCAAATAACCGGTATTCAAGCATACTAGTCAACATTCAAACAAAATATTCAAATGTTAAGTATAGGTATATAAAAGCCAATTTACTTACTTTAAAACGTGTGGATAAGTCCTGGGGTCCTTGACATGCTGCCTAGTCTTACTGGTCAAAGTGTGGTCCCTGGACCAGCATCCCAGCATCCCTAGGAACTGGTGAAAGATGTAGAATCTTGAACCCCAGCTCAGTCCCACCCAATCAGAATCGGCCCTTTCAGGAGATCCCCCAGGACGGGAGGGAATGTGACGGTTTGGGGGTGTGCCTCTCTAGTATTCCATGGTCTCCAACTCGACGCTTCATTCCAGGGCTTGCCACGCGTGCTGCATTTGTGTTTATGGGGCAGATGCTGCATAATAGGGCAAGCAAAATCTAGGGAGAGAAGACTGCTTCATTCTGCACCTTAGCTAAAATTCTGGACTGATTATATCCTAGAATCCAACTTTTACCCCTCCTCATGATCCAACACATGGAAACAGAAAAAAAAAAAAAAAAAAAAGGAGTCTCTTCCAAGAGGACTTACAGATGTGTGCATAATATTTTTTCTCAGCTTAATGATTTATTTGGCTATTGCTGGAAGTTTTATCCACTCTGGCTTGAAGAAAAGTGCTTTTTCTGATTCCTAGACTCATGGTTCTTAACCTACAGCCTGTGTCGGAGTTACCTGGAGGGCTTATTAAAATATAGTCACATATTGCATAATGACGTTGGCCAATGACAGACTACATATACCATGGTGGTCCCATAAGATGATGATATCATAATTTTAACTGTACACTGTCTGTGTCTATTTAGATACACAATGCTCACTACTGTGTTACGGTGGCCCCAGAGTTCAGTACAGTACCATGCTGAACAGGTTTGTAGCCTAGGAGCAGTAGGCCGTACCATATAGCCAAGGTACACAGTGAGTTCTATCATCTAGTTTGTGTAAGGGTATTCTACGGTGTTTGCACGATGACACAATCACCTAATGACACATTTCTCAGAATGTATCCCTGTCACTATGCGACATGTGACCCCCCACAGTATCTGACTCAGAAAGCCTGAGCTGGGCCCCAAGCATTTGCATTTCTAACAGTTCCCAGGCGACGCAGATGCTGTTGGTCTCTGGTCCAGAGCCCACGCTTTGGAAATCACTCTTCTCTCCTAAAGCACTCACTTTTGGTTTCTCTCATTTGGCTCTTAAAAAATAATTGATGAACAGATGGATATGTGTATTGGCTTCTATTTTTCATTCTCTCATTATGGTCTTGTTGGGGGTGTTTTTGTTTGTTTTTTGAGATAGGGTCTCACTCTGTTGCCCAGGTTGGAGTGCAGTGGTGCAATCTTGGCTCACTGAAGCCTTGACTTCCTGGGCTCAAGCAATCCTCCTAACTCAGCTCCCGAGTAGCTGGAACTACAGGTGCATGCCACCATGCCTGGATAACTTTTTGTATTTTTTTTTGGTAGAGATGAGGTTTTGCCATTTTGCTCAGGCTGCTCTCAAAATTCTGTGCTCAAGTGATCTGCCTGCCTTGGCCTTCCAAATTGCTGGGATTACAGGCACAAGCCACTGTGCCTGGCCTGTTAACATCTTTTCCAAATACAGTACATGACAAGCTTCTGAAGTAAAGGACTACGTCTTTAGGCCTGTGGTGACCTCCTCCAAAAGATATATTCAACTCCAGTACCTGTGACTATGGCCTTGCTTGGAAAGAGGGTGCTTGCAGATGTAATTAAGTTAAGATGAGGTCATACTGGGTTAACGTAGGGCCTAATCCAATGACAGGATTCTTTATAGGGATAGAGAGATTTGGACACAGAGATCCACAGAGAAAATGCCATATGACCCTGGAGCAGAGATTGAAGTGAGGTAGTCAAGGATTTCTGGCAACCACAGGAAACTAGGAAGAGGCCAGAGAAGATCTTCCCCTAGAGCCTTCAGAGAGAGAATGGCCTGGAAAATACCCTGACTTCTGGCTTCCCACCTCCAGAATTGAGAAAGAAAAAATGTCAGTTGTTTTAAGGCACCCAGTTCATGGTACCTGCTACAGCAGACCGAGGAAACTGATAAGGGGCCTTCACATTTCTCATGGCAGAGAACATGGGTTACAGACACTCCTATCTCTCTGGGATGTAGATGAGTTATAATCAGACTCACATTAGCAGCCTCTAGCTGACCGGTGTGGTGATGTGGGGCAAAGAATGCAGACATTTACCAAGGAAAGTGAAAGTGCATAGGCTTTCCTGGCGAGATGCAAAGCCCCAGCCACCTCATCTATCTTAGTGCATTTTTCATTTTGCCAAGGAAAAAGAGCACAGATGAGGAAAAGAAGAAAAGATGGTCAAGAGGGAAGATCCTCTGTGATTGCTGTACATGCAGGACACACTGCCGGTTTATCTCTTTCGGTTGTTGTGGTTAACTTCCTCATTTCTTTTTTTTCTAAGAGGGAGTTTCGCTCTGTCACCCAGGCTGGAGTGCAGTGGCATGCTCCTGGCTTGCTGCAACTTCTGTCTTTTGGGTTCAAGCGATTCTCCCACCTCAGCCTCCCGACTGACAGGGATTACAAGCATGCGCCACTACACCCAGCTAATTTTTGTATTTTTAGTAGAAACAGGTTTTCACCATGTTGGCCAGACTGGCTCGAACTCCTGACCTCAGGTGATCCACCTTCCTCGGCCTCCCAAAGTGCTGGGAGCTGGGATGGATGACAGGTGCGAGCCACCGCACCCAGCCCCATAAGGTTCTTTGTAGATCAGGCAACTCCACATCTAGGTTGTCCACAACACTTCCGGTTTACTCCTGTCTATCTCATTTCACCCTAAAAAAATCTGTATGCATTAGTCACTGTAATATAAATAATCACTTACGGTCAAGACAAGGAGAATACACTGGTACTTCCTACCTTTGAGACCTTGGTTCTTGCTAATTCTCTTCCACCCAGTCCTTCCCAGTTCTGTATGTTTCAAATCCCTTTCACTTACAAGACTTTTCTTGACCTCAAAGGCCCTTCTTAGGTTTCCAGACCTTATCACAATACAACATAAAGCAACTATGACTTTGTATTCTACTTCTTTGTGTACACATCAGTTTTTGCCAAAGCGTAACAACAAAAAAAATCTCTCCCACAACATGTAGCACTGTGCATTTGGCATTATAAGAATAGGATAAGTATTTGCTGACTTAAACACCGAATGGAAGAAATAGCACTAAATAAAGAACTCCTGCCAGTAAGAGCTGATCTCTCTGATGGAAAAACTATATCCGTGCAAGGATTCTTTGGTAACCATTTTCTGGAATGTCTTTTTATACACTAGGAGTTACAGAGCTGTCGCCAACGGAGGAATGCCAGAGCTACAGCCTCCCAGTTGTCAGCTCTGGTTCCACACAAACCTTTTTCTTCTGGTTGCAGCAGACAAATTATAGCTCAAGAAAAAAACGTAATTATATTCCAAAAGGCCAGGGACAGCTGCTGAAAATACCCTAACGATGAACAAAACAACAACGAGAGATAAACCAGGATTACCCGTGACGCAGAGCTAGTCCAAAATAATCCAGGGACCATTATAACATGATTTCACATCTGCTGTTCTCTGTTTTCAGTCTAAAACTATTAAATACGGGCCTCCCAGGTACAGTTATATCTATCACATTTCCATACGGGTTTACTAATGATGTTGATTCCTTCCAGCACATCCACGTACCCACACTCCCATCATACTTATGGCTTAGTAAGCGAGTATAATGTAGATTTCTGAGTTGGGATCTTTTAATTGCCCAACCTTGAAAAGTTCCATGTCTTTCTGTGTTGCCCTGATCAGCAAAGCTGGAGAGAAATTATGGGGAGAGGGCAGTGGGTGGAGTTCATAGCTGACGGCAGGAAGAGAACAGCGAACACTACTGACTAGAAAAGCTATTACCCTTGGGCTATTCCTTGTGGGAACTTGGAGCCCTGAAGAACGCCGGTAACCTATTGGAACATCACCGTACTGTAGTAAAATATATCATTCATACTTCTGGGTCAGGATGTTATGACTGAATGTTTCTCCACACAGAACTTCACAGTGAGGCACACCACTGAAAGGCAGAGTATCAAAGGAACCAGGAAAAACCGATTCACAACTCTCAGCCCCCACACTCACACAGGCAGTGAAAAAAATAAAAAAGGGAAGGTGGCCGAACACTAGGAAAGGATTCACAAGGAGATTCTTTGGATCAACTCAGCTATCCTAAATCCTACAGAAATGGGGGGCATTTGACCGAAGCTGAGGCTACCTGAGCCATCTTAGGGTGAGATCCTAAGGCTGCCAGCCCACGGGTGAGATGAGAGGGCCCCATCCCGAAAGCAACAGCATTTCCACCTAACTAAGCATTTCTCAAAATCAGGCCATCAGGACCATCTAGAAGGTTCAGGGACTTGAAAAGAGTTCTTTGTTGGAAAAGCAGGGGCAGCCAGGTCTGTGGCCGCTGGAGAATCTGTGCACTGCTAAGGTGGTCCTGTGGCCCTCCTCCCTGACTGCCCAGTAGAGGTGGTGGATGGCCTCACTTCATGACTGTTGGCCTGGTGTGCTGAAATCGTGCCTACCCCTCCCCGCTTCACTCCCACTTTCACTGTCCGGTTTAGCAAACAGTTTAGAAGAGGTGATATGGTCACCTATGTATTTCTTATGTTGCAAGAGCCGCAATCAGAGGGGTCCAGTGGAACAGCCTCCTAAGAACCCACACATGTACCCACCATGCCCAGTAAGTGTGAGGCCTTCTTAGGATGGTATCAGTCAAAACAGAACTCCTGCACTTTGCATGCCTACCCTATGGGCAGTGCGCTAGGGAGCACGGGTGAAGTAAGAGGGAAGAAGCTGATCTTACCCCTTGCCAGGCAGCAGGCACCCTCCCCAAGTTAGCCGGGGCTGGCAGAGGAGACATTTAACTCTCTGTCCAGTTTGGATTTTCTAATATTCAGAACTAGCAATTCTGTCAAAATAAGCCTGTGTTTTGATAGTGAAAGTGATGGTAAGGCCTTCTATTAGCTATAAGTGGCTAGAAAAGTCAGGGAGCATGATAGCACATTTATCCCAGGAGCAGGGGGTATACTTCCCGAAATGTAAGGATTTTAACTGGACAGTTGCACTTTGATCATATTCTGTGAATCAGGTACGCTTACTGGGTAGCCTTGGGGGCAGATTCTCTTGATTCTCTGCCTCACAGCTACTCTCCCTTTCTTCTGAGGACCCTGACCCGGCTTAGGCAGTAACATGCAAGGATCCCAGGAATTGACTAAGAATGGTCCAAGCCAATTATGGCTCCCTGTTCACTTTGTCAATGACCGGTCTACAGGAAGGAGGGCAGGGGACAGAGCAGGGGACAGTGAGGGAAAGTCTGCTGGGGAGAGGCTTTCTCCTGTAAAGGGAAGGATGAAGAAGTTCCTTTTTTTTGCTATCACCTTTGGACATTGTCACATGATAACTTTGTTAAGTCAGGCTTGGCCTAAAGCTGCCATTGTATATATTTTAAGTTTGGCCTTAAGATTCTCGTCTCCATACATAGTGAACCATAACCTACTCTGATGCGTAAACAGACTTTTTGATGTGTAAACTACTCTCCTGGCTGAGCCTCAGCCAACTAAAGGTGGCCAACTGTTTAAAGCAAGCTCAAAAAAACACCAGGGCCCAGCTGTAACCAATCCAGCTGTTTCTACACCTCACTTCCACTTCCTGTGGGTCACTTTCCTTTTGCTGTCTATAAATGTTATCTGACCACGTGGCAGCCCCGAGTCACTCAGAACCTATTCTGGTTCTAGGGGCTGCTCGATTCTAGAATCATTCTTTGCTCAACAAAACTCTGTTAAATTTAATTTGTCTAAAGCTTTTAACACCTGTGATGGAACAGCAATCT
Source organism: Saimiri boliviensis (assembly GCF_048565385.1). Classification (NCBI taxonomy): domain Eukaryota; kingdom Metazoa; phylum Chordata; class Mammalia; order Primates; family Cebidae; genus Saimiri; species Saimiri boliviensis. The sequence goes on along the minus strand of NC_133458.1, from coordinate 95,892,970 downwards.
TACTGTGCACTTTTCGACCAAATCAAGCGGGCAGGCCACGTGGTGAGGCTGTCAGAGGGACAATAAAAAGAGCCTGGGTCCGTGACAAAACCGTCAGTCTCAAACACATCCTGAAACCACCACGTCTTAGCCTTTCAGTTCAGGAAACAACAAATGCCCTGCATGGTTTAAATCTTTCAGCCAGACTCTGTTACTCAACAAATATTTGCTACCTTTAAACTCTAAGAAAATATTAAACGATATATCCTATGTAAAGTGTGTTTCTTTCTAAATGCAATAGAAATGGCTTCCTAAAGGGGAGCATCCTAAAGGGGACTTACCTTTCCTTCTTGGAACAGTGTGCTTATGTTCTTTACAGACCTCTCATACTGCCAATTAATTATAACACAAACGGCATACGAAAGCGAAGATCTAGCTATGAAGCTTCATTAGCTATATGCTAATTACACGTGCGTTCCTAGTATTTATAATAAGGTCCATGGATAGCACAAAAGTACACCATACAGTTAGATACATTTCCAAATTTATATGCAATATGAACATCCAAAATGAATCTAGTCACAACGAATTTAAAAATCACATTTCTACCTTACAATTTTGTCTAAGTCTGTACATTCAAATCCTGCTCTCAGAGCTTCAGTATAAAACTCAATCACATATGCCAGAAAAATGAACCTTTTTTAAAAAAATTATACTTTAAGTTCTGGGATTCATGTGCAGATCTTGCAGGATTGTTACATAGGTATACACATGCCATGGTGGTTTGCTGCCTCCATCCCCCCGTCACCAACAGTAGACATTTCTCCTAATGTTATCCCTCCCCAGCCTCCCTACCCCTGGCTATTGCTCCCCTAGGCCCCCCTCCACCCAACAGACCCCAGTGTGTGATGTTCCCCTCCCCGTGCCCATGTGTTCTCATTGGTCAACACCCACTTACGAGTGAGAACATGCAGTGTTTGGTTTTCTGTTCTGGTGTCAGGAAACTGAACCTTGAACACATATTCCAGGGAACTGAGCCTTGAAGTATGGGGGTGTGTGTGTGTGTGTGTGTGTAACTCATACTTTGTTCCAAAAAGTGTAAGATGGACAACCTGTGATGCTGCTTATCAAAGGTCATCAATTTCTCAACTTGTAAAGTAGATTTTATATCATTTGTATCAGATACCAAAGCAAACCAAAAAATAAATAAATAAATAAGTAAATAATAAAACAAACAGCCTCTAAATTTTGTTCACACCATCCCTTACCATTAGTTGCAAAAGAGATCAGAAATATTTCACTCTTACTGCAATACCACCTGATTCTAACTGATATCTCTTCCTTTACTTCTTTGGCTAAATGCATAGTTAATTCAGATAAGTGTCTGCCAACTTCCAAGGGACTGAGGCAAAAACTAGGCTCATTCGAGAATTTTCTGAAGTGATCTGAGTATATTTCACCAAATGTTATTGCTCTTGGAGAACACCGAACAAACTACTTGGGATATGCATAGGGCAAGAGGCAACAAACCCTCGAAAACAGTCAACTACGGAAAAGACTGGGAGGGGGTGACCCAGCCATTGCTGCTCTCTCTTGAGCAGTTGCCACTTACAGTCCCCACTCAATGAAAATGCAAGTGGGAATGATGCCACTTCCAGGACTGGCGCATAGAAACCTTCCCGACGTGGCCCCGGGAGACTCATTTTCCAGCTGACCAGAAAAGCCTCTTGGGATTGACATCACTGCATCTCCAACTCTGGTTTCAGAACCTCTTATATTCTTTATTTAAAACCCCAGAAAGCTTTTGCTTCTGTGGGTTGCATCTGTTGATATTTACCAAGAAAACTTTAGAATATCAATAACATTAAAAACAAAAATATACATTTTATAGGCCCTACATGCCAATATAGGTAGCTGTTTTAAAGAAAATTAACTATATTGGCTCAAACCAAAAAATGACAAAAGTGGCATTATGTCACACTTTTGCAAATCTCTTGGTTATCTAACTTGATAGAAGACAGTTGGATTCTCACATCTGGTTTTATATTTCACTTGTTATGCTGTGTTGGTTGAAGAATATGAAAAACAATTGAGGCTTTTGCAGAGACACAGTTGGAAAAGGAGGACCTTGTGGAAATGGTCTGAATTTGAAATGGTCCCAGGGAACCCAGGGTTCCTGGATCTACTTTGAGACCCAGTGATTCAAAGAAAGAGTCACAGGATGTTAGGAGTCTGGGTTCCTAAACGACCACAAACACCACAGCCCAACCAGAAACACCCTCATTGGACCATGATGCAAGTGGGAAATGATCTCTGACCGTATTAAGCCGCTCAGATTTGGGAAATGTGTATGTTACAGCACCTGGCATCATTCTAATGAAAACACTTACTCATGCGGTGGTAACTCTGCGCCAGGTCTGTTTGAACACTCTACTAAGTTTTTCCTCATTCACTCCTGCCAACAATCCTGCCAAGTACTTGCTTCTATAGTCCCATTTTAGAGATGAGGAAACCGAGGCACAGAGAGATTCAGTGAATTATCCGAAGTCATACAACTAGTAAATGAGTCTAGCTAGTGCCAGAGTTTGTGCTCCCAGTTACTTCGCTGCGCTGCCTATAACCTTACCCAAATATTTCTCATCACCACCTTGCACCGCCTACTCCAAACATGTTACATAAAGGTGAATAAAAAACATACACTTGCACTAATGACTCACTTGCTCAACAGACAGATGAGTTGCAACAATCTTTTGATTGGAGTTGGTAGGGAATAGATAGGAGAAAAGCAGTTTCCAAAGGTAGCGAGGTAGCAGAGTGGCCAGTGGATGTGGTCGGTAAAATTTCAGATTCCCTCTGAGACCTTTGCCACCTGGAGTTACTCCCCTGGTCATGCCATGTGACATTATGTTACATGATTATGTTATACAGCAAAAGGGATTTTGCAGATATAATCGGTCGACCTGAAGATAGGGAGATGATCTAGGTGGACAATCAGGAATCCTTTATTATTTATTTATTTTGAGACAGAATCTTACTCTGTTGCCCAGGATAGTGGTGCAGTGGCACAATCTCAGCTCACTGCAACCTCTGCCTCCCAGGTTCAAGAGATTCTTGTGCCTCAGCCTCCCGAGTAATTGCGATTACAGGCATGTGTACCATACCCAACTAATTTTTGTATTTTTAGTACACATAGGGCTTCCCCAGGTTGGCCAGGCTGGTTTCGAACTCCTGGCCTCAACTGATCCACCAGCCTTAGCCTCCCAAAGTGCTGGGATTATAGGCATGAGCCACCCCACCCAGCCAGATAATCATGAATTCTTTAAAAATAGAGCATTTTTTTTTTTTTTTCCAGCTGACAGCAGAAGGAGAATTCAGAGAGATTCAGAGTGTGAGAAAGACTTGACACTGGGAGATGGATGTGATGACGGAGGGACCATATGAGAAGGAAGATGGGGAGCCACTGGCAGCAAAGACCAGTCACCAGCAGACAGCCAGCAAGGAACTAAGGAGCTCAGATCTACAAACGCAAGGAACTGAATTCAGCCAATACGCTGAATGAGACTGGAAGTGCACTCCTCCCCAGAGCCCTCTGATAAGTCTGGCCTGGTCCATGCCTAATTGGGCCTTGTGATACTTCGAGTGGAGACCCTGGCTAAGTCTCTTGGACTTCTGACCTACAGAACTGAGTGCATACCCAAGTGATGCTTTAACCTGCTAAGTTTATGGTAATTTGTTACACAGCAATAGAATACTAGCAGTGAAGGTAATTCCAGAGAGACTGGATACGTCTCATGACATTTGCTCTAGTAAGGAATGCCTTTGCTAGGTCATGAAGGAAATCGAGGGACAGCTGTCACTACTTCAAGCAACTAATGGCAAATAACCCTAAATACCAGCAAGTTCTCCTACGCAAATCAAAATAAATATATAACAAAACTCCAAACCACACATTTTCTTATAAATATTTCCACTTTACCACTGGCAACTTTAAACTAGTAGTCCACAATAGAAACCACAGAAAAGGTAAGCTATTTCTGAAGGCAACATTTTTGATGAAAAATTCCAAAGTCCTGCAATCCATTAACCTCTCATGCAGTTCGCCAATCTTTTTTTTTTTTTTTTTTTTTTTTGAGACAGAGACTTGCTCTGTCACCCAGGCTGGAGTGTAACGGCAGGATCTCGGCTCACTGCAGCCTCTGCCTCCTGGGCTTAAGCAATTCTCCTGCCTCAGCCTCCTTAGTAGCTGGGATTACAGGCATGTACCACCATGCCCAGCTAATTTTTGTAATGTTAGTAGAGACAGGGTTTCACCATGTTGGCCAGGCTGGTTTTGAACTCCTGACCTCATGATTAGCCCACCTCGGCCTCCCAAAGTTCTGGGATTACAGGCATGAATCACCACACCCAGTCCACAGTCCACTCTTAAAAAGAAATTCTGGAAAGTCCCAAGAGTTAAACACCACATTCATGCACACACCCTGTAAGATACGTGCAGCAGATTCTCAGGGTTTTACCTGTTTTATATCAGTACAAACTAATTTATTTCAAGCGAGACATATACATGTATTTGAAAAGTAAATAATAGTATAATCAGTTTTTTATACAGTATTGCTCTTCCTTTAAAACAATCATAGCCTACTTATACTATAAGAAGTAAAAAAAGTAAGATTAAACCAGAGGAAAAGTCAGAATACCCACTCACATATCCCACTTCTGCTACTGTTACGTCTAAAGTTCCTAGAAGCTAATGAAGATTCTTAGAATCCATAAGATAAGTGGAAATCAGTTTCTGAGAAGAGGAATTTTTCCCAGGACTCTTAGAGAAGTCTCTTTTATGGACTGTGATACTCAGTACAGATTAGGGCATATTGCAATGTCAAAAGATCCCAAAACCTGAGTTACTCATATCTACAGAAATCTGCATCTCACTCGTGCTCCATGTCCTCTGTTCCTTAGCTGGGCATCTGCTCCTGGTCTCCTCCCTCTGGGACTCAGGCAGCCACCATCTTGGATGCTGCTGGTTGTGGTAGTGAGAGGAGAAGACAGGTCTGGAGGTCTTGCACAGGCAGACAATGCGCTCATCTGGAAATGTTGTGTATCATTTCCCATCATATTTTGCTGGTCTGAAGTGCCACATGGCCTCACCCAACCATAGGGAGCTGGGTCTTGCATCTTATCATTGCTGGAAGGAGAGCCAGTGAGTGAGATCTCTCAACCAACACCAATGGCTGTCACAGAGATGGTCGTTAAGGGTGTGAAACAGTCTACATCACAATCAACAGGGGATGAGTCACCTGCACCCACTGATTGTCATATCTCTTGATGCAGGTACAAAGCACCATGCCGAAGTATGGTTAGGTAAATACTATGGCAGGTGGGGCCAAATCACAAGCTCCAGGATGCAGTTTTGTCAGCCTTGATTAACATAAAGACAAAAGCCTTCAGGAATAGGCCTCCAGGAACCAGGAGGTAAAGGAGGTGAGGGAGGGTGGCTGTCTGACCAGACTGCTGAGCTGCAAAGCACCTGCCCCATCTGAAGGCAGCGGGGTAGAGGGAGCAGTACCTACTTTGATTCAATTGGTTGCCATATGAGGCTGTGAACTTTGGCCTACCGGGTGCTTTAAGAAACTAGAAATCCAAATGTTTGTAAAATCTCCAAAATTAAAAAATATTTTTAAAAACAATGCACGAACCAGTCAAAACGTGTCTGTCAGCCAGACGTGTCTGTGCATTGCCAATTCACGGAGAAAGTCTAAGTTGCTGATTATTTACAGAGTCAATGGCTGTGACATTCGACTGAGCAGAAGGTGGTGTTGATGTTCCCTCAGGGAGGCCACTGCAAGTGGGATCTCACCTAACTCCAACAGGGAAAATAAAAGCAAACGCCATCTCATTTATGGTCCTCATGTGGAAATCACTGCTGACGATGTCTCGGTTCTTAAGGGACCAAATTCCTATAAAAAAAACTGGGGAGATCAAAAGTTTTCCCTGTGTGTCTCTCTACTATGTCCCCAGCATCTTGAACAAGCCGTAAATGGAAGGTACTTAATAAAGATATGTTAAAGCAATGTGGGAGTTAGGGTGCAACTAATTTTAAAACCTATTTCGCAGAAGAGCACGTCTGATGGCCTTTGTATCACCCAGAGACACCAAAAAATAATTTCTTCTTCAGGACATTCTGCACAATTCTAAATCACTTACTTTGAACAGAACCTTCAGTGCTAAACAATGGAAGTCTACCTTACTGGGGTTTTTTTTTGCCCTATAAAACAATTCCTGGCCCGGCACGGTGGCTCAAGCCTGTAATCCCAGCACTTTGGGAGGCCGAGGCGGGTGGATCACGAGGTCAAGAGATCGAGACCATCCTGGTTAACATGGTGAAACCCCATCTCTACTAAAAATACAAAAATTAGCTGGGCATGGTGGTGCGTGCCTGTAATCCCAGCTACTCAGGAGGTTGAGGCAGGAGAATTGCCTGAACCCAGGAGGTGTAGGTTGCGGTGAGCCGAGATCGCATCACTGCACTCCAGCCTGGGTAACAAGAGCAAAACTCTGTCTCAAAAAAAAAACAAAAAACAAAAAACAAACAAACAAACAAACAAAAAAACCAATTCCTATAGTAGCAAATTACGCAGCCTCATGTTGTCCCCAAGCAGCCCACCATGAGGAGGCAAAAGAATGGTCCTTCCCATGCAGCTACGAGTAGCAAGGATGTGGCACTGAGAGGTAGCTGCCAGGTAAGACCTGGCATTTGAGCCAAAAACGATGCAGCTACAAATGGGGCATGGACCACAAACCAGCCTGCAGCCAGGATGCGGGATGTCTCAGTGGATCCTAGCACAGAAATGACAACCCCTGAAGTCCCACGGAAAAAGAGATGTCATCTCAGCGGGATGTGGGGACTGAATTTACTCTAAATTGACAAAGACTATGGTATCGCCATTAGGCAGAACAGAAGCCTGAGATGGACATTTAAATGAATTAAACAGCAAGTAGAGTGGCTACTTTCCACTTCAAGTATTAGCCAGAGATTTCTTCCTTCCAGTTCTACAGGCCAGGTTTTCTGGGAAGCAGATTCCAGAACCAGTGGCATGTGCAGGAAGTGGGACTGGGCAGGGGCAGGTGTGGCAGGGCAGTCTCAACAAGAAACCTCAGCTCAACCCAGGGAATGCTGAAGTGCGGGTAGTCCTTCAGACTTGTCCCATATTGGGGCAAAGGAGCTGAGCTTTTATACCCTCAGGTTACACAGTCATTGGATGTGGGCTTTGGACAACGAAGCTTCCTTCAGCTGGGGGCTTCGGCCCACAGCCTGCCCAGCTGCTGGGGGAATGAGCCTTCAGTCCTGTGGGACGCAGGGACCCTGCATTCCAGCATCCACTGATTGTCACGGGAGACAAGTCTGGCCATCACTGGGCTAGGACATAAGCATGAGATAAATGTCCCTGTCATTTCCTTCTTTTCTCCACCCTGGGTGCTAACATGCTATGAATCTGGGAAATGAAGGCATTTCCTTCATGTTCCTAATTCAGCTGAAATCTTTTCTATAGTATTTCATATAACGCTTTGATAGGCAAGGTTTGCTATGAACAGGCCAAGTCAAAGGTATACTGAAGAAGACAGTAGAATTAACAAGTCAGGTATGTAAAAAGGAACTGTAACAATGAAAGTTATGAAGCACACCTCTAAATGTGGAAGCTTTTTCTCTCTTTTTCATTTGCATTTGCCCCACTTCTCCCAAAGTGTGCTCCTCAGAACATTAGTCTGAGAGACGTCCAGCACTGGAAGCTTTTCATGGGCAGATAAAAGTGGGCACTCTGCTCAGCCTCCAGCCCCCCTGAGAGATTTCTGGGGTATGCTAGCCCACTGAGAAGTCCTACGAAAAAGAAACCTGGTTAGCTTTGTAAGATGCAAATTTGTCTGACCGAAGGCGATATAGCTCTGACATCTACATGGAAACACCACATGATTCCAAAGAGTTTACCTATATAAAGCAAGCAGTTTACTAATTTGTTTTGCTTTTCTAAGTAAACACTCCTTTCCTGAAAACATCAGCAACTGCTTCTCTAAGTATATGTATCTTTCATTTGTGCAGGAAAATCTCAGCTGTGGCTACTCTGCTCAGAGAGCAGCCAGGGAGACAGGCCATCTATTAGACCTGAAAATGACTTTAAATTTTGACCTTGACCATGTAGGAAACATAAAAGACTTCATTTTTTAACCAAGATTCTGAAACTACCTTCGAAACTAGTAGTACACCAGTGGTTGGAATTGACAGCACACCTTTCAGCTGTGTGTACACCTGTGTGTACTTGACATCTATCCAGTCATTCAAAAGGGCTGCTTAAAGCTCAGGCTGAAAGAGGTCCCACACCTAACCTTTCATCTTGCTTTTAAAAACCAGATCCACTATACCAAAAAGTGCTGAAATCATGCTTAAAACTAACACATGCAACCCCAACGAGAAAGTTATTTTAAAAAATCCTTACTTAAAAATCTAACAAATATGTGAAATCTGACCATGTATATACTTGCTAATTTAAACAAAATTGAGTACGGATATTTCAAAGGAGAACTATACACATTTTTCTAGTATGGTAGGAAATTTTATGTCCATATGTGGCATAAAAATATACCCATATTCAGTAATTTTCATGTTAATGGTCGCCAAATATACGACTGGAAGCTCTGTGTGTAGCTTGCGTGACAGCATTTTAGCAGAAAACGCTGTCTGCTTTTCTGAAGTCCCTTAAATATTCCCTTCTGATAGAAAAGATGAGGATACAGGCTGTTGTTCTTTTTTTTTTTTTTTGAGACGGAGTTTCACTCTTGTTACCCAGGCTGGAGTGTGCAATGGCGCGATCTCGGCTCACCGCAACCTCCGCCTCCTGGGTTCAGGCAATTCTCCTGCCTCGGCCTCCTGAGTAGCCGGGATTACAGGCACGCGCCACCACGCCCAGCTAATTTTTTGTATTTTTGGTAGAGACGGGGTTTCACTATGTTGACCAGGATGGTCTCGATCTCTCGACCTCGTGATCCACCCGCCTCGGCCTCCCAAAGTGCTGGGATTACAGGCTTGAGCCACCGCGCCCGGCCCAGGCTGTTGTTCAAACAGCTTTATAATGTGACTATGGCAAGGATGAGGGGTGCTCGCACACAAACCATCAGCCAACACCCTTCTGTGTGAGTTATACTCACAGGCACATGGCTTCCTACGTGGACATTCACATACATTCTATCCGCAGACATTTATAAGCCCTTCTCTCACTTTCTCCTCAAACAGCCATTCTTAATTTTCAATTCACCTTCTCTGAGCTAGAATGTTCCTGCCAAAAGAAGTCATAGGATGAATCTCCACTTAGGAGATGAAGAAACGAAGTAGGAGTGGGTGCCATCATCAAGGAGCTCTGGTGGTCCCAATAGTCACTTCTTTTATGTGTTGATTTCACCATGTTGGCCAATCTGGTCTTAAACTCCTGATCTCGTGATCCACCCACCTCGGCCTACCAAAGGGCTGGGATTACAGGCATGAGCCACTGTGCCCGGCCTGTGCACAGAACTTTTTATCACCTCTGCCTTGACTTTGACTTCCTTCCAGAGTCATTTCCCCGATGACAGCTCTGAGAAGCACTAAAATAGCCCAAAGGCAGGAAATGGCGGGGAGTCTGCCCTTGGATAGACTGAAGATCTCAATAGCCGCAGGAGGGCTGACTCTGCTGTGGACTCTCAGGCTTGCTTCAGACCAACCTTTGGTGCTGGGCAAGAGAAATGAACTTGAGTTGACCCTCATTGAAAGTACAAGAAAGTTGTGGATACCATTTGCATCTCTAGTTTGAGTTTTTCCCTTCTAAATTTTATTTTTAAATTGTAGTTTAAAAACCCATATAGCCAGGCATGCTGGTTCCTGCCCGTAATCCTAGCACTTTGGGAGGCCAAGGCAGGTGGATCACCTGAGGTCTGGAATTCAAGATCAGTCTGGCCAACATGGTGAAAACTTGTCTCTACCAAAAATACAAAAAGTAGGCGGTGGGTGCCTATAATCTCAGCTACTCTGGAGGCTGAGGCAGAAGAATTTCTTGAACCCAGGAGGTGGAGGTTGCAGTGAGCCAAGATGACGCCACTGCACTCCAGCCTGGGCAAAAGAGCGAAACTGTTTCTCAAAAACAAACAAAAAACCCATATAATCTAGAATTTATCTTCTTAACTTTAAGTGTACAGTTCAGTAGTGTTAAGCATATTCACATTGCTGTGTAACTGATCTCCAGAACTTTTTCATCTTGCAAAACTAAAACTTGAACAACAATTGCCCATTTCCTTCCTCCCTCAGCCCCTGACAACCACTCTGCATTCCACATTCTGTTGCTGTGCATTTGACTGCTTTACATGTCTCCTATTAAGACAGTATTTGTCTTTTTGTGACTGACGTATTTCACTTAGCATCATGTCCTCAAAGTTCATCCATGTTTTGCACGGGACAGGGTTTCCTTCCTTCTGAAAGCTAAAGCATGTTCCCCTGCATGTCTAGACTCCATTTTCTTTCTTCATTCATCCCTCCATACACTCTTGGGTTGCGTCTACCTCTTGGCTAATAATACTGCTATGAACATGGGTATACAAATTTCTCTTCCAGATTCTGCTTTCAGTTCTTTTGGATATATACCCAGAAGTGGAATAGTTAGATCATATGGTGATTCTATTTTTGTTTTTTTGAAGAACTGCCATCTTGTTTTCCACAGCAGCTGCACGTTTTGCATTCTCAGCAGCAGTGTACCAGGGTTCCCATTGCTCCGCATCCACGCCAACACTTGTTACTTTCTTTCTTTTTTTCTTTTTAACTCTAGCTATCCTAATAGGTGTAGTTTTCATTTGCATTCCCTTAATGATTAATGCTGTAGAGCATCTTTTCGTCTGCTTTTTGGCCATTTGTGTATCATCTCTGGACAAATGTCCGGACAAGTCCTTTGCCCATTTTTAAATCGGGTTATTTATTTTTGTTGTTGTTGCCGTCGAGTTGTAGGAGTTTCTAAAACCATTATTATGGATATTAAGCCCTTATCAGATACAGGATTTGCAATATTTTGTCCCATCCCATAGGTTGCCTTTCACTTTGTTGATTACATCCTTTGATGCACGGAACATTTTAAGTTTGATATAGTCCTGTTTGTATTTGCTTTTATTGACTGTGCTCTTAGTGTAAGAAATCACTGCCAACCTCAACGTCATGAAGCTTTCCCCTATATTTTCTTCTAGGAGTTTTATAATTTTAGGTTTTATGTTTAGGTATTTAATAAATTTAATGTTGGTGTTTATATTTGGTGTAATGTAAGAGTCCAAATTGATTCTTTTGCATGTGAATATCTAGTACTCCCAATACCTCTAGACTGAGTTTTAATCCCGCAGTAGGTTCAGAACACTGCTGGGTGTAAATTTGCGGTGATTACTTCTAACTATCTAACTAATAATTAAGCAAAGCCTTGAGATACCTACCCTAGAAAGCTGACCCTGAGTTCACTAGAAACTATACACAGGCACACCCAAGACTGGCCTTGGGAAATTGACAAAAAGAACTGCCACCTTGTGCCCAATGCATATGGGTATGCTCAGATGTCATCCTGATTGACCCTTCAAAATCCAGGATTTCAGTCCACAGCAGTCCCTCCCAAGGGCTTATTAATGAATATTCATGTTGAGTTTGGCCAAGCACGAGGCTAGACTGGCAGAGCTACTGGGTACACAGAGTGCTCACCTGCACATCCCGCGGTTGACAAATTTGTTTTAAAATACTTGTGTTTTGAACACTTAGACAAGCCAAGGAAAAAAGCACCATCCTCCTGGCAGGTCTGGTAGTTCCATGTTCCACAATCGAGGGAGGAGACCACGAGTCCTGGTGTTTCCACCTCCCATCAAGAAACCTTAGTGAGCTTAGCCCCTGGGCAGAGGGAAATTGAGGGAAGTTGCGGTGAGGCTGAGGCCCAGGACACAACACACAAAGAGGTGTACGCCCAGAGGGCAATCGGATAAGCCATGCTTCCAGATTAAAAACAATAATAATAATAATAATTCATTCTCTGGACATCCACTCTTAACATATGGGCTTCTGTTTGCTGGACTCAGCTAACTATGGAATTAGGATTTCTTTAAAGCATCCCAATAAAGGAACCTACCACTTCCCACTCAAATAGTAATTTCTAGAAATCACAACTCTCCTGCAAGCCCCTGAGCGACTTTTCTGAAAATGCCAAGGACTCGTGTTGGCATCCCAGCCCCTCCCTGCGCTTCCTCGTCAGGTTCCCGCAGCTTCTGTTCCTGCTCCCTCCTTGGGTGTTTGCCTGGCTTAGCTCCCCTTCTGCTCCAAAACATCCCATCTGAGGGAAAATGCGTGAAACATATGAACATAAGAACTTCCACGAAAGGACAAACTGCTGCCCAACCTGGAGGCTCATGTTGTTTTGGAAATGGCGCTGTTCAAAACCAACAAGGTGGTCTAGCAATCCTTCATCTCTCCGCTTGGCTCAGGGGACCGTACGGATTTTCTGGCACCTGAGTTACCTGCCAAGAGGGTGTGCTATTCTCATATGGATTCTTTAGAAGCGACTCTCCAGCCTCACATGTGCTTGTCCTAAGAGCTGCCATCTTCAAGCCACGCCCCTGGCATGGGTCTTCACTATGAAGCTCTGGGACACATGCTCAGGTTCAGGGTAATCTCAGGCAGGGGCCTTTCCGTGGTCCCCTCTAGAATACTTCACTAGTATTTTTGCCTTATTTTTTAAAGAGGGCCTTCCAGAGCATATCAACTTCAAGCTCAGTATCCACTCTTGGAGCCTTGTATTCTAAAACTAGAAACTGTGTTATCTTACCAGGATTCATATACCTTTGTATTAAATAGACATGAGTTTGAACCATATCAAATTACCTGATTTTGCAGATCAAAAACTATCAGGTATCAACAGTTGCATGCGGTTCACCCTAAATAACTTCTAGGTTTTCTACCTAATGGATCTTTCTCTACTGTTAAAAGTTACAGCAAAAAATGTCACAAAGGCAATGAGCAACCTGGGAAAACCCTTCCTTCTTCCCTCTTTTATCCTTTTCTTCTTTCCTTTCCTCGATAAATGCTGATGAAGGGCCTTGGAAATCCAAAAGCCCATTTGCGGCAGCAAGTCCTGTGGGGTCACAGATTGCGTGAGGAGCAGCTGGGGCCCTGGCAGGGGAGCGCGCAGGAGAGGACGCACTGCAGGGGAAGCAAGTGGTCCGAAGAAGGTGCAGCTGAGATGCTACCTGGGTGCGTGCAAAGGAAGGAAAGGAGGCTTCGGCGAGCTCCGGCCGCAGAGCCACTGGCCCTGAAGTCCATTCTCTAACCACTACGCAGCCCCTCCTCTGCAGGGGAGATGCCTGCAGGGGCCAGCGAGGAGTTCCACAAAAGGAGGAACTGTCGCACCAAAGCCACGACTATTTAGAAAACACCTAAGGTGCAGTTAGTTGATATTCTGGGAGAGGCAGTATAAAGATGCTGGAAATATACATATACCTATACACATGCATACGTATACACGATCTGAGTACACATTTACATATAATTAATCACTGTCATTTAGCCTCAGTTCTCCAGTTGCCTTAGATACTTAACTGCGCTACTCTGGTGCTCGGACCAGCAGTGTCAAACCATGGTTCCTGGACCAGCAACATCAGCCTCTCCTGGGAAGCTGGGCTGCCGGTCACACATGCGGTACTAGATGGGCGAGGACCCGGGACTCTGTGTCCTAACACACCTTGCACAGGATTCTCATGGATGCTAAAATTTGAGAACTACTGGACTTGAGCCAACATGATTAGCAGGCTAAACACTGCTGCCCTTTTCCACCGTATTTTAAGCTGTATACTCTCACCGAGTTGGAAGAAAACCTTTGCTCTCCTAAGTAATAACATTTCCATTTCAATACCCTTTAAACTATTTAATTAGTGGGTAACTGTTTCATAGGTATTAAAGGTTAGGATTTGTGAAGTCCAGGCTAATGAGTATTTTTTATTTTATTATCAAATTCAACACAGATAATATTTAAAGTCCACAGCTTTTCTAAGAAAGGCATATATTACAGTTCTGTCTTCGCAGGTAGGAGGCGAAATGAAGAAAGAATGCAAACACATTAATTCATTCAACAAACACTTATTCCAAGTCTGTGTTTAAGGAAAATGGCAGAAGGCGGTGGAGAATGGAAGGCTCCGTCTTGAACACAGAAGCCCTGCAGGTTAACCCAGCTCTGTGGGGCCCCATCTATCCACCCCCAGCCCCTCACCTCCCACCCCCGTGGGATAATGGGCTTCCTGTTTTCTTCCACTCCTTTCCCCAAAACCCAGTAAATCTTATGAAAAGCAATTTAACCAACTTAGGCCTTCAAAATTTACAAGACTAAGACACAATTAGCTTTGGTAATAGCGTCACCATTTAAAAATGGAAAAGGCAGGCTGGGCACAGTGGTGGCTCATGCCTGTAATCCCAGCACTTTGGGAGGCCGATCACAAGGTCAGGAGTTTGAGACCAGCCTGACCAACATGGTGAAACCCCATTTCTACTAAAAATACAAAAATTAGTGGGGTGTGGTAGCATGCGCCTGTAATCTCAGGTACTCTGGAGACTGAGGCAGGAGAATCACTCGAACCCAGGGGGCGGAAGTTGCAGTGAGCGAAGATCATACGATTGCACTCCAGCCTGAGCGACAGAGCAAGACTCCATCTCAAAAAAAAAAAAAAAAAAAAAAAAAGAAAAAGAAAAAAAAAGGGACAATTTGCCTACAGCAACTGGGTTTTGAAAGCAAAAATGCAGAAGCCTCAATGTTACTGCCTTAACCTCCCTGAGCCCCAGTCTCTATCCTCTCCGGTCCTTCTTCCACCCTGCCACCAATGTAGCCTTCTAAAAATCACACTGCTGGCAGCTCCTTAAGCCATTTGGGCATAAGGTCCACGCTCTGGAGATACTTTATGTGGCCCTTCCCAAGCCCGCCCATCTCCAGCCTCCCCTCTCCAACCTGGTCATCTCCCTCCTCGGAGCCTTCCCCTCTGCCAACCGTGCCCGGAGGCTGGCCCAGCTGCTCTCTTCCTTAGAGAGACCTTCTCTGCCAGGCATGGACGATTTTTTTGTTTGTTTGTTTTGTAGGACTCCATTGGGGCTCTTCTGGCTACAGCAAACAGAAACTTCACCCAAAATAACATAGCACAAAGAGAAAGAGAAATGTACCAGCACAGAAAACCAAGGTGGGAACTCCCCACATGGGTCTCTCTAGAACGAAGCTCTCCGTTTGACACATTCTCCATCTCTACCATGGGCTTTCTTCCATGGCTTCATTCTCTGATGTCTGACTCCCCAAGTGCCGGTTGGGTGGCCCCTCTCGCACAGTGTTTATGTTCTGTGACTTAGCAAGCCCAGGTGGAAAGAGTTCACTTCCGTCTTAAAGCTTCCAGCAAAGACCCTGGGGTTGACTCACTGTACCTGTGTCACGGGCCCATCCTGAGCTGGTCGTTGTAAGTGCAACTGGCCAGCATTGTGCTTGGCACAGATTAGGGGCTCAATGAATATTTAATTGTTATTCTTATTAATTATTAATAGTTAAGCATGAATGAATTAATGAATGAACCCACCAGTGAGGTGTGCTCAGGGCAATGAGAACGGTATCTAAGCTGCCAAGCAGCAGCCAACTGAAGGTATGACCAAAGCAGGCTTGCATAGGTCAGGGAAGGCTGCAGGCAAGGACCTGCCTGGGCTTGGTCTATGAAGTGCGGTGGGAGCTCTCCAAGTCAGGACAGGGACCTGGGGACGACGAGGGGGAGGAACATTGCAAAGAACTGGAAGATGCTGTGTAAAGGCTGAGAGGCACTGCACTCGCTGTTGGGATCAGAAAACTTCAATTGCTCTGTTTTGCTGGCCTCTAGGACACAGCCAGGGAGAGTGAGTAGCTGAGGTGAAGCGATGTGTGCATGTGTGTGCTGGGTGACACGGTGACAGCATCAGAAAAGGCCTTGCAGGCCACTGGGGTGGAGGGTAGGGGTCATTCTGGGGGGCCAGGAGCTTTTGAGGCTTTCTTTCAAGCAAGGGCAGCTGGCGGCAGGGTTCCAGCTCCCCTGCTCCCTGGGTGGCCATGAAGAAGTTACTGCCACCACTCCAATTCCCAACTCTTACAGCCACTGTAAGGACAGAAGGAGGTGACACACTGGAAGCCACCCTTGTAGCACCTGGTGTGTGGTCAGTACCCCATGCGTGCTAGCACTGCTTCCTTTCCTTGTGAGCAGGTTGATTTTTGCACTGAACTTACTGCAGGGGAAAACCATCAATGCATTAAACTCTCCATGTATATCATTTTATAATACCAGGGTTCGGCACTGTTGCACAGCCACGTTGAGAGATAAGCAGGTCAGGCATCCCTTCCTCACCTTCCTGAGGGTAACGCCCGTTTCAGTTTCCTTTCATCTCAACTGACTCCATCGTGATTGGAAGAAGCGAGCCGCACGCTTGTGTCTAAAGACTTGCATTTCAGACTCATCACCTTGCGATATAGTAGAGGTATACAGAGCTTTACAGTATGGCTCAACCCTTTCTAAATTCCGATAGCTCAAGGCTGACAATGCACAGAGATGGTTCTCTTAGAAATCACGGAGGCAAGGGTGTGTGTCATGAACACGTCTCTTCTTGAGGAATTTCCTCAGACACATCTATTTCTTCAAGAACAAATCCTTCCAGAGCTGAAGACGATGAGAGTCAAGCCACAGAGAGATACTGAGTAACCATACTGGGAAGAGGAAAATGATTTCTAATACGACACTTTGTTGAGAAGCTTTCAAATTAGACACACAGCAAATCTGCTCACTTTGTCAATGTGTCCAGTGGAGAGCACAGCCTGTTCAAGGTCAGACGAGCCACCTTCTAGCAACCGGGCCTTTGTGACAGGGCCTGCAAGTCTCAAGTTCCACAACCCTGAGCAAATCGCCTGGCTTTCCTAAGCCCTGTGTTTCTTGCTTTTGTGCTATAAAAGAGGAGAAACTATAAATAAAAGGGTTGTCACGAAGCAGAAGGAAATAACGTAGTTTCTGATAGGTTAAAAACAAGGATATGCTTAATAAATGTAATGTTCTTTCTGGGTGGAGTAATTGTAACTTCCCTAAAATCATTTGGGATTAAACATAATAAAAGTCCTTTATATCATGAATTGTTTTACATGGAATTTATACGTACTGTGGTAAAATATAACCACTTTCACTCTGTTAGAGGTGCATTGGGACATGCATTGTCCATAGTCCTGTGTGTTATTTCTTGCTCTCAACTTGGGTATTAAAGTGTCTCTTGCAAATGACAGTGATTTGACTTTTTGTTTGTTTTGTTTTGTGAGATGGAGTTTTACCCCTGTTGCCTAGGTTGGAGTTCAGTGATGTGATCTTGGCTCACCACAATCTCTGCCTCCCGGGTTCAAGCGATTCTCTTGCCTCAGCCTCCCAAGGAGCTAGGATTATAAGCATGTGCCACCACGCCCTGCTAATGTTTTGTACTTTTTAGTAGAGATGAGGGTTTCTCCACGTTGGTCAGGTTGGTCTCAAACTCCTGACCTCAGGTGATCCGCCTGCCTCGGCTTCCCAAAGTGCTGGGATCACAGGTGTGAGCCACCGGGCCTGGCAACTTCTTAATTAATTTTTTAAACCACTGAGTCACCTGAGAAAAATCAAAGTTGCATGTGTAAACTTTTAACTTCCTCTTCTGATGCTCGGACTTTATTAAGTTCATAAATGAGGACTTAGGAACAAAGTGAAATATTAACTTTCCAGAAACTTCAAAACGATTGTGTATAAGGAGAGAGAAAACCAACAGGGACATTTATGAACTATCATCATAAGACTTGGCCAGACAAGTTTTTATTGAAAAATGAGTAATGCCAGTTCGGCAACCTGGTCCAGAGGCCACGGAAACAAACCAATGTATCCCTGACATTTCCAGCGAATGATACAATGTATCGTTTCCATTCATAGCAATGGGAATGACTGGAGAACAAGATCATTCTTCTTTCCCCCAGGACCCCGCTCACCCGCCCCTACAAATTCTTTTTTTTTTTTTTTTTTGAGACGGAGTTTCACTCTTGTTACCCAGGCTGGAGTGCAATGGCGCGATCTCGGCTCACCGCAACCTCCGCCTCCTGGGTTCAGGCAATTCTCCCGCCTCAGCCTCCTGAGTAGCTGGGATTACAGGCACGTGCCACCATGCCCAGCTCATTTTTTGTATTTTTTTAGTAGAGACGGGGTTTCACCATGTTGACCAGGATGGTCTCGATCTCTCGACCTCGTGATCCACCCGCCTCGGCCTCCCAAAGTGCTGGGATTACAGGCTTGAGCCACCGCGCCCGGCCGCCCCTACAAATTCTTATAGGCCAAGCCTTTAATTTTGAGAGACTACAAATGGCACTTCGGTCTTTCCTTCTTCAGAGTCTGCAGGTTTCCAACTTGTTCATCTGTTGTACCAAGGATCTGTGGGGTCCCCCTTCCAAAGGAGGGCTCTCGAGGGCCGCATCCAATGCTGCAAAAGGGGCCGCATTTCACCCCATTCTGTTAAAAAAAATTTCCTGGAAATATCACAAGTTGCTAAGAATATGGCTTACCAGAGTTCATTAAGACTCTTCAGGGGCCAGGTGCAGTGGCTCAAGCCTGTAATCCAGCACTTTGGGAGAACGAGGTGGGTGGATCAGGAGGTCAAGAGATCAAGACCATTCTGGCCAACATGGTGAAACTCCATCTCCACTAAAAATACAAAAATTAGCTGGGCATGGTGGCGTGCACCTGTAGTCCTAGCTACTTGGGAGGCTGAGGCAGGAGAATCACTTGAACCCGGGAGGCAGAGGTTGCAGTGAGCTGACATTGCGCCACTGAACTCCAGGCTGGTGACAGAGCGAGACTCCGTTTCAAAACAGTGGCTTCTGGGTTATTTCCCATGTATGCCTGGTAAGCAAGATGCTACATTCCTACTCATTTCAGCAAACACTAGAGGTCCCCTTTTCTGATCTAACACTATCATTTTAAAGAAGGGGAGGTGGATTATTGGAATAAAATGAAAATGAACCTGAACTTGAATAGCTAAGCTTTCTTAATAATGGTGACAAGTAAGGGGAGTGGGAGAGAGGGACAGCAGAGGGTGGCAGGGAGCTGATGGGTGGGTTCTAGTTCTTCCGGGGATGAAGATAGCTGCCAACTTAGATGCAGCACCAACAGCTGCTTACCCAGCTCAAGGGCAAGGCAGGAATGAGCTGCCAGCAGAACTGGAATGTTCAGAGAAGGGGTTGGGCAGAAGGGCTCCCGGAGAGGCTCAGATCAGGCCTCAGGACTCAGCTTCTCTCTCCTCCTCTGCAGGCCCTGCTTTCTCTGGGCTCCATTCTCAGGCTCTGTGGGCTGGTGGGAAGGCTTCAGCAGCCCAGTCTCTACTTCCTGTCTAACTGAGCCAAGCAGAAAGAAGGTGAAAGGCTTGCCTCCTGGAAATCACAGGAGAAGTCTGCTGTGTTTCACTGGCTCTGACTTGACCACGTGGCCATCCTTGAACTATCCACCCTGGCCAGGGACATGTGGTCCTTCGGCTTGGCCTTGAATCACAAATCCAGCTCTGGGATGACTGGGCAGATGTGACTCCGCCACAAGCATCTAAACTGAGGTGGCAAAAAACGACAGCTGCTCACTATGGGGGTGGAGTGGGGAGACGGATGCGTCCTGATGAAGCCCAGGAGAGCTAAGAAAGAGGGTGACACCCAGGACGAGGCCAGAGAAGGAAAATAATGGGCTCCGCTAAAATTGTGTCACCTCTTCCCAACCCTTCTTGTTCAATGTTTGAGCTTTGAGTCTTGGTCTTTCCTCTGTACAAGGAAGAGAGACCCGGTCAGCAGCTCCTCATTGGGCATATATATCGGAATTCCCTGCGAAGCTGTTTCCAGATGACACAGGCTCCAGGCTTGTGTTGAAGTTGAAATTTAGGCTCGGGTGCTTGGTGTGTAGTTGATGTTAAATGGTGATACACAGGTGTTTGGAGAGAGAGAAAGGTTTATGTGATTTGATTAAAGTGAGAAGATGGGGGGACAAGCTTTTAAACATTTGTTTTAATAAAAAGTAGAAGTGTGGAATTTTTAATGTGGCTAGAGAGTAAGGGAGAGTTCAGGGAACTGAGGAGGAAAGTCTGTATTTTTAAAGTTTTAGATAATATTATAAATGACTAGAGCATTGTATGTGGCAGTCATTTTTAAAAAAATTCTCAAATTCATAAATCAAAAGTTCAGCTTTTACTATGTCTCACTACTTTCAACTTTTTCTCTCCTTACGCAGGTCTAAAATAATAACTCTCTCCTTCAACTGTTTCATCAACTCCTATAACTTTTTCCCTCCAGTTCCTTCAAATACAAAAATGCAAAAGAGACAAACTCTCCTAGTCAAAAAAAAAAAAAAAAAAAAAAAAAAAAAGAACCACATCGAAAATGTCAAGTATAATCTCACCATTCCATACTCAACAAAATACCCAATTTAGCCCAGGGGCTAGGGCTCCTCAAACAAATGTTTCTACTTCACCACTTACTAATTAAAAACGAAGTGCCGATAGATGGCCCACAGGTGCAATGTAAATACATGCTCCATTTCCCACATGGAACCTATTTAATTAAAAAACGCTTTAATCAAGAGAACCCTAAATACATACCCAAGTTATTGTCGCTCATCTTTTTAATATATCATCCCACCTAGACTAATATACAAACATTAACATTTTATTCACAGCCAAAACCCACCATATAATTACTAAAAAGACAAAAACAGCCCATCAGTTTCACCTCAAAAATAAAAGTAATCACCTGAAATCTACCAACACTGTTCCTACAATTAAGCCAAGCTAAAATATATATCAGACTACCCTGCCTTAAACATCATAAAAATGATCTTCCAGAATAAATTATGTAAAAGTCCCACGATTAAAAAGCCTCGGTAAAATTCAAAAAATTAAACAACCGCAGAGAGATCCCTAAAATGAAAGCTCATATAGACTCAGCCTGTTGTCCCCCCACCGCCCAGTGAGAGCCGCTGGGAAGAGCTCAAGGTCAAGCTCAGGGTGGACCCTGGGTGGGTCAGATCCAGAAGAACACCTCCTCGTGGCCTGCACAGTCCCCCTAGGTGGATAGTGGTCCCAGGTGACAGCACCATTTACCTCCTTCGGTCAAAAGTGATAAAAGTGGTGGGATAAATCCTTAAACACCTCTCCGGAGATGTTAAAATATAAACATCTTGAAAAGCTTGGCTCTTCATCAAAGTGTGCTCCACCAATATTTGTGGGACCCCAAGGTCTCTTCAGAGAGTCCATAATGTCAAAACTGATTTTATTACAGTGATTGCCTTCAGAGAACGATATGGCAATTAATCTTTAAGAAACTACCACTTGTTGCATTGTGGTCTATTATATATTTAAAACCCACATTCACCTGAAAAGTCTCTAAGAACATTCCTTTTTTCCAATTACACATCTGTGTGAGGCCAGAGCTGCTTCCTATACTTCAAACGAAACAATATATTCCAGGTTGAATACAGGAGCAGACGTGAGCAGCTGTCTTCTTTTAAGCCAGACACGAAAGCGATTTACACAAATGTAAAAACAATGCCAATATTCTCATCGCTTTTTTCTTTATTTGGAAAACTGTTATTTTTCACAAAAGTATGTTATTCATACTAACACATAATGTGTTTATTACTTTTATGTTGAAAGAATTAATACATATTTTTGAATTTTCTGTTTTTTCTTTTTCCCAGGCTGGAGTGAGTGCAATGATGCAATATTGGTTCACTGCAACCTCCATTCCCTGCGTTCAAGTGATTCTTCTGCCTCGGCCTCCTGAGCAGCTGGGATTACAGGCATGTGCCACCATGCCTGGCTAATTTTGTATTTTTAGTAGAGATGGAGTTTCACCATATCAGTCAGGTTGGTCTCAAACTCCTGACCTCAGATGATCTGCCAGCCTCAGCCTCCCAAAGGGCTGGGATTACAGGTCTGAGCCATCATGCCCGGCCTGTTTTACTTTCTAATACAGTAAATATCAAGACTGAACCCACATAAACAGAAGCATTTTGGGATCCTCAGTGACTTTAAAGAATATAGAGGGGTCCTGAGGCCAAGAATTTTGGGCACTTCTGGACTAGAATTAGATTCCTGGGATGATTTTTACAAGTCCTAGGCCCACAGAGCTGCCCACGTGCTCACGCAGAGGACCACAGGCCACAGAACGGACACCCCAAGCCATTGTGCAGCCTGATCTGTGCTATAAAACTTAAGGAAGGAGGGATGACTCAATGGGTTCATTGCTGAAAAATTTGTTCTTGGACATCACTTTCACATGTTAGGTTTGGTCTTTTGTGTCATCAGCATGTAACTCTCCTTTTAACCACAAGATGGCACTACTTGCATAGAAAATACTGTCTCAGGGGCTGTGAATCTAAATTAGCTGTTTCCTAGAGAGATTTTGGATGGGCACAAGTAACGAGGGTTTGGCGTCTGGCCCATCGTATACCTCCAAACGCTGCATGTATTAGGGTGGCTTTCCTCTTCTGTTCCTCTTTGAAGACACTGATATTGAGGAACTGGTAAAAAGTGATGCTATCTGATAATACATCCACCCAAAGTAACCGCTAGCTGACCCCTAAGAAAGGGACTAACTTTTCCTTGCTCTTTCATGAAATTATTTAAGACCACTTCAGTTAATTGTTTCCCATCATTTATATTTCAGGCTATAATCTGGGGAAAGAAGCCATGAAAAGGGAGCAAAGGCAAACCCTGAACCAGCACAAGTAATTGTAACCACCGTTGTTTAGCTGTGTGAAGAATGTTTTCCCAGAGGTCTTTTCATGGGTTATCTAGAAGGAGAGGAAGAAGTCTAGGGTCTAGCTCAGGACACCAAAGAGCCTCAGGAATATAAGAGGCATGGAAAGTGGGACAGGTGTCCTTAAAAGAAAATGTTCCCCAAACGTCTCATCACTTTACTCCCCTGTCTCCCCTTCCATCGAACCCAGGTTCTCAACCCTTGACTGCACTTGACAATCATCTGGGGAGATGGGCAGGTGAATTTTACAGTGAAGACCGATTCCATAGCCAAGTGGGGCTGAACATGGGCATTTTAAATATATTTTTAAAATTTTATTTTTTTGAGATGGAGTCTCATCTGTTATCCAGGCTGGAGTCCAGCGGTGTGATCTGGGGTCACTACAACCTCCACCTTCTGAGTTTGGATGATTCTCCTGCTTCAGCCTCCCAAGTAGCAGGGATTACAGGCATGTGCTACCGTGCCCGGCTAATTTGTTGTTGTTGTTGTTTTGTTGTATTTTTAGTAGAGATGGTGTTTCATCACATTGGCCAGACTTGTCTTGAACTCCTAACCTCAAGTGATCCACCAGCCTTGGCCACCCAAAGTGCTGGGACTATAGGCATGAGCCACCGCGTCCAGACATGGGCATTTTTAAAAAGCTCCCAGAGTGAGTCCCACCTGTAGCCAGTTTGAGAACCACAAAGCCAACCAAATCAGCAATTGCTCAGACGGAGTGATAAATCCCACATCGTCAGGGAATTCTGATTGAAAACAATGCTAGGCAAAAACCGGTTTCATAAGCTAAGTTAAATCCATTCTCACTGCGTCCTAACCCACCGCACTTTATGACTGTGCATGCAAGAGCAGGAAGATGGCCAATCAGTGTCATCATGGTACGGTACCTGTCACCTACTCTAATAGCTAAGTTATGCTATCTTCATTTACCCTTGAATCCCGAGAAAAGACTGGATATGTCAGTTACATGTTATTTCCAAGGAACCTCCTGCAGAGAAAATCCACAGGTTCTTTAGACCCCATAATGCAAGCCATCTTTTCCAGCCCCACAATGCTTCCAGCATTAATAATTCAGGCTCTTTCTTTGGCAAATGAATGCACATCTCTGCTTGGTGAAGGTCAGTGGGCAACACCATCTTTGGATCTACTGTCCTGAATGAAGTCACCAAGCTTCTCCACCCCTAGAATCAAGACACCCTCCACAGTGGCACAGTTGGAGGTCTCAACCCATAAAAAGTCTTCAACAATCTTAACTCTAAGATAGCTGCTAAAAAGCATCCTTTTCTATCCAAGCCTTCTTGATGTCACTGAAATACTTTCTATGCTATTGAGTCAACTGCCTCAGTTTCCTGTCCTGCAAAACAGAAGGGTTGCATGAGCTGGTCTCCAGGACGCCCCTGCTCCTCCAGACTCCTGCTGCTCCTGATGCTAGAAGGAGCTGGTGGCCAGATCTTAGCCCATTGAAGGAAGGAGCCCGTGCTGGGAGAAGGTGTGGGAGATGCTGAGGCACCCTCTTCATGAATTTGAGATACACTGTTCCTTAGGGCGGATTTGGGGCAATGTGTTACATTTTAAAAGTTACCCACCCACTGTTCATTCAACCAGTGCTTGCCTCAGCGAGTGATGTGTGGGCTTTAGAAACAGGAAGCAGGCTGAGGAGTAGCCTCTGCCTCCACTAATCCACCTCTAGGGGAACAGAGAGACAGAAACCATCAATTTTGAAATGCAAGTGGGAATTGGAACAGCTTGAGGCTTGAAACACACATTGGCGGGGGGCCAGCCCAGAGTCTCCCACACAGTGGCTCCCAGGAACGTGCATTTCTAAGAAGTCTCCCAGGTGATGCTGATGGTGCTGGTTCCTGAGGGCCATGCTTTGAGAACCAATGATCTCAAGAATGACCTTGGGCACAGGGTGCTGGACTCTCATAACGATGATGTGCAGCACGCCAGGGCGGCTGTGCGGGGAGGCTGAGGCTGGCGGGTTCTATTCAATAGGAGAAAAGGGTGACTGCACCAGACTCCACAGGCTGCCAGGGATGGCCACGGCACCCTCTAGCTCTCCAGCATGCATGGCCTCAAACTGAGGGGAACGTAACAGCTCACAGGCGCCCCTCAACCAAGAGGCGACAGGAGGTGATGGATCAAACTTCCTCTTCAGTTCCTCTTAGGAGCAGTTCTACCCAGCTCCTGAGACGGGAACCAGCGCCACACATGCCTATAGCAGCCTCTCCTCCTCTATTCACCTGCCCAGCCTCTACCCCTTTCCCTGGGAAGCCTTTCCAAATTCCCCATCTATACCAAACCCCAGTCTCAGGCTGTGCTTTCGCAAAGGGTCCAGGCTTAGACAGGCGGCAAATATCCTGCTGAGGAATCTGAACCCTGTCCTGCAGAAGAAGCAAACAGGAGCTTTCCCGGAATTACAGCGACAACGATAACACTCTGATGAGGAAAAAGTTGCCACGGGGACACCAGCAGTGAGATGCGAGCTTGGCGCTGGGGAGAACCAACCATTCAGGATAGGCTCAACCTTGTATGGAGACCTCTGTCAGTAAGCGAGGGCTGGACATTCCTCCCTGGCCTGGCCACGGACTCCGTTCAAGCACACTGTGGGGAAATGTAGTATTATTCCTAGGCAAAGATGCCCGGACCGGCCAGCGGATTGTATGGTGGGAGCAGTGAAATAACCAATGAAAGAACCACTGTGGAAATAAAGATGGGAAGCTGGAAAGGAAGAAAGTATTTTAGAAAGAAAAAAGAATTGTAGCTAGGAGAGGAGGGGGAAGGTTGTTCTCCGCTGAAATGGTTCATCTGTCAAGGAGGACAGCCAGGTGAGGCTGGAAGACCACCAGTCCGGGAAAGGTAACTCTCCTTGGTTTTACAGGAAGAAAGTAGAAACCACAGAGGGCTTTAGTGCCTGCCCAGAGAAAGCAAGAGGACTCTGGAAGCTGGCCTGGCAGCAGTTTGAGAAAGGCGTGGTGGTGGTGTGTTGGTTAATGGGAGGAGAGCTGGGGAGGGTCCCGGAGGGCATAGCTGAGGGGTCTGTGCATCAGGGGAAGGCAATGCCAGGAAGGAAAGAAGCAACAGCTAATCCACTGCCAGGGGCAGACACATCGCACTCTATTTGGTGATGTGTGCCCTGTGCTACCATACCCTCTCCCAGCTGCAACCTTCAGTGAAACTCTGCTAAACACAGACTCTTTGCTAAAGACCCCACGGGGAAATGAAAGTGTCCTGTCAGCATGGGGTTGAGCTGGGAAGAAACCACGTAGGTGCAAAGTGTTGGAAATGGTGTGTGTGTGTGTGTGTGTGTGTGCATGCATGCGTGTGTGCATGCGTGTGTGTGTGTGTGTGTGTGTGTGTTCAGAGCTTGGAAGAAACAGCCTGGGTGCTAACTGTAGGAACTACTGTCTGTGTGACCATCTGTGTGTGTGTGTGTGTGTGTGCATGTGCGTGTGTGTGTGTGTGTGTTCAGAGCTTGGAAGAAACAGCCTGGGTGCTGTTGGAACTACTGTGTGTGTGACCGTGTGTGTGTGTGTGTGTGTGTGTGTGTGTGTGTGTTCAGAGCTTGGAAGAAACAGCCTGGGTGCTAACTGTTGGAACTACTGTGTGTGTGAGTGTGTGTGTGTGTGTGTGTGTGTGTGTGTGCAGGCGCATGCGAAGCACTCCATGTAGAGAATGTTTGTTTATTCAGGGTTTGCCTTAATGTGTGTGAATTTAAGGCACAGCGCATTATTTTCTCCTATTTAAATTTTTACACAAGGCACTGCATCGATCACAGTTCAAAATTCCAAGAGCATGAAGGAGTAGCCGGGAACATTCTCCTTCCCGCCCTGTACTCCTCAGACACCCGCCTCCCCTCCTCACAGTGATACTGGTTCTTGCATCCTTCAAGGGATATTTTATGACTCTGCATGAAAAATATACATGTAAAAGCTTTGTTTTGGCTGGATGCAGTGGCTCATGCTTGTAATCCCAGCTACTTGGGAGGCTGAGATGGGAGGACTGCTTGAGCCCACGAGTTTGAGACCAGCCTTGGCAATAAAGTGAGATCCTGTCTTTAAAAAATAAAAAATAAAAAAAATTCAAATTTTAAAATAAAAAAATTTTTTTCTACTGGTTTACTCAAATAATACCATACTCTATACACCACATTGCCAGTCACTTCCATATAACGATTCCAGGTGAACGTTCACTATCAGCCCATATGAGGGTTCTCATTCTTTTCCTGGGGTTGTGTGATAGTCCTCAATATAGACGTACCATAATTCATTTAAGCAGTCTTAAAATGACGAACATTAAGGTCATTTTCTAATTTTTGCTGCTACAATGAATAGTGAAATGAAGAAACTGGTATAACACATATTCTTAAATGCGCTTTTATCATGTCAAGGGCATGGATGATTTTTTTCCCCCACTAAAACACAGATGCAATTTAATACGACAAACCATATTTATTTAATAAAAATGTGCCATCAAAAACATTGTTGTCATATGTATTGAATTCATAGGGTATACTTTATAAGAAAATGCTAGTTATTATAGCTAGTCATAGCAGTTTTCAGAAACAGATCACGTAAATACTGAAAATACATGTTTCTGAAATCAGATCATGTAAATACTGAGTGACTTTCAGCCTCACTTGCTTCAGGACGGCCAAAACCAAGTGTGTTCACTGAAAGCACTAAGGGCAGGGGGCACAGAACGAGGCACAACTGCTCGGCCGATTTAAGCTCTGAACGTCGAATCAGGAAGCCAGGCCCTCATTCCTAACCCTGCCACTGAGGCACAACTGCTTGGCCCATTTAAGAAGCTCTGAACGTCGAATCAGGAAGCCAGGCTCTCATTCCTCAGCCTACCACAGTGAGCCTTTCAATAAAGTAGGGGTGGTGATTCCTGCCCTATGGACCTGCAAAGTGGTTCCAAGGATAAAATGGGAGATTATTCACGTATGTGTTTAACACAAAATGTGAAATCTTGTCTTATTCCTTTGTTGCCACAGTGCCGTGGGTGAAGGTCAATAGATAATCTATGAAATAAGTTCTGAAATGTGTTTCATAGAAGAAATGACACTGGACATGACCATTTTAATTAAATGCACCGAATGGCGGCCCACATAGAGCAGAATGTTTTTAAACCCAACTAAATAAAGAATCAGCTGGGAGACGGATCACTACTGGCTAACCATCACAACTTTTTTTTTTTTTTTGGCTTCCTCTCTACCTCCCATCTCATCTACAGTTATTAAAATCAAGTTTACTGCTAACAATCATGACTGGAGAGAAATCTGGAAACCACCCAAATCTGAGGGGCAGGTAATCTATTTTTGCCAATTAAAACTGTGTTAGTATTCTTGGATATGCAGGTAACACCGTCTCTCTGGATTCACTTGGAAATGATCAATAAAACAGGAAAACGAAATTTAAGTACTCCAGCAACTGAAATGCTGATGTGTCTGGAGTTGAGAAATATCAGGACACCTGCTCATTTCACTCATTAAAACCTTTAAGATGCGCCCTTACCAAAGTAAACAGGTAACCACCCTCCACATCCCCACTCTTCTCAGTGAAGCCTTTAGAGTTTCCGGTCCCTCTTTTCTAGTCACTGACTCCATGGCAACGGTCCACTGACCTGCCCTTAAGGGAAACAGAATCTCTGGCAAGCCTGAGACTTTTAATAATTTCACTTGTCAATACAGGTCAGAGAGAAACGGATGGATTCCTACCAAGTAACTTAACAAATCTATTAACAAAATGAGTACCCCCTAGCAAGTGACCAGGTCCAGTGCCCACGGCACCCCTTGGGACAACCAAAAGTCACATCATTAGTGTCCAAGAAAACCCACACCACCGACACCTGTCCATCAAACTGCTCAGAGAGTTTGGGTGTCTCCCTGCAATATTTTCTTGATTTACTTTTTCCCCAAAAGGCCAATGTGCATTGGGTGGCTCATTCAAAGTGATTAATTGGATAATTAATTTCTTCCACAATTTATTTTTGACAAATAAATACAAAAATATCTGCAGAAGATGGCATATTTTGATGTACAAGTTTCCTGATAGGAATATTGTCCAGAAATATCAGTTCTGTTGACCAAACTTCCCTCTCAGGGGAGGTCAAGGATCTAGTAATATCATTTTCAATACCAAGGATCTCAACTCAGCCCTCCACAGAAGGGACAGTCCTCCTGCTCACCTCTTTTCCTTGAGATGTTCCAGTGTGCAGCCTGCTGCTGGTAACAGATTGCCCTTTTGGTGGCTTTGCTCTCCGATTCAGAAATATAAACACTGCTTCAGAGATTTATGTTACAATTCATCTTCTGATTTGTCATGGCCGGGAAGGTCGGCTTTCATATTTTCTATTCTAAATTACTTTGGAACAGATTTTGCAAACAGACAAAGGAATGGCTTTTGTGTGGACCGGAACAAACTCTGAAAGTTGGGACTCCAGTCCTATCCCTCTTCTGTTAAAATGTAAACCATCGGAAACCCCACAATTTCCCAAATCACTTATTTGGAAAAGAATAAACAGGTGCTTTGGAGACACTGGAGTTATGAAAAGAAACTGCCAAATTATGTTTTCACGGGCCCAGCTGCTGCACTGATGTGGTTCTGTGGAAGGTTCTCCTAGGATCTGAAGCTCGATCAGCAAATCAATTGAGATCGCCCCTGTGAAGCCCCTCTGCCAAGGTCAGTGCCAAATCCATCAGCTCAAGGCTCCTTTGCTTCCCACTGACACTGGCTGACAGGAAGCCTGTTCCGGTTTAACCAGGATTAGCGACCTCTGGAAGGAGCATTGTGATGGGACTGTACCTCCTATCTGCTTATTTCTATCTGTCCCAGCCTAAGAAGCTGGGCTCAGCACAGACTCCACAGGGGCCGAGTGGCATGGCTGGCTGTGACTTTCTTTCATTGGGAAACAGATAAGACCAGGCAAAGCAGATGGTCCCTCAAGGGGCACATCCCAAAAACCTGCTAGCAAACTCTGGTGGTGGCTTTCAAACAAACAGCTACTTACTGGATAGGAAAATCAGACCTCCCTGGCCACCTCCTGCCACAATCCCCCCTGCCTGCATACTTGCCCACTTAGGAGATTTTAAACCTCGGTGAGACATAATAACTTTGTCAGGGGCAAAGGACAGCTTGTCTTTCTAAGCTTCCCAGAGACAGCCACGTTTCCGTATCTGTCAGTGAAATGCTCCCATATCCATCAATGAAACCTGTTATCTAGGTAAGACCACCTTCAGGAGACCTGATCTGTAAATCATGGGCAGTCAGCCAGTCCTAAGAGAGGTAAATATAAATACCACGTATCTGGCCGGCTGGGTGGAATTAAAGATGGAGCCAGTGTCACTTCAAATGGCAACTGAAAATATGTTTCATCATAACACACTGATGGAGGGTTTCTTTCTTTTTTTTTTTTTTTTTTTTCAAACTCCAAATAAACCCACCAATGACTGTTGGTAGAAGCCCTGGCTCTGACTGTATAAGTTGAGCAAATCATCGAACATTTCTGGGCTTCATCTGTAAAATGAGGAGGCTGAGCTAGATTTCTAAGGTCCCTTTGGCACGAAAATTCTAGAGTTCTTTGGGTGGGGGCGGGTCTCCTCCAACATTTCAGCCAACCGCATCGCTAGTTAACCCGCCTGTTGATTCAGCATGGACTAAATAAACCGAGAGAGGCTGTTTCCTCACGCGCAACTCACCTTTTCCACCGCCGTGTGCTCTTCGTGTGTGACGTTTGTTTTTCTTGGCTCGTTTTTAGACCTGCTCAGCCTTCTGGATACTTTTTCTCTGAGTAGGGTGGCATATCCAATGTGTTCGTAGATGGGGTTAGTTGTCATTTTTGAAATGTATTCGGCAGCTTTTGTTTCTATGTACAGTGTTATCAAGCCATCTGTCACCAGATCGTGAATCGACTCAAACCTCTTCTCGCCCACGAAGTGTTTCCCGTCGTGGAAGAGCCTGTAGTTTAAGGTCTGGTTTCCAAACCTGCCCACGAGACAAGGAGGCATTACCACCACGTTAGAAACAGGCACAGTGTGGAGTGATAACAGGGAACATTTTCTGAATACTTCTTGTATGAGGGCACAGGACTAAGCCCTCGATGTGATCTTCTTCCCCCTGATGATCACAGAGACCCTCTGAGACGGTACAGCGGTTATGCCTGTTTTACTGTGGAGGTGACTCATGCTTGAAGAGATGGGGGTTCCTGCTTGAGTTTACATGCCTGGGTTGAGGCAGGGGTGGGGCTTCAATCCAGGCCGTCACATGGAGTCGTCTGATCCCAGAAATCACTAAGGGCATTGTTAGCATCCTTCTCATTTGTAACAGTCAGAGGGTAATGCCTGATTTACAACTATGTTACTTATACATTTAACCAATCGGAACCAGCTCTCGCCGATACCTGGCACTTACCTCTGCAAGGAATGCTCTGCCCTCGGTTCTGATGTCCCCTTGCCATCGCATCTTTACCACCCCTGCAGCAGAGCACCCCGTGCCTTCCACCCCAGTTGGTGCAGTGGAAGGGAAGCAATAAGGTGTACTAAACTCCCTGCTGGAGCCACTGCTAGTGTCCCCACAATCTAATCTACAGGGTCCCTCCTCTCTGGGCCCCGGCCTTCCATTTACAGCCCCTGCTTGATTCCCCACTAGAACTGCCAGCTTCTGCTGTTGAAGTGCTAGGAAGATAGGAAAGTATTCTGCATACCTAGAAGGCATGATATGACAGCTGTTTAAGTTCATCCTCATAATCACATTATTTGAGATATGTGGGCGACATACTACAACTTAAAAAGTGTCGTTGCACAGCCGTAATACGGAGATGGTGCATTGAACACACCATTGTGGGCCTGGGAAGTGCTTCCACAGACACCATTCCCTCTATGGAGAGCGAATTTTCCAGTGACGAAGAGTTCACAAACAAATTTTTGGAAGAGAATTTGGTTCTGAAACTGGATACCTTCCCTGAAATGTACAGGGCTGCAGTGAGGATCAAATGACAGAAAATATTTGATCAATGTTTGAAAAGTGCCATAAAAGCACTGTCTTTCTCGTGTCGTGATGTTTAATACTTGTGATTTTGTGGTAAAGGCTCAGTAGAGCCTGTTCTACTGGCTCATTGGCCTGAAGGGTTGTAATTGCCTTCACAACAAGTTCCTGGGGTCAACAAGGTAATCCCTGAGAGAACCCCATGAGCAAATGCAGGTCTTGTGAGGTCGGTGTGAGCAAGGCCAGGTGAAGGAGCCCTTCCTTCGACATGGGCTGCTGGGAGCTGAGGCACAGACCCTGCAGCCTCGGCCAGCTAGATGGTGCAGGCAGAGGCGGCTGTAGAAACACCAGCTTTCCAGATGGTTCCCTAGTTTACTGTGTGTCCATCATCAGAGCCCCAGTGTCCACGCCTACTGATAGCATCTGTGGCTGCGGAAATGTATGCAGCCTCTGATATACTGTGGGCGCTTCAGAAACAAGCAGAGATACCCAGTAAGGAGTAGGGAGCATTACCCTCTGACTTTCACAAAGCAGAAGGATGCTAACAATACCCTTAGTAATTTCTAGGATCAAATGACTCCATGATTGTTTACGGTAGTGGGTTTCTGTTTGGGATGATGAGAAAGTGCTGGAAATGGACTCGGAGATGTTTGCACAACACTGAGAATGTACTTAATGCCGCTGAATTTTACACGTAAGAATGGTAAAAGTAGAGGTGCAGTGGTTCGTGACTCTAATCCCAGCACTTTGGGAGGCTGAGACAGGCAGATGGCTTAAGCCCAGGAGTTCAAGACCAGCCTGGGCAACATGGTAAGACCTCTTCTCTAAAACCCAAACAAAGAAACAAACAAAACTAGCCAGTCATGGTGGTATGTGCCTGTGGTCCCAGCTACTCAGAAGGTTAAGGTAAGAGGCACTTGAGCCTGGCAGATGGAGGCTGCGGTGAGCCGTGATGGTGTCACTGCACTGCAGCCTGAGTGAGAGAGCGGGACCCCCTCTCATAAAATAAAAATGGGGAAAATGGTGAATTCACGTTATGCATATTCTACTACAATTCTTAAAAATGGGCAAATATCAGTGAAGCCACGTGTACAGCAATGAAAACAAGGAATGAAATGCGCCTCACCTGAGAGCCAGCGTGTAGCATCCCGGTTGCCGCTGGCTTTCTCTAAGGATGTAGGCACCCTCCACACCTCCGAGCAGCTCATCCGCCTGCTCCCGGGAGATGATCCCATGAAACCTGAAGGTGCAAGACCATCGTTGCTCTGAACAGACCACATACAGAATAAGGACCACAAAGAACTACCTTTCAAAGGATGGCGGGGGCACCCAGAATCCGCAGCCCACCCAGCGGGGTGAAGAGGGGAGTGACTGCTGCCCATCTCAAGTGGTTTGAAACCACCCCTCACAGGCACCAAACACAAGTATTCAAACAGGCAAACCAAAGGAAGCATGCCCAGCCCACCTGGCTTTCTGCTATTGGCTTTGCCCTCAAGTTGAAAATGAAAGTTGCAACAAAAAGCCAGGCTACATACCGCCCTCACTATTTTTTTAGCCATGGGAAATAACAGAAGAGCAATGACCAATTCAGCTCTCAGCTCAGAGAACTGTGTGTTATCCTAATCGCAAGTGGACATTTATTGATTAGCAACCTGCTTGCTTCAGGTGCAAGATGGTGTTAATTTTAGAGGCTCATTTTCTGGAAAGAGCTAGCTATAATCAACAGTCTTCTGGTTCTTTATATTTTGAGAGCAGTAGCTTATGGATATTTTAGAAAAATGTACCTGTTTTTCTTTTTTAAAGACAAATTTATCTTCCTTACCATTTTAAAACCGATACACATGCATGTGGAAAATGTGGTGTATCTGGGAAGGTTGCATACTTGGCCCACGAACACTCTGACACGGAGGCAGTTGTCTGAGGCCCAAAGAGTGGACAGCGACTCCACGGAGGAAGAGGGAGAGCTGAGAGTAGGGTCAGGAACCAGCCCACTTTCCCTGTTGCCTTTAAGCAAAGACAGCTGCTCCTCTCACAGGACTGGTGGTTTGATCAATCGGTATTTCATGAAAAGTGGGGCACACTGGGTTATGGAGTTAGGTCAGTGACAAGGGACTCCAAGCTTCTGAGAGAGGAGCAATACCTCCTTCTAGGATTACCCAACCTTGGAGAACTGTGGAGACTACATCAGAGAATAAATTTTCTGGACAGAGAAAAACTCCTTTACTTTCTTGAAAGGAAAAGGAGGAAAACGGAAGTCAGCTAGACAAGTTTTGTTTTGTTTTATATTTTCCCCAGGAATGCAAAGATTAAGTTAGAGTACAAATGTAGAAGAGTAACATTTTTAAGAGTGCCTATCACAATATTTATTTCTTAACTCCCTCCATCCGTAAAAAACAGGCCTTCCAGGCTGAAGCTTCTGTCCAAGGAAAGTGAGGTCAGAGGCAGCCTGTGGCTTTGTGTTTCAAAATTGGTTTTTAAAGGTCTACCGCAGTGAGGTCCTGGGAGAAAAAGGCTTTCTGGCTTCCCAAATTTTGATTTTAAATCTCAAGAGCTGAGGCCTGGAGGTCGTGGAGCAATGCTCTTCTGAGTGAGGATGAACGTTCTGTGACGTTAACAGTGAGCGCTCCTGCCTCCCCAACAGACCAGCATCCCTGGTTCTGGTGGGAGGGACTGACGCAGAGCCCAGCCTCAGGGCGTCTCATTGGCCCTGCCTAGCAGATATGGATTGGAACCGGGAGGCCAGTTTGTTGGGGCCTGGAGCAGAGGTGTTGGGGCTTTAATGGTGAGGCCACTGGACCTGGGAACTTTGTGGAGTAGCCTCCTGTGCGGCCCGAGCCGGGTTAGAGAGGGCCGGACACACGGACTAGGGGCAGCCTTGTGGATGGGCTGGGGGGCAGCACTGAGTGTGGGGGTGGATAGGGGTCGGGGGGCACTTACAGAGGGACAGTGGGAGGGGCAGACAGCACTGCAAAATATTCCCACATGGAAGTAGAAAAGACGAAAGCTGGGATGTCAAAGACACAACTCGTGGGCCAGAGTAACTGCAACAGGACAGGCAGACACAGAGGAGAGCACAGGGCCCTGCCCCAGGTCACTCCAGGAGAAGGCAGAGTCTCTAAACAAAGGCAGGCAACTCAAAAGCAGCCAAGTTCTTTTTTTGTTTGTTTTTGAGACACAGTCTCACTCCGTAGCCCAAGCTGGAGTGCAGTGATGCGATCTCGGCTCACTGCAACCTCCGCCTCCCAGGCTCAAGCGATTCTCGTGCCTCAGTCTCCTGCGTAGCTGGGACTACAGGCGTGTGTCACCACGCCCAGCTAATTTTTTGTATTTTAGTAGAGATGGGGTTTCACCACGTTGCCCAGGGTAGGGTCCAACTCCTGAGCTCAGGCGATCCGCCTGCCTTGGCCTCCCAAAGTGCTGGGGTTACAGGTGTGAGCCACTGCGCTGGGCCAAAAGCAGCTTTTGTTTCTTTCTTTTCAATTCTTGGTTTTGATAACGCATACTTTTTCCATTTTTATTTTTAATTGGTACATAATCATTGTACATATTTATGGAAAACGTGTGATATTTTGATACATAAGTACAATGTATAATGATCAAATCAGGGTAATCGGGATGCCCATTTCCTCAAGCATTTATTGTTTCTTTATGTTGGGAACACTCAAAAGCATCTCTTCGCTATTTTGGAATATACAATAAATTGTTTTAACTATAATTATCTTACTGTGCTATTGAACACTAGAACTGAAGTTTCTAGAACGGAAGTTTTAATGTACTTGAATTGGCAAGTTCAAGTGATTGACAGCGTCAGACATACGGTGACAAGGACTAAATTAAATTCAATCGTTCGGAAGAAGAAAATGACAATTTTGTGTACCTGAAGACCCAGTCTGTGGCCTGTCATCCCCTTTATGCATGGTTTTTAAAAGTCTAAATATCTCCAATCCATAATATCTAATATATTAGTATGACTGCGACTTTGTAAGAAAAAAGCAAGCAAGCACAAAGATGGGAAAGAGATGCAGGGGAAAGCTTAGCAATAATTCCCTTTTATGGTGGGACTATGGGTATCTTTCATTTTCTCTTTTCCTTTATTCTAATTTTTCCAAGTTAACAGGTATTAGTTTATTAATTTTGTTTTTTGACACAGGGTCTCACTCTGTTGCCCAGGCTAGAGTGCCATGGTGCATTTGACCTCCTGGGCTCAAGTGATCCTTCCACTTCCCACCTATGGTCCTGAGTAGCTGGGATCATAGGCATGTGCCACCATACCTGGCTAATATTTGTATTTCTTAAAGATAGAGGGTCTTGCCATCTTGCCCAGGCTGGTCCTAAACTCCTGAGCACAAGTGATCTGCCTGCCTTGGCCTCCCAAAGTGCTGGAACTACAGGCATGAACCACTGTGCCCAGCCATAATTTATTAACTTTTTAAAAATGAAAGGAACACCTGTGCATAGCAGAAAATTCCAATTTCAAAAGTTGAAGGTACAAAAGAACTAAAAATGCAAACAGTATAGAAGTAAAATTCCTCTCTCCTGAAAGGTATCCATTGTCGGTAGTTTCTTATGATTCCTTCTAGGAATGAATGTGTATGTGCATTTCCTGAATGGAGCATTTATTACTTTTTAAGTGGAAGAAAAAAACACCGTTCATTAAAAAAACGTAAAGGGAAACACAGAATCAGAAGATTTTAGGCTAATTTCCACTTAATATAAGATGTTCCTTTCGGTGGTTAAGAAAACACTTCCTTAGTCTCGAGCCTCTCACTATATGTTTTACATGAATTGAGGGTGGAATATGAGAGCTAAAAAGTTATTTAACAGAACTTTTCTGCAGAAAGAAAATTGCATAATACACAGTTCCTTTTGGAATTCACATGCCACAGTGTATATGGTAGATTGTCATTTTCTTCTCTTTTTAAAAAATTAATTGTGTTATCTTCCAGAAAAAAACAAATAAGCATATTGAGGAAAAGTCATACTACAACACAGATTAGACAGCAGGGGCATGGGGTGGATAGGAGCGGAGGCCAGGGCCCCCAGGCAGCATTTCAGAGATGCTGGTCAAATTCCCAAGGCACTACAAGAAACGTTCTGAAATGCAGCTGTGGCAATTAGGAAGGGGCACTGGGCCGGGACCACTAAGAGGGTCATTAATCATGAAGATCAGGCTCTGATGGGTAAGGGAATAGGAGGAAGGTTTGGGATTGGCTGGGAGAGCTTGGAAGGTAGACTCAAAAGAGACTTTGCCTCACAACGCCTCCAGGTTGGACTCGGGAAGCAAAGTGACCGATGCATCTCCTCTCCCAGGGACTGTTCTGCCTGTCCTCTGTGATATATTCTACACACCACAGGCTTAGACTGTGAATTATTTTTATGGTCATGCGAATTTGCTGGGCAGTAATGAAATGAAACAAGAGCTGAAATTAAGAGAAAAATGGAAAGGGGAGTGTGAAGGCAATTTGGCCAATATACCCCAGCCAAGAGAAATCATCATTTGGGTTTGATGAGATGGCAGGGAGGTGGGATGGCTATCCTGATTCCTGTGCCGAGTTACACCAAAGTCAGGATCTCAGATACAATGTATGATCTTGGACACCCCAAACATCTCTATTGTGTTGAGGTGGAAAGTGAAATAAAACACTAACAGAGAGACACCCTTATGAAAAATGCTGCCTTGCATTTCAAGTACTTGCCAGGCACTCGGGAGCTTTTTTTTTTGTGTTGTGAAATGTAGCACAAGATGCTCTCCCTCCCACATTAATGAAAACCAAGCACCTGACTGTTATAAAAAAATTAATCCAAAGGAGTCTGATTACATTTGTTCTTATCATTAAACTCTTGCACAATAGACATATGTGACCATATATTAGAAAATTCATAATATTTAAATGGCACATGAAATGACTACCTACTAAATTATTAAAACAAAGAATAGTATAATACATACTCTCTTCCATAATATTTTGGTCTGTTTTCCACCTGTATTAAAAAGAAAAAAAATTAATAATGCATTTGAATTCAAATCAGCTGGATTAAAATGTTACTCAAATAAACAGAACTAGGGTCCTGGTAGGAATTTTGTTATAGATTGCATTCTCTAAATCAGAGCTCCATGAAGCTCTGGAGTTAATTAGCACATTTCAGTATCAGGTAGGAATGATCTAGAATCACCACATGTCTCCAATCAATAGGCTTATTTCCCACCCAAACCTAATCACCCAAGAAGAGATTTTCAACAAAAACAAAGTGATGCTTATTTTAGTATTAAGGAATTTGCAAGGATATTATAAAGTTTCATCTTGAAGGATAAAACAACTACTTCTGTCATGAATAAAACATAAGCATTTATTTCACTCTGTGCCTAATTGTTTTTATTATGTATTTATAATTAAAACAAGGAGTCTACCTGGATTAAAAAATACAGCAGGCTTAACTTGATCACGTTCCACGTAAAATCAATATTCTAACATTCTTGTTTTTTCAACATGTGGCTAACGAGCTGAAATTCATTTGACACCAGAGGTGCAGGATAGAGAGAACAAGATTTATGACTTGACTAAACACAAACATTCCAGAAAGGGTTTTTCAATCACAGCTTTAGCCTTGAGGCTATCATATTTTTCTCACATATATGATCATCTACTTTCATAAAAGCTTTGTGTTCTCATGTTGTGATGTTGGAGTTGGTGAGAAAGTAACGTGAATTCTCACGTTCAGCTTTTGTTCTTCTCACCTAACTCCAGGGACACTCAAAAGCCACATTAAGTTACGGATTTGCATGAATGGTTATATGTATGACAGCAAGTTTATGTTGATTCACTGTTGTAGACTATGAGCTTGGCAGCGATTTTATTGACAGTCATTTCAACTACCAGAGTCACATCCCTAGAGTCAAATGGACAGTTTTCGCAGCAGGGCTCAGGGATAGACACAGTGGCAGGATTTCATGACACAGGGCAGTGTCCTGGCCTAGCTCCATCCTCCAAGGGATGCAGATCTGAGGGGGTAGCAGGACACTAGGAACTAAGGGAAAAGGATGAGAAGGGCAGAGCTGGGCCTTGGGGGACCACCCTCACAATGCTGCCTAGGACGAGCCTTGCTGGTACAAAACTTGTCATCGAGACTCTTCTAAATATGTGTTCACTCTTCTGTGCATTTTACACCTGAAAATTACTCAACCAAGCAGGACATCCATAACTTAATCTTCAAGGTTCAAAGCCCGCTCGGTGTCATTTGTGAAGGAAGATTTAAATAGTATCATTAATAGAAGCAGAAGGTGTGTTAAAAGGCACCTGGTTATCTGAGATCCTTTCTAGAAATGATGTGTGCCATTATTCTACAGGCTGGTAAGCTGTATAATGAGAGTTGAATATTTTGTCATTTATATCATTCTTTTGGCTTTCTAAGTTCTTTTTTAGTTTTCTACTATTATACAAATGTGACTGCAAAACCAACAAGCCAGAGACGAAATTTAGGACTAAAAAAGCCAATGAAAGCTGATGATACATAATGGCAAAATCTCCATTGAGAGGCAATATTCCAAAATTTAAAGTGATTCTCTATATATGAGGCCAATTTTTTATTTCCATCTTTTTGGCTTAATCATAGCACAAGTTTGCAAACCCTGGGTGTAGCTCTCAACCCTATTCCCTTCCTGTGTCTTCTTATTTCCCTAAAAGAGAGTTAGTAATCTAACTTCCCAGATGAGCAGCCTGGTAATAGAGCCTACTACTGCCTCTTGGCATGCAGGTAAATCGTTAGTAAGTGCTCAATTTAATTGATTCTTAACAAGATAACAAATTGCTTTCAGTTCATCAACCAATCATAAAAATATACAGCATGTTTATGATGTTCGGGGCCCTATGCTCAGGCCAGCCATTGCGCATGAAGTAATGACCTCGCAGGTGCAGAAAGGAAAGGTATCAGGCACTCAGGGGGCTCTGCACTGGCAGTAGAAGGGAAATGCTTGTGGAGAAATCTAACATAGAACCCCAGAGGGAAGTTGATATTTAGTGTGCCTTGAAGGATGCCAAATAAGACTCTGCCCAGAGGCGAGTTTGATCCAAATGAGGTAGAAAACTTCTGCGTATGCAAACCACTAGAAAATAAAAGAAGAGCCCTGAATTGTATGGGATATTAATATATGATTCCTTATATATCTGAAATTTAAATGTAACTAGGCATCCTGCTCCCTTCCTCCCTCCCTCCCACCTTCCCCCTCCCCTTCTCTCCCCTCCCCTTCCCCTCCTTTCCTTACTTTTCTTCCCTTTCTCCCTCCCTCCCTCCCTTCCTCTCTCTCCCCACTCTCTCTTTCTTTCCTAAATCTGGCAACCCTATGTAGAGGAGAGGAAAGACAGAAATAAGAGAGAGTAAAGACACAGGATGTGTTTGGCATCCGATTGCTGCTTCTACTGGCTGTTTTGATAGCAATCCAGTATCTCTTTCCTTTTTTGTCTCTGAAAATCTATGTGTCCAGTGTCCTTGTGAATGTCGAGAGAGAGAGAGAGAGAGAGAGAGAGAGAGAGAGAGACAGAGAGAGAGACAGAGATAGAGACTGGAATCAAAAAACAAAATCCTCTTCTTTTTCTAAACTTTTTGCTTACTGGTGTCTAAACACAGTCTCTATTTCTATATTCCACTAAGCTTTAAACCAGTCAAGAGCTTAATGTTTAAGTTAAATGATGCTAGACAAATCATACAACGTCCACATTTCTTCAAGGCGGCTAATACTGGATCCTCAGATCCAGACAGAACAGGTTGCTAGGGGATAGGGCTCATAGGGACAAAGGCCTGCCAAGAGACTAGGAACGGCTGTGCTGGGCCCCAGAAGTGCCTTAGAGAAGCCTGACTCACTCCTGGGGCAAGGCTCCATGTCAGCCACCAGTGGAAGCCAGGACCCACCTGTGAAACGGAATTTGTTTAATTAAAGAAATTATAGCTCTCAATTTCTGTTTCCAATTGTACGAGATTCTCTTCAGTAGGTGTGAAGGAGACAGGATAGCTGATAAATAAAAGGTAAGGCAACTCAGAAGATCTTGCATTCTCATTGAAAACTATGTTTGTTAAAATCACGCAACTTAATAGAAAAATGTAGGCGGTCACATGTATTCGGAAAGAAATGGAAAATGCAATATATCCTGACATGAATGAAGGTTGGTTCTGGAGCTTCCCTGCCACTGTGATTATCCTAGAACAGCAGCTGCAGCTGGTCAATCCATCACCTGATGAACCTGGCCTTTGTGAATATGACTGACAGCTGTTGGATCTGCCACGTCTGCTCTTGGGATTTAGTGCTCCGGGTCCAAGAAGTGAAAGCAACTCATTCTTTTTAAGAGAAAGAAAATATGTAGTCATGTTAGATAGATTACTGGATCCCCTAATATTGGGTCCTTAGATGATCCAGCTGGCTCAAAGATGGATCCCTCTCTTTACAGAAGGAGAGCACCAGGTAGGCGATCACTGAGTGAGAAAACATATGAAATGGGTCCTTCCCAAGGCACAGGGGGTTTCAGTGTATGTCGTGTGACCATGCAGAATGATGGCTGCTTCTTTTTAAAAATAACACTGAACATTTTATTATAAATAAGCATCATCTGCAAGGAAATAGTCCCCCTAGTAGGCACAATACTTGCCATTTATATCTGTTGACCAGAACATTTTTGGAATTTCTCTTTTGGAACTACCTAAGATACACCACGCTTTCTTGTGAATATCCTTAAAGGTATGCTTCTCGAAGTGTGGACTGGTCATTCAAAACGGAAACTTCAAGATGCTTGTTGAAAAGTGCAGACAGGATCCCCATCTCGGACCAGCTGAGCCAAGATTACTGAGGGTAGGGATATGATGTGTCATTTAATCAAGCCCCCTAGATGATTTTAAAGCATATACTAAAGTCAGAATCACTGCATGCAGAAATATACAAATATTTGTGTTTTTTGAGCATGGATTTGAGAGAGCACGTTATTTCAGCTAACAGGCATACATTATTTGGGGTTGATACCAGTAAGTAAATGGGGTGAGTGATCAAACTAATACATTTGAAACAAAAATGAGGCATGACCATAAGATAATAAGACTCTCACTGTGACTTGCTCTGAAAGAATTTTAGAAGAGACGTTCCCAACATGCTCTGAGCAATGGGAACTTGGCAGAAATCAGTGCAGAGCTTCCCAAGATGACTGATGGGAAGGGACCATGCTCATTTAACAGATGTGTTAAAATAACAGCTATGTTATGACTTTATAGTTACATCTCAAGTATAATTAAATTATTAGCACTGTGACTACTGGAGATGGGTTCGGTCTTGTCCCTACTGTCCACAGTCCACACATGGTGCTTCTATACATGTGAGGCTATGCCAACGTTATGCTTTCAGCTAATGGCCTCATCGCCCGATGTTCATCCTCTGCACTCATCAAACCAAATGACTTGCAGCTCCATAACTGCATGCCATCTGATATGCCCATCAGAGATGGAGTCTTGCTCTCTTGCCAGGCTAGAGTACAGTGGCATGATCTCAGCTCACTGCAACCTCCCACTCCCAAAGTTCAAGCAATTCTTCTGCCTCAGCCCCCCGAGTAGCTGGGATTACAGGTGCGCACCACCACAGCCTGCTAATTTTTGTATTTTTAGTAGAGATGGGGTTTCACCATGTTCACCAGGATGATCTCTATCTCTTGACCTCATGATTCACTAGCCTCAGCTTCCCAAAGTGCTGCGATCACAGGCGTGAGCCACCACACCCAGCCCTGAATTCTCTTTCAAACGAGGCAGATCATTATGTGGGTTAAGAGGGCAGGCTCTGGACTTAAATTGCCTTGCCTTGAGGCCAGATCTGTGGGAATTTAAGCAAAGTTATCTATTTCTATACTCCTCAGTTTTCTTATGTTTAAAATGAGAATGATGATAAAAGTACCTGCTCATGGGGTTGTTGTAAGACCTAATGAATAAATATGTGTGATATGCTTGCAACAGTGCCTGGCACAGACAGTCAGGCATTCGCTATGAGCTATTCCTGCGATTCAGAGAAGGTCTCCTCTGTACGGAAGCCAGGCTTAGGCCCATCCTTTGCTGTGTTCTTAGAGCTCCTTTTATGTATCTTCATTAGAAAACTTATCTCACCGTATTTTCAATATGTATTTGCCATGTTTTCCCTAACTGTTCTGCGGAGCCTCAATTTCCTCTGCATCATTCATGTACTTCCAGGATTTCTCACAACGTCTGTCACAGGGTAAATGCAGCTACCTCTTGTTATCTGAGTCTAACCTACTCCTAATAAATGTGTAGGGCAGCAAAGCTCCAAACAGCAAGAGTCTATATTCCATTACTTTACATAGAAAAAAATAATTCATTTTCGGAGCATGCAAAAATACCTGTTTTCCAAATATTACTAAAATGCTCCTAAATAATTATCTGACAATCTAATAACAATCTTTTCACAATATAAAACATTTAAAAACCAATTACCCAATGGTTTAACACTTAATGCAGTAATGAGGCGGTGTATTTGTGCACAGTCTACAGCTGAATAAATAGGAATTTCATTAGCCTTCTATACTGAGCATATATTATAATAAAAATAAATAATGCAGTGATATTACCAAAGATTCGAAAGTTACTATCTAATTGGACCTGGGTTGGTAGTGCTCTTGGGCTCCTGGCCTAAACAAACACTGAGATCTAAACCCTCAGGGAAAAGGCAGGG
Source organism: Saimiri boliviensis (assembly GCF_048565385.1). NCBI lineage: Eukaryota > Metazoa > Chordata > Mammalia > Primates > Cebidae > Saimiri > Saimiri boliviensis. The sequence goes on along the minus strand of NC_133458.1, from coordinate 95,849,444 downwards.
AAATTATGGATATAATATGCTATATATTTAAACATGCTGCTGATCAGGAGATCACAGCTATGAGAGAAGCCCACCCTTCGTCTTTCAGCACCCTGCTACTCAGAGTGTGACCTGGGGTCAGCAGTATTGGCATCACCTTGGAATTTGCTAGAAATGTGGGCTCTGCAATTCTAAGGGGATTCATATATACATTAAAGTTTGAGAAGCTGCCACACACAAGAGAACGCGTCATAGCCAGTTTCTAATTGGGAATGTCTTTTAGCAAGTCCTGCTAGCAAATATTCGCATAATGAGTATCTGGAAAATAAGAGTGTCTGTCCTTACTGCATGTTTGCAGAATGAGACACAGAAGATGCATGTGGACCCTTGCCCATCAATCTGGCTACTGTGGGACTTCGAGTAGGTTACTAAACTCCTTTGGATCTCATTTTTCTCAGTTTTCAGTAAAACCAGAGTTATAAAAATGGGGTATTTTAATAAGGCTGTTTCAAGGATTAGATGAGATACTGCATGTGAGACTTGAAACTTTGTGGCAATAACTTCTCATTTATTGAGTGGCTGCTCTGTGCCAGGAACAGTCCTGAGGGTTTCTCTCCTGTTGTCTCATTTAAGTCTCTAAGTAGTGCTCCAAGGTAAATGCGTGCTATTATTTTACAGAGAGCCACTAAATAACTAGCATGAGGTCGCAGAGCTAGCAGGTGACCGAGCCTAGACTGGGACCACCCCTAAGAGCTGTGCTTCACTCCTTGTTCAGCAGACACCCATCAGGGCTAATGGCTTCTTTGTTGGCTCTCAAAATTCTACAGTTGGACAATTCGATTATCTAAATGGTTTTCACTTTTCTTTGCTAGGACTCAACACCTTAAAATCTCTTTTCAATCAAGTGAATTCCATCAACGAATTAGCTAATGTGAACTTCAGAAAAATTGGCCTAGGATGGAGTGATATTTGGGGGTCTCTCAAATATTCCTCTGTGAGTTGGAGTTACATGTATTCCCAAACTACCTGATTTATTTACCAATACATTTTTCAATTTTAAGGAAGACATCTCAGCATTTTGCAAAGCTTTAAAGAACAGTAGGTTGACAGCTGCACAGTGAGAGACAGGAAGCATAATCCTTAAATGAGTTTGCTTTATAGTCAGATTATCATTGCCTAGATAAACACAAGTTCCTTTATGTTTAACACAAAGACATTTACAGAATATTGTGAGTCCTCTGTAAACAAGGTTTCCAATTATTGAAAGAACAAAGCTTTTATAATCCCTCAGCAGCTGGTATATACTTAATAGAAATAATTTAAAAAGCAGCCTCCTACACAGGGCAGTTAGATTACTGGATTTTCTGAGAGATAGATCAAGCAGAGGAGAAAAGGCTTTTGATGGGGGGATTTGTGCTGGTGATACTGGGGCAATTTCATCCACCAAAAAATAAATATAGATAATTCCTTTTTAATTAGAAATCAAAGATCCCCCATTGAAACAGAGAGAAAAGAAAATCCAAGTACTGAAATTTACACTCTGGTAGTCAAAGTACAGAGCATAGAATGAAAACTGAGCAGACTCTAAAATCTCCCATTTCTTTCCATTTAGAACCTAAGGCCTAATGTTTCCTTCATGGCATTTCTCTAACACTTCTGGAAATCTGGTTGGGCACTAATGAGGCAAATTCCTTCCTGTCTTGATTAGAGTGTATTATAAAAATCCACTGGTCAGTCTTTCTGTAATAAATCTCCATAAAAGATGCCCAATTGCTTTGCTAAGTTCTGTACATATACACAAGTTGGGTACTTAGCAACCTGATCTGAACATTCTATGAACTTACAAATGCAGACGAATAGATCACTGTAGAGGTACTCAGGACCAAAGCAATTCCCAATCATTTGGTTTATTTTCTGGCTTCACTTTTCCCTCCAAAATTTTCAGCAAACAAAATGTAAAAGATTTTCTTTAGGCCAGTGGTTCTCCACTGGGAGGGGAGGGGATTCTGCTTCTCAGGGGACATTGGTCAAAGTCTAGGGAAGTCTCGTTACATTGTTCTCTGCTCAAAAGTCTTCACTGGTTCCCCAGTGCCACGTGATCAAACCTACACAACTCAGCGGGATCTTCCCAGATCACCCTACTTAAAAGTGGAACCTCCTCTCCTTGGCATACCCATCCCTCTTCTTCGTTTTTTTTTTTTTCCTCATGACAGCTTTGACTGTCAGGACTCAGGAGAGAGTACTACTGGCCTCCATTGGGTAGAATCCAGGGATGTTAATCAACATCACACAGTTCATGTGACAATCCCTACAAAAAAACAATTATCCCTCTCAAACGTCAGTAGTGCCAAGGTCAAGAACATCATTCTCAGCAAAACTGACACGAGAACAGAAAACCAAACATGGCGTGTTCTCACTCATCAGTGGGTGTTGAACAATGAGAACACAATGACACAGGGAGGGGGACATCACACACCAGGGCCTTTTGGGGGTGGGGGCCTAGGGGAGGGATAGCAGGGGATGAGGAGGTTGGGGAGGAATAACATTAGGAGAAATACTTAATGTAGGTGATGGGGGGATGAAGGCAGCAAACCACCATAGCATGTGTATACCTATGTCACAATCCTGCAAGATCTGCACATGTACCCCAGAACTTAAAGAGTGTGTGTGTGTGTGTGTGTGTGTGCGCGCGTGTGTATAAAGAAACTCTGTTTTAGGCTGGAAGAACTTTGAACTGTTAAGTATTCCCAAGGAAGGATATTAGAAACTTTTTTTTTTCACCAAAAATGCAAATAAGCAACAAAAACTTTAAATACATTAAGTAAAATGGAGTAGAAGGGAGGCAGAAGGAAATATTTGCTTTTGATAATGCTGACATTTATAAAGGCAGCTTTTAAGAAAAGACGGTACTGGTGAAATACCTCTAACTACTCAAGGAAATAGATCAGATAAGTACAAAATGGAACAGACTAAAATGTCAATAAGATTAATAAGGGAACCTCCTCCCTCCTTGGAAAAATTTTAAACAATGTTAAACTACAAAAAACACTAAAGAGGAAATTTATTTCTTGGGAATGACAGCCGTGCTATGCATACATGTGAATTAATGTGTGAATCCCTCACTGCTATGGGACTCCACACCTCACAGCATGTAACTTTGAAATTTGGCCCTTTGGAATTTGGGCTGGAAACAAAACTTCCACCACTCACAGCTTTCCAAGGTCACAGACTATGTCTCCAGAAGCAGGGGCTGAAGCACCGTCTAATGTCTGACCAGTATGGGACTCAGGGAAGTCCTGATTTCTCAGGGTTCTTTACTTAAGCACCATAGACAATAAGTATTAACATTGTAAGAGAGGAAGGCAGGTCACCAAAATTATTTATATTTAGATTTTAAAAGTAATGGAAGGGCAACAACACCCAGACACACTCATCCAAATACCCATCCCTCATGCATTGAGCCCTTTTATTACTGGTTCTGATCTTCTCCAGGTTCAGTTCTATTGACCTCGACACAGACCTCTACTAAGGGCAGGGCCAGGAGGAAAAGAGGAAGAGCCGATATTTAACAAGTGCTTCAGTGTGGGTGCTTCAGGTCTCCCAACAAGCAAGTCACGTGGAGACTGTCATTCCCATTTTGCAGATGGGAAAAAGAAGGCCTGTATGGTTAACATTACTTGAAGATCATGCAGAGGCATGGAGATGAGATCCAAACCAAGGTCTAATTGACTCCAAAGCCTATAATCTTCTCCCACACCAAAAGGAAGGGAAATTGCCCAAGGATAACAGACATAATGAACTTACAGAGAACACTGACTCTTCTGTAACAGATGGGTTGATATGAAAATTGTTAAAACTCTGAAACATGGCCATTCTGGAGACCTGCATAGACTGCTTGGTACTTATCACACCCAATGGCTCAGCCTCCTTTACTATCTACCCCTATGAATGGTACCACCTAGGGTATCATCCACCCAATGCCCAAGCTAGAAATCATCATCTCTGACTCCTCCCTCTCCCCGACCCCACTTGCAATTGGCCACAAAGTCTTGTTCATTGTATGCAATTCCTTAATTGTTCTTAAAATGGTCCCTTTCTCTCCATGTCCACTGTGCCATCTACTCACCTGGACCATGAAAGTAGTCTTTTTACTGGTTTCCCTACATCCTATGATCACCTTCCAATCTATCTTTCACACTTCAGTCAGAAAATGCAAGTCTTGTCACACTGCTCTCTTCTCAGAATTCTTCACTGGTTCCCCGCTGCTACATGGTCAAACCTACACAACTCAGTGGGACCTTCCCAGACCACCCTACTTAAAATTGGTAACTCCTCTCCTTGACATGCCTCATCCTTCTTTTCTGGATTATTTTTCCCCCCATGACATTTATCATCGTCTGATATACTACATATTTTACTTGTGTGTTATGATGATTAATTTTATATGTCAACTTGTGGGGGCCATGGGATTTCCAGATGTCTGATAAACATTATTTCTGGTTGTGTCTAGGAGGGTGTTTCTCGAAGAGATTAGCCTTTGACTCAATGACTGAGATGGCCCTCCCCAGTGTGGGTGGGTACCATCCTGTCCATTGAGGACCTGAATAAAGCAAAGAGGTTGAGGAAGGTTATATTCATGCTCCCTCTTCCTGATTGCTAGAGCAGGAACACTGATCTCCTGCCCTAGGTATTCTTGATTCTTAGACCTTCAGACCCAGAATGGAATCAACACCATCAGCTCAACACTCTCAGGCCTTCCAGCTACACCACCTGCAACACACAAGTGCGCGCGCGTGCGCGCGCACACACACACACACACACACACACACACACATAATTGGTTCTGTTTTTCTGAAGAACTCTGATGAATACACGTGGTTTTTTTTTTTTTGTTTGTTTTTGTTTTTGCCAATATCTTTCATTCGAATGGAAACTATGCAAGGGCAGAGATTACTGTGCTTTGCTTACTGCTGTGTCTCTGGAGTCTAAAACAGTCCTGACCCTTTCCAAGTGCTCAATATGTTTTATTCAATGAACACACGAATGGCATCTAGGATCTTCCCTGGATGGTCCCTGCTTGTGTGTCCAGAATATGTTTTTACCGACACACATGCAGCTGCCCCACCACCTTTCTCATCCCTCAGTTCTTCATGTTCCTAATATATAACTCCTGTAGTTTCTGAAACATGCCCTTGGCTGCTCATTCTTTTAGGACATTCTTTGGTGGGGTTATGTCCTCTGCCTGGAATTCTAATAATTATTCTTCAATCCCTCCCTGCCTTAGCCTGGAAAAAATCTCACTGGATTTTAAAAGTAAGAGCTGAAATGCTGCCATCTTGGGGAACGC